>NC_056746.1:543726031-543873440 GCF_019279795.1 Protopterus annectens
AGAAATTTCCTGGTGTAACAGGGTTTGTTGTGACATATCTCCTCTGAAGTCAGTAATTCACATGGATGTCACCATGTACTGATTGCAGTCATCAGAGTATGCTACTGCATTTCTCCAGATAGGAAATGTGTGAGTAACACAACGCATGTATGACTCCAAACTCTGGCCAGTCTACAGATAGCCCTACAGGTGAGAGTGTCCTCAACCATGTAACACTGTTATGCCAGACTTTAAATCATGTAGAACAGTCATATCAACACAAACATTGTTAAACCAACATTACTTCAAATGTAGAATAGCAATACTTACATTATGTCCCCATGTCTGGAACATCCCCCTCCTATTTGTTTGCCTGTCTCCACAGTGTATGTTGTAAGAGGTCTTTCCAAATACCCTCTGTGATACTGTTTATCAAACACCTACATGAAGTCCTGCTCACAGTGAAGGAAAAGGGCCAACACCCACATGAAGTGCTTAGTTATAGGAGTGCGTTTCCATGCAATTGGCTATGGAAATGATACCACAGCTCTTCCACATGCAGTTAGCAAGTGGGGGACTGCAATTCATACACAGATCATCAGCTGATCATGAGCATTACTGACAGAACTGAAGCTGCTACCTATATAAAGTAGATGTACTTTTCCCCATCTACCAGAGATGGAGAGAGAGAGAGAGAGAGAGAGAGAGAGAGAGATACAGAGACAAAGTAAGAAAGAAAGGGAGTAATAGAGTAAGAGCCAAGCATGTTTGTCTATGATCCATCGGTGGAGAGTTGTATCTGGGCATTATAATGGTTGCCTATATTGTTTACTAATCCACACTGTCACATGGTAATTGCACATGGCTGTACACATTTATGGTTGAGGATTGTCTACAGCAATCTCTACAATGTTTGGCAAATGGTGGCCTTGAATGTGGACAATGGGACATATAGGTCCTCAATATAATGATGTAGCAATACCCATACTGCAATGGATGCTGTCATTACACAATCACCCACACAGAATACTGACGGCACACACACAGACACACACTTACCAGTACTGAGTCTCAAACCCCTACTTAACTATGTATTGTTGTTAAAGTCTTATACAGTTATTGCATGCACCATGGAGCTGACATGTTGGAGGGTTCTACAAAGCTATCTTTGAAGGTGAGTGACATCAACAACAGTGCTAAAGGAGGAATAAGGGAAGTGTAGTACATGTGAATGTCCAAAAAAGAAGGTGTCAATGAAGACACACACACACACACACACACACACACACACACACACACACACACACACACACACACACGCACACACACTCTCTCAGGGAAACACACACATTATCATGGTTGGCAGGGTCAGGATTAGAACTCCTACCTAACTACTTTGCTACACTACAGTATTACACAGTTATCACAAGCACCATGGAGCTTAAAGGGTTGGCCTTTGTCCAAATGGGGTATTTCAAGGTGAATGACATCATCAGGTGTGCTAAAGTAGGGCAATGGGAAGTGCAGTGACTGTGAATGGCTTCAAAATCATTAATCTCCACACACACACACACACACACACACACACACACACACACACACACACACACACACACACACACACACACACACACAGACATACACTTGCCAGTATTGGGATTAAATCCCTTACTTAGCTATGCAGTGCTACTACAGTGTACCACAGTTATTGCATGCGCCATGGAGCTCTTAAGATAGATGTTGTTCCAAGGTACTTCTAAGGTGAGGAACGTCACCAGCCCTTGTAAATACTGGCATTGGGTGATGCCAAAATTAATTTTACCCAAAATACACATAGACATTTGCCATGGGGGAGGTTTAAACCTGTGTCTAACAATCTTTACAAACCATTATGTTATGCATTTACCACATGCACCACTGACCTGTCATGGATTAGGGTTGGCAACAGATACTTCTAAGGTGGATGATATCTGCAGGACTGCTAAAGTCAGGCTCTGAAATGTGTAATGGGTGTAAATGGGAACCAAATGTTTGAAGTACACACACAAACACTTGCCACAAATGAAATTCAAAAACCCATACCTCTGTATTTACTGCTACAACATTGTTCCACATTTATGGCACTCGCCATGGAGCTTACATGTTTGAGAGCTCTCCACAGGTATCTTTGAAGGTGACGAACATCAGCAGCAGTGCTAAAGAAGGGATAAGGGGAGAGTAGTATAGGTTCATAGGTTCATAGGTTGACACTAGGCTCTCTGCCCTAGGGCATTTATAAGCCTAGCCAGAGTGTGTTTGGCTTTTGCCACCCTTTTAGATTAGTTGACTGTACCTCTGTATAGTAGGTCACAGAAGATAGCCCTTTTAAGGTTAGTTTACTGTGCCTCTGTCTAGTAGGGACACAGAAGAGATCCCAGTGGTAAACCTATGATCTCCCATCCACTCGTCAAGATTTCTCTTGAAGAGGGTCATTGAGGGGCTCTGCCTAACATGGATTTGGATTTTGTTCCAGAGTGAGGGGAGCCTCTGGGATATGAATCTGTCCCTCCAGCATGTCCTATTTATTTCTGTGCTGAGGTTTAAGTCCCTGGAGCGTGTAGCTCTAAGGGATTTGGATTTCCTGAGGTGGAGCATGTCCATTAATTTTGGTTTGGACATGGCTTTATACGTCAGGCACAGATCGCCTCTGAGTAGGCAGTAAGCAACTGAGTAGAGCTGGAGTTTCTTTAGCCTAACTGCTTAGGGCATCTGTTTGAGTCCCTTGATCCTCTTGGTTAGGTACTTTTGGGGTCTTTCCAGTTGCTGCACGTGTCGGGTAAGGTACATCCCAAATGGGGCATTGTATTCAATTATGGGCCTGATGAGTGATGAGTAGAGGGGCACAATGACCTCCCTTGATCTAGATGTGAACCCTTTCGTGATAAGGTGGGCTATATAGAAGGTCTTTCTAACCACTTTGGCAATGTGATTGTCAAAGGAGAGATTGCTGTCTACTTGGGTCCCCAAATCCCTAATTACTTCTTCCATACTTAATGGATTAACACCTATGTGGTAATTTGTGGGCACTTTGTTTTTCCCAAAGGGGATGACTATACACTTTTTGGCATTTAGCTTTAGGCCATGGCTCTGGCACCAGTTATCCGTCTCTGTGAGACCCTTTTGGAGGATGCTTGTGTCAGTCGGTGAGTCGATTATGGCACCCAGTTTGCAGTCATCTGTGAACTTGGTCAGCCATAGTCCTCCCATGTTAGCCTGTACCTCAGAGAAATATATACCGGACAAGAGATGTCCCAGGACTATGCCTTGTGGGACGCCACTAGTAACTGGTTTAGAGTCTGGCATGGCACCTGCAATTCTGACCATGTGGGTTCTATCCCTGAGCCAGTTTGCAACCCATCTTGTTACATAGAGGTTGATATTTAAGCTGATGAGCTTATTTATGATGCCTGAGTGGGGTATTGTGTTGAAGGCTTTTGCGAAGTCTGGGTAGGCTGTGTGGACTACCTTCCCTTCATCTATGGCCTTGCTGACTGTTTCAAAGAAGTCGATCAGGTTCAAGAGGCAAGATCTGCCCTTAACAAAGCGGAATTGGGTAGGATCCAGTGTTTGGAGGTTCCCAATGTCTTTGTTTATGAGTTCCATGATGATACGCTCCATAGCTTTGCAGAACAGGCTAGTCAAGCTTATAGGGCGATAGTTTCCGGTGTCCGTTGTGGCACCACCTTTGTGGAGTGGGACCACTGTTGCTGTACGCCATTCCTTGGGTACATATGTAGTAAGGCTGAGATTGAACAGTGACTTTATGTGAGGGTTCAGTTCTTCTTGGAGCTCATGTAAGACACAGCCCGGGACACCGTCTGGTCTCATTGATGCTGTGTTTTTTGCTTTGGAGAGGGCAGCTCTCATCTGTGCATCTGTGATGTCAGGGAGGCTACACTCTGTTGGGATAGACATTT
The DNA here is from genome assembly GCF_019279795.1 of Protopterus annectens. Lineage (NCBI taxonomy): Eukaryota > Metazoa > Chordata > Ceratodontiformes > Protopteridae > Protopterus > Protopterus annectens. The sequence continues at coordinate 543,729,967 of NC_056746.1, forward strand.
GCTCTTTGGGAGTTTGCACTGAACCTGTCTGCCAGGATGTTGGCAATGTCTGTGGGTTCAGTGTATTTTTTGTCATTTTGCACTAACTCAGAGCATATCTGGGAGTTGCCACCCAGGTTCCTGACATAACTAAAGAAGGCCTTGTGATTATCTTTAGCGTCTTGTGCAATTTTTCTTTCGAAGCTGGCCTTAGATGATTTTATGAGGGATCATAGTTTCTTACTAGTACTGACCAGAGATGCCTTCCCTTTTTGGGATTTTGCTCTATCATGTAGTAGTAAATGTCCATAATATCAGGTATTATCAATAACACACACACACACACACACACACACACACACACACACACACACACACACACACACACAAACACACACAAAGTTTCACACTTGCCAGGTTTGGGATTAGAACTTCTACCTAGCTAGGATGTTACACTATAGCATTATGCAATTATCACATACGCCACAGAGCTCACAGGTCTGAACCTTGCCCAAAGAGGTATTTCAAGATGACTGACATAAACAGGCTTGCTAAAGTAGGGCAATGGGAAGTGTAGTGACTGTAAATGGCAGAAAATCATTGATCCCTACACACACACACACACACACACACACACACACACACACACACACACACACACACACACACACACACACACACACACACACACACACACACACACACAGTTGCCATGTCTGGGAATAGAACTTCTACCTAACTAATATGTCACACTATAGCATTATGCAGTTACAGACATCAGCAGGCTTGTTAAAGTAGGGCAGTGGGAGGTGTAGTGACTGTGAATGGCCTCAAAAGCATTAATCCCTACACACACAAACACAAACACACACAGTTTCCGCGTCTGGGATTAGAACTCCTACCTACCTAATACATCACACTATAGCATTACTCAGTCATTGTGTGTGCCACTGAGCTTACAGGGATGACTCTTGTCCAAAGAGGTATTTCAAGGTGACTGACATCAGCAGGCTTGCTAAAGTAGGGCAATGGGAGGTATAGTAACTGTGAATGGCCTCAAAAGCATTAATCCCTACACACACAAACACATACACAGTTTCCACATCTAGGATTACAACTCCCACCTACCTAGTACATCACACCATAGCATTACACAGTTATTGCACACACCACAGAGCTTACAGAGCTGAATCTTATCCAAAGAGGTATTTCAAGGTGACAGACAACAGCGGGCTTGCTAAAGGAGGGCAATAGGAGATGTAATTACTGTGAATGGCCTCAAAATCATTGATACCTACACAGGCAAACACACACACAGACACACACACACACACACACACACACACACACACACACACACACACACACACACACACACACACACACACACACACACACACACCATGTCTGGGATTAGAACTCCTACTTAACTAGTAATGTCTGGGATTAGAACTCCTACTTAACTAGTAATGTCTTGGATTAGAGCTCCTACTTAACTAGTATGGCATACTATAGCATTACACAGTTATTGCACACACACCACAGAGCTTATGGGAATAAACCTTGTCCAAAGGGGTATTTCAAAGTTACTGACATCAGCGGATTTGCTAAAGTAGGGCAATGGGGAGTGCAGTGTGTGTGTGTATGGGCCATAAACCATTCCTCTGGAAACACACACACAGACAACACTCAGTCACAAAAAACTTTACATTAGACAGGACTGGGTATATGACTGCTAGATGAATACTGATTTGTACTGTAATGTTACACAGTTATCACAAGCACCACATACACTATAGTGCTGAGGGCTACCAGAAGCAAATGTCTACAGTTATAGACATCGGGACATCATGTGATATTGGCCAGTTGGATGTGTGGTGGGTGGGACAGGCCTCATGATGGGAAGCTCTTTGTCAATGTCTGTCTCTCTCTTCTTCACATCTCTATTTGTGTATGTTTGACCTATTATAGTGTATTTTCTTTGGATATATGTTTGTATTCCTATCTCATGTGCGTGCAAAGCATGAAAAGTGTGCAATGAGGTGTGTGTGCACAGAAATCTGAGACTGACAGATATGTATAGTCCACTGTTATTGTCAGACATGGGATTCATTTCTCTAAGTGTGGGAGCATGCCCAGTATGACCTTCTGTATTGAATGTGTGAATCCATTATAAGTAGGATGTACTCCAGTGCAGGAATTTGTGTTCTACACCTACAGCTAGCAACCTGTTTCTACAGGATATCTGTAGATAGGTTGACAATATGGAGTCACAATGGGCAAAGGATAGTGGGATACTGTAACTATTGTGTCTGTGCTGCTTGTGCTACATGGTTTTCGTGTTAGCAGATATATTCAGACATATGTACTATTTTACACTGTGATGTATTATGTCAACAACTACTGACAGATATACTTAGTTGCTCACAGTAATTTTCTCTGGAATACAAGATGAATGAATCTGTGTCCAGTATTGTGGTCTGCAGCCTACATATTCTTGCACACTCATGCCATTCTGGAGGGGGAGCCGCAGACACTTGCTGATGGGTCTGTGTAAATGATCCAGCCCCTTGGTACTGTAGTGGCTGAAGATCCCCTGCTTGTAAATCTATTGATGTGACAGAATGGCCATATCCTGCTGTGGCCATACCTATCAGCTGTACAGATTCACACAGGTTACCCAGATGCAGGGCTCATATATCTGGTCAGTTCCCCTTCACATTGTGGTTTACAAGCAGGTTTGTAGCCACCCATTACTGGGTTTGCAGGCAGGGGTAGTATGGGTACACATCAGAGTTTCAGACTTCACACATTCCATGGCGTCCATGCTTCTACACCCCCCCCCCCGTTATTCCATCCTCTTCCTAACATTATGCAAGTGATATCTGATAAGTATCCCTATAGCTGCCCCTTCATCCCAGCGGTATTTAGGGGTTCGTCCACAGTTCATGCAGTAAGACATGATGGGCATGCTACTGGGATTTATCGACATGGCCTTGCATTTGTGTTCTGTGGACTGTGTTATGTTGTTATTTGGGACCCCATGAGATAACATACATTGGCAGTACAGGTAAGGCACAGACCTTTGACAGAGGACTGCAGGGCATTTGGTAGTGATTCAGGCCATCTGTAGCAGGCCAGTGCATTCTGTCACTCCTACAGTCAAAGGCTGCAAGCCAATGGATTTCCCTGGGGTGACAGGGTACGTGTGCAAGGTGTTAATGGCAATAGTTCCTGTCCTTATTAATCATTGGTGTGGATGCTGGCAGGGTGCTACTTACAGCTAGGGACACACCTGCATGGGACACCTCTTCAGAATGCTGCATTCTGTGGGTATTCCCATACAGAAGTTGGGGTCATACTGTACTCATTCCCAAATGCAGAGAGATGACCTGTGATGAACCTGTGGCTGATGGTGGGGTGAGCTGAGTGCATATGTAATATGAAAGCTTCTTGCAGTGGACTCACAGATATACCTGGGATATTCCCCTTATGCTGCCTTGTGTTGGGACATTGGCAATTTCTCATTACTTCATAACTGTGCCTTAGGTTTTATTGACCTACATTTCAATTTCAGAATTCTTACCCTTCAGATCTATCATTCAACTGTCTGAGCTGTTGTAGTCTGTCTGTGTAGGTCTGGAGGGGGGCTCTTCTCTGTTGCCATCGATTTTAGGCCTTAGCACAGCCTTTCGTTATGGTCATCTACACCTGTTCTGCTGGCTGAGGCTGCTGTTGGGTATGTGAGCCTCACAGATATGCATGTGTGTGTCCTATGGACACACATTTGGCCCACCATATGTCCTGCAGTGGGATTTGTCACCTTGTCTAGTACTGCCTACTTTGTTGACATCAGTATTTGTTATGGATTTCATGCTGCCCATATAGGTGTCTAGTATCTGCTGCCATCCCATTCGGCCACCCGTTTCCCTTGCATGCTCACATCCATACCATAGATACAAGTAGCAGAACATACTACTCCATTCAGCAATTGATAGGGAGAGTGACTTACCTTGTGGCAGTGCCAGTATTGAGGATGGTGCTGAAGGGCTGATTATGTCAGATGCACATAGTACACTCCCTATACATGGTAAAGCACAGGTAGTGTCATGCTTGGCATCCCTTTTACTGTTTGTGCAAGTCAGAGAGAGGTGTTATTCCCTGGATTCCTACCATGTCAGTGTATGTGCTATACGTTGCCTCTTTGCCAAAGCCTGGGCATACTGGGCATGCCTCCTTCTGCCTATAGGGGCAGGCTCAGGTTGTTCCTCCTCTGAATCACTCTGTGCCTGTGCTGGCCTTGGCAATGCTGTGTGGTTGGGTGGCCCTGTCCCGTGCTGTTCCTGCTGCAGCTCTTTCCACAGTATCATATTGTGTAGCATGGCACATACAAAGAAAATTTGTGTACATGTAGCTGGAGAGTACTGCAAGGCTTCACTGGATATGTCCAAGCACCTTGACTGTGACTTGAGCATCCTAAACACATGCTATGTTATGATTCTGGTTTGTGCGTGTGCCTCATTATGGTGTTCTTGTTCAGGTGTGTGTGCATTTCTGATGGGTGTCATCAGCCATGGCTCCAGTTCGTAACCAGCATCTCCCACTAGGTGGCCATATGGGATGTCCCCACTGGCAAATCTCTGGTACAGCTGCGTCATATGCCAGATGTGGTAGTCGTGATAACTTCCAGGGCTGCCAGTACACACATTCATTATAATTCCCTGGGCATCACAGATGAGCTGGCAGTTGATGGAGGAGAATCCCTTGCAGTTTATGTAGACCCTACCCCAGGTGGTGCTTTGATGTGTATGTGCATGCAGTCTATCGCACCCACTACTTCAGGGTGTTCTGCTATTTGATGGAAAAGACGCATATTGTTGGTCAACACCTCATGGGTGTTGAGGAAATATATGTGCTCACCAGCATGTGCTGACATGGCATCCAGGAACTGATGGAGTATCCTGGATGCTGATGCCTGTCAGATTCCCTTGATATCCCCAGTTGACCTTTGGAAGGTACCATTGGCTAGTATTCTTAAGACTACACATACCTTGGTATCCACTAGGATGGGTTCCCCTCTGTTGGCTTTGTGTGTGAGGTGTGGCCAGCACAGCTCAACAATTTGCTGTAGGAGGTCCCTGTCCACCCTATAGTGCTCCACTATCTCCAGCTCATGTAGCCCCTGGTAGGTTACTCTGGGTATGTACACTCTTCTCCTTCTCCTCACTGTGGATTGATCATCAGCATTCTCATCCACACCACCCTCAGCCTCTTCCACATATTTATGTATGAGAGCGACAGCAGTCCCTATCATTTTATTAGTTTTGTTAGGTAAAGTTTCCCATTTGTGTACACCAGTGGTGTAGAGATTGTGAGAAATAACAGACAGAAAGGTGTTTGCATGCCTGTGTAATTGGCTGATTCTGATACATTTCACCTGCCAGTTAAGCTAATTCTCCTTAATTACCTTCCTACTGCTGTTTCCCTTCCCATTGCCTTCCCATTTAAGCACTGAGGTGTGCAGTGCAAACCCATTGCTCAGATGTGAATAGAGCTGCTATTTCCTTTTTTTTTGTTTGTTGTTTTTTTTTTTTGTTTAAAACCCGGTGAGCGGCACGCACACCAGTTTAGGCAATGTAAATACTGCTATGCAGCTTCAGATACACCCCCTTACTTAGCTGTGCTTAGCTAAAAGCAAACACGGGCCACTGTGTTCTAGTAAGCTTACAGCAGTCATGACAGTCATTCTCATGAGGTCATCTAGCTCTTAGGTTTAGACCATGGTGTTATTCCACCTACATGGTTGGGTTCAAGCTAGCACTGATGGGAAATCTGTGATTCAGTATCATTCCCCTTATTGCATAGAACTGACTGCTAATGCATAGTTACAAAATTGACACTCAGCAACCACTATTCCATGGTCTTATTGTCTCATGCGTGCCATTGACTATTTTGGCAAAATGATGATTTTGATATAAAAGCTTATTTCCAGGTTTTTTTTCTTATTTTCGGTCCGGTCCCATTTGTGCACTGCTGCCCTACTCTTAAACAGCTGAAATCAGCCAAAAAAAAGTTATTTTTTTATAATTTTGAAACTATCTTTCATGTCTATGGCCATATATCTGGTCATTGGCATGGCTAACCCTTATAACACATGCTTTTTTATGAGATGTCATGCCTCCATTTTGCACTTTGCAGAAATGTATTCAGCTACTGGTTGAATATATTTCTGCAGTCTACACTTTTCCTGCACAGACGCCTGCCTGCTTCCTGGATTGCTAATTCACCGCATTTGCATGGGTTTCATCAGTAAATGATGTAATTAGCATACAGGGTCTCTGTCCATGCAGGAATAGTGCAGGAGCACTCGTGCACATCCCGGGAGCTCATTCCTGGCTCGCACGTCGGCCATATTGCCTGCAGCAGCTCTTGCACTATTCCTGCACACAGTGAAGAACTTGCTGAATCTTGGGGATTGTTTAGTGATTAGGGCACAGCTAAAGTGATGAAACTAGAACCCTCATAACACAGATAAAAATATGAATTACGCATAGGCTCCACTGTGATTCCTCAACAGACATTCCAGTGAAGGTACAACTAGGTAAATGCAACTATTGTACCTTTATTTAGATGAAAAAAACATTTTTTTGCAAAGGGACAAGTCCCCTTCCCCCCAAATTGGGAGATTTTGCCCTCAAAACTACCTTATTATATACACTAAGTCCATGGTCACACCGTTGTGAAGTACAGAGAACACACACACAAACACACACATATATACCAGCACAGAAAAAAATAGTGAATCATGGCCAATATTGCAAATGAACAGCTGCTGGTGGTAATAATTTTTATTTGGAAAAAATCAATCAGTTGCTTTTAAATCTTCCATTTCATATTGGCAAGACACAAAAGTATCCAGCTCCTTACACTTGATCACCTGTAGAGAAGCCTTTGTATTGGTATTGTACAGTAGCATTATTTCAAAAAGAAATGTCTTACATTTAAGGACATTATATAATGTGGACTTCTAGGTGTTTCCATCTCTCTGCACAGACAGTCAACATGGATGATAAAAATGTACTATCAAGTGCCCACCAAGTTTGACATCTGTAGTACATGACTTACCTAAAGATCTTGTCTCTGCAACCAATGTATTATAATGAATGATGATATAGCTGGTAACCACAGCATCATGATGAATTATGATGAAGCTGCCATTTACGACATCATAATGAATGATAAAAAAACTGCTTTTAAAAGTGCAAGATGGGTGTGCTTTTTAGTAAAATAAAATCATTACATTTTTACATTAAGTAAGTAAGTCGGATCAGGGGATTCATTAACAGCACATACACATCACTCTCAAGCTTATACGATCAGTCATGCTTGCTTGATGAACAGCATTGCTAATGAAATATGCAATAATTCAAGTCACACAACATGACAAGCAGCTTCACTTTGTGCCCCAATCACACCCTCAGGGCATCATAATGAAGGATAAAAATTTGCTTTTAGAAGTACAAGGTGGTTGTGTTTCATGGTAAAATAAAAAGATTATATTTTATAGCAAATAAGTCAGAACTGGCATATACACATCACAACACTTGATTGGTTTTGTTTTCTTCATGATCAGCATTGTCAACAAAATATGCCAAGGCACAGAACACACTGAGCAGCAAAGCTACTTGGCCACAGCAAGGTAAATAAGTGCTCAGCCTATGTGAGTGCACAATGTAAACAAAGGGGTGCAAACAGTAAAGCAGATATTCAGAAGTGAGAACACACACATCACAACAACAGATAGGTAAATCAGGAATACATGCGCAAAGGAAAGCCAAAGGAGTGTACACAATAAAGCAGATATTCAGAAGTGAGGGTATACATGTCACAACAATGCATAAGTAAATCAGGAATACATGTGCAAAGGAAAGCCAAAGGAGTGTACACAATAAAGCAGATATTCAGAAGTGAGGGTACACACATCACAACAGATAAGTAAATCAGGAATGCATGTGCAAAGGAAAACCAAAGGAGTGTACACAATAAAGCAGATATTCAAAAGTGAGGGTACACATGTTACAACAACAGAGAGGTAAACCAGGAACACATGAACAAAGGAAAGCCAAGGTAGTGTACACAATAAAGCAGATATTCAGAAGGAGGATACACACGTCACAACAACAGATAGGTAAATCAGGGTTACATGTGCAAAGGAAAGACTAGCAACAAGAAGACAATGAAGGCTTATAGTGTTGTACCTTGCATTGCGTGAATTCATTGACATGAGGAATATCACTGGCATTGTTATTATCATTAACAAACAGTTGTTAAATATTCAGCAGGAAAAATATGTTGAGGGAAAATACATGCAAGTAATAGTTTTTAAATTCTACATGAACACATGTGCCAAACTCACAATGCAGGAATATTGGAGTAACACGCAAAAATGTGTGAACAAATGCAGAAATTTATGGAAAAGTTGTAAATAACATATACAAGCTCACCAGCAGACTCAGTGGCACCGCAGACTCAGTGTGCCACTCAACCACAGCCAATAAGGCAAAACAACGTACCTAACACACTAGTCATAGGTGACTCTATAGTCAGACACACTGATGTCCCACTCACCAGGCTAAACAAGGAGAAAGTTACTGTCAGCTGCCTGTTGGGTGTCAGGATCTGCCACATAAACCACGCACTCAGGTCACTCCACAGAAAGTGCAAATATGACTCTGTCATTGCCCATGTTGGTGTGAATGACCTGAGATGTACCTCCCAGGACTACATGAAAAGAGACATGGAAGAGCTCTCCGATCTTATAGACCAGGCAGGTATGACCCTAGCCCTGAGTAGCATTCTGCCATCACCCAGAATGATGCTGCAGTACAAGGACAAAATGATTGACTTTAACAATTGGCTAAGCTTCTGGTGCCATTCTAAAGGGATCCAGTATCTGTCTGCCTGGGATGACATGGTCGACAGACCACGATGCTTTGCCAGAGATGGCCTGCACCTGTCACCTCTGGGATTACAGATACTGGCTAAGGTTCTTGCTGCCCGTATAGTGCCATTTTTAGGCAAGGTTGAAATGCCAAATTCACCACCATAACAGGAACAGGAAAGCAAAAACTGAGGGTGATGCTACTCAATGCTAGAAGCCTAAATCTCAAAATGCACTCACTCGAAGCACTCCTTAAAATGGAGAACATCGATATCTGTGCAGTGACTGAGACCTGGTTCAAGGCTCCAGACAGCACTCCTGCACTACCAGGCTATAACTCATACCTCACTTTTTGGCCATGTAACCTGGACCGGAACACCAAAGGTGGAGATGTGTCCATATTCATTAAGGATATCTACACCTCTAGGCTAGTTGCTCAGCATAATGCAGCCGAGGTTATCCAAGTGCAACTAACTCTGGGCAAACCTGCAATCCAAATTGTAGCTTGCTACAGATCACACACCATGCCCCAGGATTCCCACTCCTCTTTTCTTGATGTACTGGAAAATATTAGGGTTCAACCAAATACCCTAATAATGGGTGATTTCAACTTCCCCACCATTAACTGGGAAAACTACTCATGTACCAACTCCTTCACTCAACGCTTTCTGGAATTCATAAACTCCAATGCCCTGGATCAACTTATCCACACCCCCACCAGGGGCAACAATATCCTAGATCTAGTCATTGCCAACATGAGTGATCGGTGTTCCACACCTGAAGTCAACGCCTCATTGGTCCGATCCGACCATAAGCTAATTACCCTAGATATCCACATCCTGCCCCCATCCCCCCATTAAGGAAACCATGGTAAAAAATTTCTCCAAAGCCAACTTTATGCTTCTTAAGACAGAACTGGTGAACTTCAGGACACCCATGCAGATAGACAATACAGTTACAATTACTGAATCCTACACAATTGCACTTTATAAACACATACATGAGTGCATGGATCATGCTATCCCAAACAGTACCAAGATGCTATCCTCCAAAAAAAGGAAGCCAATCTGGTGGTCTCCTGCCATAAACAAACTGTACAACAGAAGGAAGAAACTGTTGCAAAAGAGAGTAAAATCCCATAAGTGGAGGAGCTCCCTGGTCAGCCTTGGTAAGAAGCTGTGATCCCTGATAAAATCCTCAAAAGCTAGATACGAAAACAAAATCGCCACTGATTCTAAAGAAAACCACAAAGTATTCTATAGCTATATCAAGAATCTCAATGGCAACACTCAGATCTGCTCTGAGTTACAGCGCAATGGCACTAAATATACAGACCCAACTAATATTGCCAAAATCCTGGCAGATAGGTTCAGTGCTAACTTTACCCCCCTCTCACCCTCTAAAGAGCCCATCTCTATACCGGAAGAATGCAAATTCCTGTAATCACGGCTGCACAGGTTAAAAACCACACTCTCCAAAGCCAAGAACACAGCATCCATGGGACCAGACAACATGCCAGGCTGCGTTCTACACGAACTACAGAACAAACTGGCACACCACCTAAGTACCATGTTCAGTTATAGCCTCACATCAGGCTTTGTGCCTTCTGAATGGCACACAGTGATGGTTATCCCACTCCACAAGGGGGGAGCCACCACGGACCCCGTGAACTACCTCCCCATTAGCCTGATGAGCCTGGTCTGCAAGGCCATGGAACGTATCATCATGGAACTTATAAACAAAGACATTGGTAATCTCCAAACTCTGGACCACACTCAGTTCGGGTTTGTAAAAGGCAGATCATGTCTCCTAAACTTGATAGACGTATTTGAAGCAGTCAGCAAAGCCGTAGACAAGGGTAAGGTGGTTCACACAGCCTATCTAGATCTTGCCAAGGGTTTTAACACCATCCCCCACTCTGGAATTATAGATAAACTCACTAAACTAGGTATAAATCCCTATGTCACAAGATGGGTTGCCAACTGGCTCACTGACAGAACCCACGCTGTGAAAGTAGCAGACTCCAAATCCGACTTCAGACCAGTGACAAGTGGAGTACCACCGGGTTCAGTCCTGGGTCCTCTCCTGTTTGGTATCTACATCTCTGAAGTACAGGCTAACAGAGAAGGTCTTTGGCTAACAAATTTCGCAGATGACTGCAAATTAGGAGCCATAACCGAAACTCCTAACGATGTGGACATCCTACAAAAGGGCCTCACTAAGACAGACGCCTGGTGTCAAAGCCATGGTCTCATGCTCAATGCCAAAAAGTGCATTGTCATCCCTTTTGGTAAAAACTCTGTACCCATGAACTACAACGTAGGCGGTAGTATACTTAACACCAAAAGTGTGATAAGAGACCTTGGGACACAGGTGGACAGTAGTCTCTCCTTTGATAATCACATTGCCAAAGTAGTCAGGAATTCCTTCTAAGTGTCACACCTCATCACAAAAGGTTTCTCTTCCAGAAAAATAGAGGTCATTGTTCCCCTCTACTCATCACTCATTAGACCCATTATAGAGTACAATGCCCCTTTTGGTATGTACCTCACAAGACATCTACAACAACTGGAAAGGCCGCAGAAATACCTCACAGAGGATTACTGGCCTCAAACAGATGCCCTACGCAGACCATCTCAAAAAACTCCAGCTTTACTCCATCGCATACCGCCTACTCAGAGGTAATCTCTGCCTAACATACAAAGCCATGTTAAATCCAGAGCTGTTGGACATGCTCCACTTAAAGAAATCCCAGTCCATCCGAGCTACATGCTCTAGGGACATAAACCTTGTCACCACAATAAACAGAACATGCCAGAGGGATAGATTCCTGTCCCAGAGACTTCCCATTCTCTGGAATAAATTACCTATCTATATCAAACAAAGCTCCTCATCAGCACTCTTCAAGAAAAATCTTGATGATTGGATGGGAAATAGGAAATTCACCCCAGGGATCACCTCTGTGGCCCTGCTCAAAAGTGGCACAGGAAAATAATTTTATTGGGTGGCAAAAGCCAGGTTACCTTTTTGGCTAGGCTTGTATAGGCCCCAGGGCCGATAGCCTAGTACCTACCTATGAAACTATGAAGCTATGAACCAAACTCCTTTTATACCTCTTTAAGCAATTAAACTGCTCTAGAGATATCCATCCTAATCCCAGTCCCACTCCACTACCTAATTCAATCAGCAGCCATAACACATTCAACTATGAACTTCTACACAACAGAAAAAAATACTCCCTTCTCCTTAATATGAATGTAAGGAGCACTGGAAAAAAAGTTCATGAACCACATGCTTTACTATTCCCCATTCTCCAGACAATGTAGTATTAACAGACACATGGCTAAAACCCAACAATAACAGCAACGAGACTGTAGCTCCAGGATTCAATATCCTTCATAAAGACAGGAAAACCGAAAGGGGCAGGAGAGTAGCAATCGTATTCAAAGACTGCCTAATATTTGATTGCCTTTAACCTAGCATCGCTGACTTTGAAAATGTAGAACTAATCTTTGTCAAGCTAAAAATCAACCCCAAAAATACATTATATGCAACAGGAAATAATATCCCCACTCTAGAACACATACTACACTGAACATCTAACTCTCTCCCACAGGAAACAGTCTTAATGGATGATTTCAACATTGACTGGCTAGATTGTTCCTCTCAGAATCCAGCAGCCCATGTTAATCTGCATGGGTTCACCCAACACATCACATCTTCTACAAGGACCGACAAATCTTCAAAACATGAATCAGTCCTTGACTGGATTCTAGTTAATAACCCCTCCTTTTGATCTCAAGTATGGTGTCTTCCTGATGGTCTGAGTGACCATCAGCCTTCCTTCCTTCTACAAACTCGTAGTCAACAAAAAAACAAACCACCTACCGTACAATCAGAAATAAAAACCTTTAACCCAAATAGTTTCATCTTTGCTCTAAAAAGCTGTAAATGGAAAAAACTCAGACAGCTACCCCTTAAAAAAATATATATATATATATATATATATATATATATATATATATATATATATATATATATATATATATATATATATATATATATATATATATATATACATATATACAGCAGGCACTACTGGCATGTAACAGCACAGAGTAACAGACACCAGTGTGAAAGTGCATACCCACAACCAATATGAAAACAGCCCCAGTCACATTATGGTAAGCCTAATTAATATTACAGTATATGGACTGTGTGAACAAAACAATCCTCATATGTGCCACTCACACACTAACCCTACATATACTGTGCCAATACACAGTGTAGTCTGATGCCTGACTGTGGTATGGGACATGTGTTGGTCTGGCCCTACAAACATGTACGCCGATAGGGTACCATAAACTGGAGCAGCATGCAACATCAGATAGAACAGGACCAAGAACAATGACATCTACCACAGTCTATACACAGGCCAAATACCATTTTCATAATACACACTCTGTCAACAATCACCATAAGTACTCAGACCTCACTACTGTACACACTACAGCAAAATGTCCAGGTTTTGTCCTCAACAATAAGGCCTACTATACATAACATGTCAACAGTCTGATATCTCACTGGCTTGTTATCAGGTATGATGTCAGTATATAATGATGTACTGTACATATGCACCTCTTACTGCATGACATATGGACAAAGATAGACAAACTTGGGGTTGGAGGCACAAACACAGGGCCAAAATTGACATATTGCTGTGATAAACTGAGAAATTTCCTGGCGTAACAGGGTTTGTTGTGACATATCTCCTCTGAAGTCAGTAACTCACATGGATTTCACCATGTACTGATTGCAGTCATCAGAGTATGCTACTGCATTTCTCCAGATAGGAAATGTGTGAGTAACACAACACATGTAAGACTCCAAACTCTGACCAGTCTACAGATAGCCCTACAGGTGAGAGTGTCCTCAACCACATAACACTGTTATGCCAGACTTTAAATCATTTAGAACAGCCATATCAACACAAACATTGTTAAACCAACATTACTTCAAATGTAGAACAGCAATACTTACATTATGTCCCCATGTCTGGAACATCCCCCTCCTGTTGGCCTGTCTCCACAGTGTATGTTGTAAGAGGTCTTTCCAAATACCCTCTGTGATGCTGTTTATCAAACACCTACATGAAGTCCTGCTCACAGTGAAGGAAAACGACCAACACCGACACGAAGTGCTTAGTTATAGGAGTGTGTTTCCATGCAATTGGCTATGGAAATGATACCACAGCTCTTCCACATGCAATTAGCAAGTGGGGGACTGCAATTCATACACAGATCATCAGCTGATCATGAGCATTACTGACAGAACTGAAGCTGCCACCTATACATAGCAGATGTACTTTTCCCCATCCACCAGAGATGGAGAGAGAGGGAGAGAGAGAGAGAGAGAGAGAGAGAGAGAGAGAGAGAGAGATAGAGACAGAGACAAAGTAAGAAAGGAAGGGAGTAAGAGCCAAGCATGTTTGTGTATGATCCATCGGTGGAGAGTTGTATCTGAGCATTATAATTTACTAATCCACAGTGTCACATGGTAATTGCACATGGCTGTACACATTTATGGTTGAGGATTGTCTACAGCAATCTCTACAGTGTTTGGCAAATGTTGGCCTTGAATGTGGACAATGGGACATATAGGTCCTTAATATAATGATGTAGCAAAACCCATACTGCAATGGATGCTGTCATTACACAATCACCCACACAGGATACTGATGGCACACACACAGACACACTTACCAGTACTGCGCCTCAAACCCCTACCTGACTATGTAATGTTATTAAAGCCTTATACAGTTATTGCATGCACCATGGAGCTGACATGTTGGAGGGTTCTCCAAAGCTATCTCTAAAGGTGAGTGACATCAGCAACAGTGGTAAAGGAGGAATAGGGGAAGTGTAGTACATGTGAATGCCCACAAAAGAAGGTGTCAATGAAGACACATACACACACACACACACACACACACACACACTCTGTCAGGGAAACACACACATTATCACGGTTGGCAGGGTCAGGATTAGAAATCCTACCTTACTACTTTGCTACACTACAGTATTACACAGTTATCACAAGCACCATGGAGCTTAAAGGGTTGGCCTTTGTCCAAATGGGGTATTTCAAGGTGAATGACATCAGCAGGTGTGCTAAAGTAGGGCAATGGGAGGTGTAGTGATTGTGAATGGCTTCAAAATCATTAATCTCCACACACACACACACACACACACACACACACACACACACACACACACACACACACACACACACACACACACTCTTGCCAGTATTGATATGCATGGGTTCATTACTTCACAGGTGTGTAGTATGTGAATGGGCCTAAAGGCTGTATAAGGCTAGGCAAAGGGAATACCTTGGCATCAGGCCACATGACAATGGTCTCCAGTGTGGCTCATGGGTGTAGTCCCTGCATTTGTCCCCACAGGTGGGTATTTTATTCACCATCCACTCATCTGGGTTACTGTTGTGGGTGGCCAGTGATATGCACTGCTTCCCATGTATGTGATCTATATTCCATAACATGGATAGTGTCTGGGTTGTGCACATGTCCCACATGCATGTTCTGTGACATGTGGGAGTGTACTTGAAGTCTCTGGGGCAAGTTGTGTGGATATATTGTTATCTTCTGCTGTGGCATTCCTGACCTCATTTGGTGAGACCTGGTTATGGAACTGAGGTGTTGCTTGCATCTACATTGACAGCATGATACAAATATTCAGTGGAATTAGTGGTGTCTGTCCATACAGGGCATGTGTATAAGGCATGGTATTCCCTTTGTGGGATACATTTACAGACTCTACAGTTGTTGCAGATGTCCTGTGGGGAACATAGCAAAAGGACCACTGTAAGCATTTATGTGCCTACTGTAGGAATGGAACAAGGTGCCGTGTCCTTTTACTTGCTGGATAACACACACTCAAGTCAGGAGATGTAACACATCACAGTACTATCTGATGTCAGTGCCACTGTTGTGGTCAACAGGTATGCAGCCCACTGCAACCACACTGTGATTACTATCTGTGAGGCAATATGCAGGGAAGTACCAATATAGTGGTTGTTGCCTAGCCAAGTGTGTTTGTGTATGAGATGTGTGTGGACAGTGTTCTCTGATAAATACAAGGGTTGCCTATATTGTTCATCAATCCATAATGTCACATGTTGGGCTATGGATTCTGTACACATGCCTCTCTGCTGTTTGACATTTGTTGTCCTTGTAAGGTGAACATTGTGACATATATGACATATGCTAGGTCCTCAAAATAATAATGTAGCAAAACCCACCCCACAATGCATTTTGTTATTGCACAGTCACAGCAACCTTCACACAGGATACTGATGACAGACACAGACACAAACACACACACACACACACACACACACACACACACACACACACACACACACACACACACACTTGTCAGTACTGGGATTAAAACCCCTACTTAGCTATGCAGTGCTACGACAGTCTGCCACAGTTATTGCATGTGCCACGGAGCTCATAAGATGGATGTTGTTCCAAGGTACTTCTGAGGTGAGGAACATCACCAGCCCTTGTAAATACTGGCATTGGGTGATGCCAAAATTAATTTTACCAAAAATACACATAGACATTTGCCATGGGGGAGGTTTAAACTTGTGTCTAACAATCTTTGCAAACCATTATGTTATAGATTTACCACATGTTCCACTGACCTGTCATGGTTTAGGGTTGGCAACAGGTACTTCTAAGGTGGATGATATCTGCAGGACTGCTAAAGCCAGGCTCTGAGATGTGTAGTGGGTGTAAATGGGGACCAAATGTTTGAAGTACACACACAAACACTTGCCACAGATGAAATTCAAACTCATACCTGTGTAGTTACTGCTACAACATTGTTCCACATTTATGGCACTCGCCATGGAGCTTACGTGTTTGAGAGCTCTCCACAGGTATCTTTTAAGGTGACTAACATCAGCAGCACTGCTAAAGAAGGGGTAAGGGGAGAGTAGTAAGTGTAAATGTGCATAATATCAGGTATTATCAATAACACACACACACACACACACACACACACACACACACACACACACACACACACACACACACACACACGCACACACAAAGTTCCACAGTTGCCAGGTTTGTGATTAGAACTTCTACCTAGCTATGATGTTACACTATAGCATTATGCAATTATCACATATGCCACAGAGCTCACAGGACTGAACCTTGTCCAAAGAGGTATTTCAAGATGACTGACATAAGCAGGCTTGTTAAAGTAGGGCAATGGGAAGTGTAGTGACTGTAAATGGCTCAAAATCATTGATCCCTACACACATACACACACACACAGTTGCCATGTCTGGGAATAGAACTTCTACCTAACTAATATGTCACACTATAGCATTATGCAGTTATTGCAAGCACCACAGAGCTGAATCTTGTCCATGAGGTATTTCAAGGTGACTGACATCAGCAGGCTTGCTAAAGTAGGGCAATGGGAGGTGTAGTGACTGTGAATGGCCTCAAAAGCATTAATCCCTACACACGCAAACACACGCACACAGTTTCCATATCTAGGATTAGAACTCCTACCAACTAGTACATCACACCATAGCATTATGCAGTTATTGCACACACCATGGAGCTTACAGAGCTGAACCTTATCCAAAGAGGTATTTCAAGGTGACAGACATCAGCGGGCTTTCTAAAGGAGAGCAATAGGAGATGTAATTACTGTGAATGGCCTCAAAATCATTGATACCTACACACGCAAACACACACACACACACACACACACACACACACACACACACACACACACACACACACACACACACACACACACACACACACACACACAGACACCATGTCTGGGATTAGAACTCCTACTTAACTAGTATGGCATGCTATAGCATTACAAAGTTATTGCACACACCACAGAGCTTATGGGAATAAACCTTGTCCAAAGGGGTATTTCAAAGTTACTGACATCAGCGGATTTGCTAAAGTAGGACAATGGGGAGTGCAGTGTGTGTGTGTATGGGCCATAAACCATTCCTCTGGAAACACACACACAGACAACACTAGGTCACACACAACTTTATATTTGACAGGACTGGGTATATGACTGCTAGATGAATACTGATTTGTACTATCATATTACACAGTTATCACAAGCACCACAGACACTATAGTGCTGAGGGCTACCAGAAGCAAATGTCTACAGTTATAGACATCAGGACATCATGTGATATTGGACAGTTGGATGTGTGGTGGGTGGGACAGGCCTCATGATGGGAAGCTCTTTGTCACTGTCTGTCTCTCTCTTCCTTACATCTCTGTTTGTGTATGTTTGACCTATTATAGTGTATTGCCTTTGGATATATGTTTGTATTCCTATCCCATGTGTGTGCAAAGCATGAATGGTGTGAAATGAGGTGTGTGTGCACAGAAATCTGAGACTGACAGATATGTATAGTCCACTGTTATTGCCAGACATGGGCTTCATTTTTCTAAGTGTGGAAGCATGCCCAGTATGAACTTCTGTATTGAATGTGTGAATCCATTACATGTAGGTTGTACTCCAGTGCAGGAATTTCTGTTCTACACTTACAGCTAGCAACGTGTTTCTACAGGTTATCTGTAGATAGGTTGACAATATGGAGTCACAATGGGCAAAGGATAGTGGGATACTGTAACTATTGTGTCTGTGCTGCTTGTGCTACATGGTTTTGGTGTTAGCAGATATGTTCAGACATATGTACTGTTTTACACTGTGATGTATTATGTCAACAACTACTGACAGATATACTTAGTTGCTCACAGTAGTTCCCTGTGGAATACAAGATGAATGAATCTGTGTCCAGTATTGTGGTCTGCAGCCTACATATTCTTGCACACTCATGCCATTCTGGAGGGGGGGTGCAGACACTTGTTGATGGGTCTGTGTAAATGATCCAGCCGCTTGGTACTGTAGTGGCTGAGGATTCCCTGCTTGTAAATTTATTGATGTGACAGAATGGCCATATCCTGCTGTGGCCATACCGTTCAGCTGTACAGATTCACACAGGTTACCCAGAGGCAGGGCTCATATGTATGGTCAGTTCCCCTTCACTTTGTGGTTTATAAGCAGGTTTGTAGCCACCCATTACTGGGTTTGCAGGCAGGGGTAGTATGGGTACACATCAGAGTTCCAGACTTCACACATTCCATGGCGTCCATGCTTCTACAGCCCCCCCCCCGTTATTCTATCCTCTTCCTAACATTATGCAAGTGATAAGTATCCCTATAGCTGTTCCTTCATCCCAGCGGTACTTAGGGGTTGGTCCACAGTTCATGCAGTAGGACATGATGGGCATGCTACTGTGATTTGTCGACATGGCGTTGCATTTGTGTTCTGTGGACTGTGTTATGTTGTTATTCGGGACCCCATGAGATAACATACATTGGCAGTACAGGTGAGGCACAGGCCTTTGACAGAGGACTGTAGGGCATTTGGTAGTGATGCAGGCCATCTGTAGCAGGCCAGTGCATTATGTCACTCCTACAGTCATAGGCTGCAAGCCAATGGATTTCCATGGGGTTTCAGGGTAGGTGTGCAAGGTGTTAATGGCAATAGTTTCTGTCCTTATTAATTAATTGTTGTGGATGCTGGCAGGGTGCTGCTTACAGCTAGGGACACACCTGCATGGGACACCTCTTCAGCATGCTGCATTCTGTGGGTATTCCCATAAAGATGTGGGGGTCATTCTGTACTCATTCCCATCAACAGAGAGATGACCTGTGATGAACCTGTGGCTAATGGTGGGGTGAGCTTAGTGCATGTGTAATATGGAAGCTTCTTGCAGCTGACTCACAAATATACCTGGGACATTCCCCTTATGCTGCCTTGTGTGGGGACATTGGCAGTTTTTCATTACTTCATAACTGTGCCTTAGGTTTTATTGACCTACATTTCAGTTTCAGACTTCTTACCCTTCAGAACTATCATCCAACTGTCTGATCTGTTGTAGTATGTCTGTCTAGGTCTGGAGGGGGGCTCTTCTCCATTGCCATCAATTGTAGGCCTTTGCACAGCCTTTCTTTATGGTCATCTATACCTTTCCTGCTGGCTGAGGCTGTTGTTGAGTGTGTGAGCCTCACTGACATGCAAGTGTGTGTCCTATGGACACACATTTGGCCTACCATATGTCCTGCAGTGGGATTTGTCACCTTGTCTAGTACTGCCTACTTTGTTGATACCAGTATTTGTTATGGATTTCATGCTTCCCATATAGGTGTCTAGTATCTGCTGCCATCCCATTCAGCCACCCATTTCCCTTGCATGCTCGCATCCATACCATAGATACAAGTAGCAGAACATACTACTCCATTCAGCAATTGATAGGGAGAGTGACTTACCTTGTGGCAGTGCCAGTATCGAGGATGGTGATGAAGGGCTGACTATGTCAGATGCACATAGTACACTCCCTATACATGGTAAAGTACAGGTTGTGTCATGTTTGTCATTCCATTTACTGTATGTGCAAGTCAGAGAGAGGTGTTATTCCCTAGGTTCCTAGAGTGTCAGTGTATGTGTTATGCGTTGCCTCTTTGCCAAAGATTGGGCATACTGGGCATGCCTCCTTCTGCCTACAGGTGCAGGCTCAGGTTGTTCCTCTTCTGAGTCACTCTGTGCATGTGCTGGCCTTGGCAATGCTGGGTGGCTGGGTGGCCCTGCCCCGTGCTGTTCCTGCTGCAGCTCTTTCCACAGGATCATATTGTGTAGCATGGAACATACAATGAAAATTTGTGTACATGTAACTGGAGAGTACTGCAAGGCTTCACTGGATATGTCCAGGCACTGTGACCATGACTTGAGCATCCCAAACACATGATCTATTATGACTCTGGTTTGTGCGTGTGCCTCATTATAATGTTCGTTTTCAGGTGTGTGTGCATTTCTGATGGGTGTCATCAGCCTTGTCTCCAGTTCGTAACCAGCATCTCCCACTAGGTGGCCATATGGGATGACCCACTAGCAAATCTCTGGTACACCTGCGTCATATGCCAGATATGGGAATCGTGATAACTTCCAGGGCTGCCAGTACACACATTCATTATAATTCCCTGGGCATCACAGATGAGCTGGCAGTTGATGGAGGGGAATCCCTTGCAGTTTATGTAGACCCTACCCCAGGTGGTGCTTTGATGTGTATGTGCATGCAGTCTATAGCACCCACTACCTCAGGGTATTCTGCTATTTGGTGGAAATGACGCATATTGCTGGTCAACGCCTCATGGGTGTTGAGGAAATATATGTGCTCACCAGCATGTGCTGACATGGCATCCAGAAACTGGTGGAGTATCCTGGATGCTGATGCCTGTTGGATCCCGTTGATATCCCCAGTTGACCTTTGGAAGGTACCATTGGCTAGTATTCTTAAGACTACACATACCTTGGTATCCACTGGAATGGGTTCCCCTCTGTTGGCTCTGTGTGTGAGGCGTGGCCAGCGCAGCTCAACAATTTGCTGTATGAGGTCCCTGTCCACCCTATAGTTCTCCACTATCTCCAGCTCATGTAGCCCCTGGTAGGTTACCCTGGGTCTGTACACTCTTCTTCTTCTCGTCACTGTGGATTGGTCATCAGCATTGTCATCCACACCACCCTCAACCTCTTCCACATATTGATGTAAGAGAGCGACAGCAGTCCCTATCATTTTCTTAGTTTTGTTAGGTAAAGTTTCCCTTTTCTGTACACCGGTGGTGTAGAGTTTGTGAGAAATGACAGACTGAAAGGTGCTTGCATAGTTTATTGAAGTTTACTGGGCTGGGCTGGGTTGCTGCCTGTGTAACTGGCTGATTCTGATACATTTCACTGCCAGCTAAGCTAGTTCTCCTTGATTTCCTTCCTACTGCTGTTTTCCCTTCCCATTGCCTTCCCATTTAAGCACTGAGGTGTGCAGTGCAAACCCATTGCTCAGATGTGAACGTAGGCCATATTGCCTGCAGCAGCTCTTGCACTATTCCTGCACACAGTGCAGAGCTTGCTGAATCTTGGGGATTGTTTAGTGATTAGGGCACAGCTAAAGTGATGAAACTAGAGCCCTTATAACACAGATAAAAATATGAATTACACGTAGGCTCCACTGTGATTCCTCAACAGACATTCCAGTGAAGGTACAACTAGGTAAATGTAACTATTGTACCTTTATTTAGATGAAAAAACATTTTTTTGCAAAGGGACAAGTCCCCTTACCCCCAAATTGGGAGATTTTGCCCTCAAAACTACCTTATTATATACACTAAGTCCATGGTCATACCGCTGTGAAGTACAGAGAACACACACACACAAACACACACACACATACATACCAGCATGGAAAAAAAAATAGTGAATCATGGCCAATATTGCAAATGAACAGCTGCTGGTGGTAATAATTTTTATTTGGAAAAAATCAATCAGTTGCTTTTAAATCTTCCATTTCATATTGGCAAGACGCACAAGTATCCAGCTCCTTAAACTTGATCACCTTTAGAGAAGCCTTTGTATTGGTATTGTACAGTAGCATTATTTCAAAAAGAAATGTCTTACATTTAAGGACATTATATAATGTGGACTTCTAGGTGTTTCCATCTCTCTGCACAGACATTAGTCAACATGGATGATAAAAATGTACTATCAAGTGCCCACCAAGTTTGACATCTGTAGTACATGACTTACCTAAAGATCTTGTCTCTGCAACCAGTGTATTATAATGAATGATGAAGTAGCTGGTAACCACAACATCATGATGAATGATGATGAAGCTGCCATCTATGACATCATAATGAATGATAAAAAGCTGCTTTTAAAAGTGCAAGATGGGTGTGGTTTTTAGTAAAATAAAATCATTACATTTTTACATTAAGTAAGTCGGATCAGGGGGTTCATTAACAGCACATACACACCACTCTCAAGCTAAAACGATCAGTCATGCTTGCTTGATGAACAGCATTGTTAATGAAATATGCAAGAATTCAAGTCACACAACATGACAAGCAGCATCACTTTGTGCCCCAAGCACTGCCTCAGGGCATCTTAATGAAGGATAAAAATTTGCTTTTAGAAGTGCAAGGTGGGTGTGTTTCATGGTAAAATAAAATGATTATATTTTATAGCAAATAAGTCAGAACCGGCATATACACATCACAACACTTGATTGGTCTTGTTTTCTTCACGATCAGCATTATCAATAAAATATGCCAAGGCACAGAACACACTGAGCAGCCTCCCCCTGTGCCTACAGCAAAGCTACATGGCCACAGCAAGGTAAATAATTGCTCAGCCTATGTGAGTGCATAATGTAAACAAAGGGGTTGTACACAGTAAAGCAGATATTCAGAAGTGAGAGCACACACATCACAACAACAGATAGGTAAATCAGGAATACATGTACAATGGAAAGCCAAAGGAGTGTAAACAATAAAGCAGATATTCAGAAGTGAAGGTACACATGTCACAACAACAGATAAGTAAATCAGGAATACATGTGCAAAGGAAAGCCGAAGGAGTGTACACGATAAAGCAGATATTCAGAAGTGAGGATACACATGTTACAACAACAGAGAGATAAACCAGGAATACATGAACAAAGGAAAGCAAAAGGAGTGTACACAATAAAGCAGATATTCAGAAGTGAGGGCACACACGTCACAACAACAAATAGGTAAATCAGGGTTACATGTGCTAAGGAAGAAGCAACAAGAAGACAATGAAGGCTTATAGTGCTGTACCTTGCATTGCATGAATTCATTGACGTGGAATATCACTGGCATTGTTATTCTCATTAACAAACAGTTGTTAAATATTCAGCAGGAAAAATATGTTGAGTGAAAATACATGCAAGTAATAGTTTTTAAATTCTACATGAACACATGTGCCAAACTCACAATGCAGGAATATTAGAGTAACATACAAAAATGTGTGAACAAATGCAGAAATGTATGGAAAAGTTGTAAATAACATATACAAGCTCACCAGCAGACTCAGTGGCACCGCAGACTCAGTGTGCCACTCAACCCCAGCCAATAAGGCAAAACAACGTACCTAGCACACTAGTCATAAGTGACTCTATAGTCAGGCACACTGATGTCCCACTCACCAGGCTAAACAAGGAGAAGGTTACTGTCAGCTGCCTGTTGGGTGCCAGGATCCGCCACATAACCCACGCACTCAGGTCACTCCACAGCAAGTACAAATATAACTCTGTCATTGTCCATGTTGGTGTGAATGACCTGAGATGTACCTCCCTGGACTACATGAAGAGAGACCTGGAAGAGCTGTCCGATCTTATAGCCCAGGCAGGTATGACCCTAGCCCTGAGTAGCATTCTGCCATCACCGAGAATGATGCCGCAGTACAAGGACAAAATGATTGACTTCAACAATTGGCTAAGCTTCTGGTGCCATTTTAAAGGGATCCAGTATCTGTCTGCCTGGGATGACATGGTCGACAGACCACGATGCTTTGCCAGAGATGGCCTGCACCTGTCACCTCTGGGATTCCAGATACTGGCTAAGGTTCTTGCTGCCCCTATAGTGCCTTTTTTAGGCAATGTTTAAATGACAAATTCACCACCATAACAGGAAGAGGCAAGCAAAAACTGACGGTGATGCTACTCAATGCTAGAAGCCTAAATCTCAAAATGCACTCACTCAGTGCACTCCTTAAAATGGAGAACATCGATATCTGTGCAGTGACTGAGATTTGGTTCAAGGCTCAGAGAGCACCCCTGCACTACCAGGCTATAACTCATACCTCACTTTTTGTCCATGTAACCTGGACTGGAACAACAAAGGTGGAGATGTGTCCATATTCATTAAGGATATCCACACCTCAAGGCTAGTTACTCAGCATAATGCAGCCGAGGTTATCCAAGTGCAACTAACTCTGAGCAAACCTGCAATCCAAATTGTAGTTTGCTACAGATCACATACCATGCCCCAGGATTCCCACTCCTCTTTTCATGATGTACTGGAAAATATTAGTGTTCAACCAAACACCCTAATAATGGGTGATTTCAACTACCCCACCCTTAACTGGGAAAACTACTCATGTACCAACTCCTTCACTCAACGCTTTCTGGAATTCATAAACTCCAATGCCTGGATCAACTTATCCACACCCCCACCAGGGGCAACAATATCCTAGCTCTAGTCATTACCAACATGAGTGACCGGTGTTCCACACCTGAAGTCAACGCCTCATTGGTCCGATCTGACCATAAGCTAATTACCCTAGATATCCACATCCTGCCCCCATCCCCCCATTAAGGAAACCATGGTAAAAAATTTCTCCAAAGCCAACTTCATGCTTCTTAAGACAGAAGTGATGAACTTCATGACACGCATGCAGATAGACAATACAGTTACGACTACTGAATCCTACACAATGGCACTTTATAAACACTTACATGAGTGCATGGATCATGCTATCCCAAACAGAACCAAGACGCTATCCTCCAAAAAAAGGAAGCCAATCTGGTGGTCCCCTGCCATAAACAAACTGTACAACATAAGGAAGAAACTGTTGCAAAAGAGAGTAAAATCCCATAAGTGGAGGAGCTCCCTGGTCAGTCTCAGTAAGAAGCTGCGATCCCTGATATAATCCTCCAAAGCTAGTTATGAAAACAAAATTGCCACTGATTCTAAAGACAACCACAAAGCATTCTATAGCTATATCAAGAATCTCAATGGCAACACTCAGATCTGCTCCGAGTTACAGCACAATGGCACTAAATATACAGACCCAACTGATGTTGCCAAAATCCTGGCAGATAGGTTTAGTGCTAACTTTACCCCCCTCTCACCCCTAAAGAGCCCATCTCTATACTGGAGAAATGCAAATTCCTGTAATCATGTGTGCAGAGTTTAAAAACCACACTATCCGAAGCCAAGAACACAGCATCCATGGGACCAGACAACATCCCTGGCTGCATTCTACACGAACTACAGAACAAACTGGCACCCCACCTAAGTACCATGTTCAATCATAGCCTCTCCTCAGGCTTTGTGCCTTCTGAATGGCGCACAGCAATGGTTACCCCACTCCACAAGGAGGGAGCCACCACGGACCCCGGGAACTACCTCCCCATTAGCCTGATGAGCCTGGTCTGCAAGGCCATGGAACATATC
This sequence comes from Protopterus annectens, assembly GCF_019279795.1. Taxonomy (NCBI): domain Eukaryota; kingdom Metazoa; phylum Chordata; order Ceratodontiformes; family Protopteridae; genus Protopterus; species Protopterus annectens. The sequence goes on from NC_056746.1 coordinate 543,756,069, forward strand.
ATCATGGAACTTATAAACAAAGACATTGGTAATCTCCAAACTCTGGACCCTACCCAGTTCGGGTTTGTAAAAGGCAGATCATGTCTCCTAAACTTGATAGACGTATTTGAAGCAGTCACCAAAGCCATAGACAAGGGTAAGGTGGTTCACACAGCCTATCTAGATCTTGCCAAGGCTTTTGACACCATCCCCCACCCTGGAATTATAGATAAATTCACTAAACTAGGTATAAATCCCTATGTCACAAGATGGGTTGCCAACTGGCTCACTGACAGAACACACGCTGTGAAAGTAGCAGACTCCAAATCTGACTTCAGACCAGTGACAAGTGGAGTACCACAGGGTTCAGTCCTGGGTCCTCTCCTGTTTGGTATCTACATCTCTGAAGTACCGGCTAACAGAGAAGGTCTTTGGCTAACAAAGTTCGCAGATGACTGCAAATTAGGAGCCATAATCGAAACTCCTAACGATGTGGACATCCTACAAAAGGGCCTCACTAAGACAGATGCCTGGTGTCAAAGCCATGGTCTCATACTCAATGCCAACAAGTGCATTGTCATCCCTTTTGGTAAAAACTCTGTACCAATGAACTACAACATAGGCGGTAGTATACTTAACACTGAAAGTGTGATAAGAGACCTTGGGACACAGGTGGACAGTAGTCTCTCCTGTGATAATCACATTGCCAAAGTAGTCAGGAAATCCTTCTATGCGGCACACCTCATCACAAAATGTTTCTCATCCAGAAAAAAAGAGGTCATTGTTCCCCTCTACTCATCACTCATTATAGAGTACAATGCCCCTTTTGGTATGTACCTCACAAGACATCTACAACAACTGGAAAGGCCACAGAAATACCTCACAGAGGATTACCGGCCTCAAATAGATGCTCTACGCAGACCGTCCCAAAAAACTGCAGCTTTACTCCATCGCATATCACCTACTCAGAGGTGATCTCTGCCTAACATACAAAGCCATGTTAAACTCAGAGCTGTTGGACATGCTCCACTTAAAGAAATCCCAATCCCTCCAAGCTACATGCTCTAGGGACATAAACCTTGTCACCACAATAAACAGAACATGCCGGAGGGATAGATTCCTGTCCCAGAGACTTCCCATACTCTGGAATAAACTACCTATCTATATCAAACAAAGCTCCTCATCAGCACTCTTCAAGAAAAATCTTGATGATTGGATGGGAAATAGGAAATTCACCCAAGGGATCACCTCTGTGGCTCTGCTCGAAAGTGGCACAGGAAAATAATTTTATTGGGTGGCAAAAGCCAGGGTACCTTTTTGGCTGGGCTTGTATAGGCCCTAGGGCCAGTAGCCTAGTACCTACCTATGAAACTATGAATCTATGAACCATCTCCTTTTATACCTCTTTAAGCAATTAAACTGCTCCAAAGATATCCATCCTAATCCCAGTCCCATTCCACTACCTAATTCAATCAGCAGCCATAACACATTCAACTATGAACTTCTACACAACAGAAAAAAATACTCCCTTCTCCTTAATATGAATGTAAGGAGCACTGGAAAAAAAAGTTCATGAACCACATGCTTTATTATCCCCTATTCTCCAGACAGTGTAGTATTAACAGACACATGGCTAAAACCCAACAATAACAGCAATGAGACTGTAGCTCCAGGATTCAATATCCTTCATAAAGACAGGAAAACCAAAAGGGGCAGGAGAGTAGCAATCGTATTCAAAGACTACCTAATATTTGATTGTCTTTAACCTAGCTTCGTTGACTTTGAAAATGTAGAACTAATATTTGTCAAGCTAAAAATCAACCCCAAAAATACATTATATGCAACAGGAAATAATATCCCCACTCTAGAACACATACTACACTGAACATCTAACTCTCTCCCACAGGAAACAGTCCTAATGGATGATTTCAACATCGACTGGCTAGATTGTTCCTCTCAGAATCCAGCAGCCCATGTTAATCTGCTTGGGTTCACCGAACACATCACATCTTCTACAAGGACCGACAAATCTTCAAAACATGAATCAGTCCTTGACTGGATTCTAGTTAATAACCCCTCCTTTTCTTCTGAAGTAGGTAGTCTTCCTGATGGTCTGAGTGACCATCAGCCTTCCTTCCTTCTACAAACTTGTAGTCAACAAAAAAATAAACCACCTACCATACAATCAGAAATAAAAACCTTTAACCCAAATAGTTTCATCTCTGCTCTAAAAAGCTGTAAATGGAAAAAACTCAGCCAGCTACCCCTTAAATAGGCTGTGAACGTTTTTAACACCACCTTCTTAGCTATATTAAACTGTTATGCACCCCCCCCAGAACCATGATAGTAAAAACTAATTTTGCACCCTGCCTAAGCAAAGAATGTAGATCCTTACTCAAAGCAAGAGCTAAGGCTAGGGACAATTTCCCAAAAACAAAAAACAAATTACAAAACAGACATTCTTAGAACTCAGAAACAAAGCTAAAAAACTTGTAAAACTGGATAAAATCAAGTACTACCACAGTAGTCAAAAGAAACACCAAAATAACCCTGGAAAGTTCTGGGCCGCAGTTAATAATATATTTCTACCAGGAAAATCAACTACCCCCACCCCAACCTCAACCACCTCCTCTAACAATATAGCAACCCAATTTTAATAAATCCTTTACAGATACTATCCACGTCTTTGCAAATTCTCAGAACATTTCCAACAACTATGTCTCTTTTGCTTCCCAGCTCAGCAACATCTTACAAAATTGCCCCAACCAATTTACACTGTGACCAGTGTCTGTAGATGCTATAAAAATACTCTGAAAATTTAAACCAACCACCCTAGCTAATGACAACCTCCCAGCTGACCGTCTGAAAATTGCAGCTGATGCAATCGCATACCCAGTAGCCATACTCAGAAACAGATCGTCTGAGGGCTTAGTACCCACCATTTGGAAGATCTCCCATATTATTCCTTTACAAAAAGGAGGCAGTTCCACATAATTTAGTAATTATCATCCAATTGCCATCCTGTCACCCTTATCTAAAATCCTAGAGAGAGTCATCCATACCCAACCAATGGACTACCTTCACACACATAAACTATTATCAAACACACAACATGGTTTTTGCCCCATTGCAGCACCACCAGAACCCTAATGGCTTTTACAAATACAGTGAAACACTTTACAAACCATGGACAATCTGAATTTGCCATATTTCTGGACTTGTCCAAAACCTTTGATATGGTAAATATCAATAAACTAATCAATGTGCTCTCCTCCCTTAACCTTAGTAGCTCCTCTATTACCTGGTTCCAAAGCTACCTATCAGGATGTCAGCAGGACATACAGTGGCAACACCACCTTTTTACTCTTCTCCCAGTGACTTTAGGGGTTCCACAAGGCTCCATCCTTGGACCTCTACTTTTTTCTCTATTCACTAACCATCTCCACACCTCCTTCTTCATGCATCTATTATACAATATCCGGATAACTTTACACTAATATGTGCAGCCCCCTCACTATATCATCTCAACACCATTACCCAGGAGTTATTTCTATCTGTAGAAACATGGTTCACCAATTCTCAACTCATCCTGAACCCCAACAAAACAAAACTTATTGTCTTCCACCCTACAAGATCTCCCTCATCCTACCTAACTTTTAATATAGAATCCAAAAGCAAAACTGTTATCACCCCAATAACTCATACAAAACTGCTAGGTGTTGAAATTGACAACAACTTGAAATTTGACATTCACATTGCTCAAACCATTAAAAAGGTTCATAAGAAACTAAGTCTACTTTACAGAAATAAACTATTTCTAACTGGAACCACAAAAGCTACTATCGTCCACATACACCTCCTGTCAGCTCTCCTATATGCCTCTCCAATTCTGACCACCCTGTGTAAAACTGATCTAGCCAAGCTGGAATCCTGCTACAATAAAATAGCCAAATTTTACACTGATGCCACACATAGGTCTCATCACTGCACAACTCTTAAACAACTAAATTAGTTAGAACTTCCTCAACTGCTGTACTATAAACAATTGACCTTTGCCCACAAAGTCTTCCATCAACCTAATAAAATCCCTGCTCTCCAAAATCTTAAACAACTATATGCCACTTCTAGAGTCCTCCGTTCCAGTAACAAACTCTTCCTGGATACCACAAAAGCTAACAACTCAGCTGGGGAATCATTCTACTCAAACGTCACCCCTAAAATCTGGAATAAACTACCAACCCACATTATTTCCAGCTTCTTCATTGCACAATTTAAAAAGCTACTCATAACACACTTGGCCAATACTTGGCTTTGCACCTTTAACTCTCCAGGCTAAAACTATCCTTTGTATAGGTAACCACATACTGCTCATTGGGTGCTATCTTGCTCTAATCCCTGAACTCACTTGTATTGAAACTCACTAAAATTGAATATACTTTTGTACCACATGTTATGTTGATGCTACGACTGGATAACTGCATTTCTTATCATTGTGTAAATGCTGTTTGTATGCTCATGCAACGTCCTTGCACATTTGTTAACTTCTACAATGTTTATATTTATATTTATTTTTACTGGAGCTTTTCTCCCTGGGCCTCCTCTGAAAAAGCACCTGTGTCCAGTCAGACGTTCCCAGTAAACAAATGTAAAATAAAATAATATAAATAAAGTAAAATTTCTCCTACAAATTGTGAAGGTGGATACAATAAACAATTGTGGTAGCAGCATGCATGTTGTGAAGGGTGAGACACAAAACAGATCCATCATTGTAGACTGCAGTCCTTAAGGATATTCGACAGAAACACAATACTGTATGGAACAGCAAATAACCTATTATGATGCATACATTGTTACAGATGTTGGAATCATTACAGGTGAGATGTATGTCCACAGGAGATATGTGACATGTCATGAAACCATTACTGTGATGGAACTCCTTTCAGAAAAAAAAACTCATATGGAGGAAGTTCATTAGCAACATCTATGTATGTATATGAATATGGACATGATTAAATGTGAGAAGAACTTTTGTGAAACGATTATGTCCAAAGACGTAATCAAATGTATCTGTGCCTTAAGTCTTTATTGTGTCACAACAATCAGGGATGGAAGATGGGATGGGAAAGCCTGTCTACTTATGTAACAATTGCACTACATGTGTATTAGCTAGCACTACCACACAAAAATAGTTAAAATAGTATTGAGAATGTACACATCTGCAGGGATTGTGACATTATTGAAAATGACTAGTGAGCTGAGCATTTTTCAACATACAACAGTAATACTTAGATCACAACACTTAACACACCTCATAGACAGTTGCAACATCATATCGGAGTGACAGTGAACTACAGAAGCTGCGATAGCTGACATAACATATGTCTTAGACAGGTCTATCATACAGTTGTTGTGCTCTATGAATCACCCCTAACCTTTATTGCAGGACATCCATCAGCTGAAGGCAATTTCCAGCATTTTTTTTGTTATAGGACAAAAAATGACAGTTACTATTCCCCACCATTATTTACTAATGCTGCATTATGTTAACAATTGTGAAATGGAAGATGCAAGACATATAATTAAACCAGGCATGCTCACAAGGAAGTACAGCAATTGGGGGATGAAAATCTCCCACCCAATAAAAACAAAAAAAACAAAAAAACAAAAAAATCACACAACACATATTTATTTATTTATTTATGTATTTCCAGTTTGATTACCGATGAAGTCCACTGGGCCTAAAGGATCCATTTTCAGTTGAGGCCTGGGGATATGTAGATTAGGCCAGTCCAACATGTGAACAATGTCCTTGTTCTGTTTGTTTTTATTTTTACACACTCATACAAGGTAGACAAAGAGGGATGTGAAAACATAACCATGTAACAGCCTATATATCTTTACATTAGCTTGTTATGCCACAGAAGGACTCATAACACAGTTTTAGAAGGTGCATAATCGAAGGGATAACCTGAATATTGTGTTTGAATGCATATGGACTCTTTAAAAAGGGTGAGCAACACTTGGAGGATTAAAACCCCGTCTCCTGTGTTGATGTTACCTCTAAGTAGAATGATACCTATCCCATCTTTTCAGTAACACATTCATGGCTGTCATTGCTTATTTACATATTCATATTATGTAGACATTGCTAGAGTTAAACACCTGCCTATCTCAAGAACTGTGATTTAACTGCTGACACATTTGATAAGCGAATTAACTGCTGACACAGTTGATAAAGCCATATCTTGAGTGGTATGCTGGAATGCATATGGCTTCTCTAAGATGGGTTTGTGGGATAAAAATCTTGTAGCCATGTACATGTTATCACAAGTTGAATTATCAAAAACACATATATTGTTTAAGCCAGTCCTGAATGTCTCTAGTTTCTAAGACACTAATAGTTGTTACACATTGCCATGTTCAAACACCTGCTTATTGAAGTCCACATTCTATATAACAGCATTAACTGCTGCAGCCACAGAAGAAGTAATATAACAGTTGTCAGAAAGCACTCAGTTGAAGGGATGATTTGAGTAGTGTGTTTAATTCAATATGTTTTCCCTGAAAGGGAGTGCAATACTTGAGGGATCCATGTCCCTTTCTAACTATTACCACTAAGTTGAATTCAGAACTGCTGAATAAGCCTGTTGTGAATGTTACTATTTGTTAACACACTCATACATTACTGGATTTGAATACCTGCCTAGCTAAGTCCACATACTCTAAAGCTATGTATTAACAACTGATACCACAAGAGAAATCATATTACAAGTATATGACAGAAGATAGTTGAAGGGAGAAAGATGTGTGTATGGTGGGGTTGTGCAATGTGCTTTGTCAAACATGCACTGTCAATGTGTAGATCAAAATTCACAGAAAAATAATTTTCACTTTATACCAATATCAGAATTGCATGGTTAAAAAATACTAGCATAAGGAGTACCACTGGAATGTAGCCAAAGGCTAAGTCATCAGTTTTTGCCATAACACATTATCATTTAATAGTACTTAACACTGCTATTTGATGCCAAGCATCACACAATGGTGGCAGTAGCAAGAGTAATTTGTTATAGTATTCAAAATTATGTCAATGTCTGTTGATTGTGACATTTGTTACTTCACATAAATTGTCATTGTATGAAATTAGATATGTGTGTAAGACTAATGTTACCAACACACTACTGGAGTGGAACACCTAATAAACTATCTGATATGTTCCACAGCAATGCTATCACAGGTAAAGACACACAAAGGGAATTGGACTGTCGTGTGTCTGACAAGTTAGAGTGAAGGAATTTTGCAGAATGGCAATCACAAATGTGATTTTACTGGGATTCAATGGCAAGATGTTGGGTGGTAGTGACAGCCCTCACACAGTGGAGTTCCACCCATGCATTCCAGACTGTTAATCTCCACACACTGCATTATGCATTATTCAAGTAAGTTTACTGTTTAAGTGTGCATCACTTAAATATTGCTGTCATATGTTTACAGTGTGCAAAATAATAACAAGGCATACATGTAACTCATATTAGTATTGTACTGATCAATACCAGTCTGAAAATATACATTTATTTTCACTATACCCATGTTATCAGACTGCTACTGTTTTTCCTGACAGTAAAATTTTGTGACTGTGATCATTGGAAATATGAGGATGATAAAGGATATGATGGTAAAAACAACTTGTCTGCAAGGCAGGAGTTAGGAAGAGCAACTGTTGTTGTACATTACTTCATTGCAGTACCTTTGAACATGGAATGTCATAAAGGTTGCCTTTTAGCATCTAGACATTTTTACTGTGTATATATGCTTTAGGATTTACTCACATTGTTAGCAATCTTCATTACATATGTGAGATGGGTGCTCAGGCACTTCACATTATTTTTTACAAAATGTTGACAAACATATGCTTCATTGTTCAGACCTAAGTAAATAAAAATAACTTATTTGTAAGACATTTTGTCTAACATACCCTTTCCAAGTGTAATTCTCATTAACAGGGATGCTTAACACATCATTTACTGGACAGTACTGTTAATGAGGCACGTGTGTAAAGCATTTAGCTAGCCAAAACTCTTGTAATCCCTGCTCTTGTTCTGCTCAGGTGTGTGCATATCATTATGTAGGGAACAATACCATGATCACTTCTTCATAACTTTGGGCAAATCGAGTGATTCCAAAATGATAATGTGTTGAGAGCTAATTAATATATTCCATGTGCCAAGAGGGGTTTATCTACACCATATAAGCAGAACATGGATCTATAGAACTTCCATCATGCTAGGGAAGACTGCCTTGTTTCCCAAGTGCTGTTGAACAAACTACTGACACCAGTTTTGATTATGACTATAGTAGTTATTGTTTTAAATCTTTCAAAGTTTGCATTTTCAATACAAATACTTGATTCTTTTAGTCTGTTGATAAATAATTACATTGAGTACTGTGCACCTGCAATGTTTCAATAATTCTGTTGAAGTCATTTGACATGTATTTCATGGGGGTTGGATAATATATATGCACTGATGTGCAGAAACTTCTTCACTATTATTGTAACATACTTAAAAGTTAGCCTACCTGACTTGAATGAGTTACAGAAGTGTTTGTTACAATGACCACTGTTTCTCTGCTTATGGTGTTTTTTTCTGATTAGTAGGTGTATATTTTTGCATTTTCTATTGTTTGTTCCTTTCTGTAGTTTATACATTTTTTTGGGGAGGTAGGTTTATGAAAATGGGATATTACAGTGTTTTTTCATTGTAGTTTAGACTGTTTTTTTCTATGGTGTGCCTTACTGACTGCATACTGATGTATATTGCCCCATAAATATAATGGTTGGCACTGCCCCAGATACATTATGGATATATCAGTTATTCTTAAGATATTCCTGTATAGGTATCTTTGATTCTTAATTAGAGCTTACTTCTCTTTATCTGTTCTACTACTTCCTTGTGAAAGATTGATCACATATGTTTGCTACTGCTTCTGAGAATGTTCTAACCTGGGGTAGCCTACATTTGATGCTCACAGTAGCTAGCCGTTGCACAGGTAAGTAAAGTCTGTTTTGTTTGTATAAACCAATGTTATTGCTGATATCTGCTTAGCAGTTTACTATCAAAAGGTGGAAAGGAGAATCTTCACAAAGGGAAACTGGAAACACGGATGTTCGAATTTTCATCTTGCTGAACATTGTGTTCAAAAGTTTATATCAGCAAATGTACAGTGCATTCGCTAATATAAACTTGGAGTACGGTACAGAGATTGCGATACAGTGTGGTGTGGGAAATTTATCCCTTTCCTCACTGTAGTGTGATCTCAGAGTTGGAATATATAGTTAGCAGGGGGTGTGGGGGTGCAGGGAGGCTTGCCCCACCTGCAAAAATGTGATGTTAGGTATAGGAGTTTCCTTTACCTAAGCTCTTATATGGACATCATGTAATCTGTTCAGCAACAATTTTGAATCTGCTGAATTCATTCAGCTGATTCGACATTATGCCGGGTTGTACATTTTGACTTTTGTTTTTTTTTTCAATGTGTTGTACAGAAAATATTTTGCCATTTTAATAGTAAACCTGCTTAGCTGTTATGTTAATTATGTGCTGAGTGTATTTGTAATTCACAGCCTCTTTGCTAATACCATGGGATATTGTGCCTGCCTCTGTCTGCCATGTTTATCCCCTGCTGGTGGTTCATCCTCTGACCTCTTATGTGTAACATACGTCACTACCCCTGGTAGTTGGAGCTACTGGGGCACACTGATGCAACTGTTTTCTAAATATAATGTCACATAGGATGGAGCACACAGACAAACACACACACAGACACACACACACACACACACACACACACACACACACACACACACACACACACACACACACACACACACACACACACACACACACACACACACACACACACACACACACACACACACACAGTCAGTAATTTAGCAAAGGTGACAGGGTCATATTGCACAGCACCTTCAGATGTCTCCAGACAGCCGAAACATATATTTGAGCAGCTCAAAGACACACTTTGTGATATTTGTAGCCTGTGTGTGTGTGTGTGTGTGTGTGTGTGTGTGTGTGTGTGTGTGTGTGTGTGTTTGTGTAGTGCTCTACCCCTGCTCAGTGGGCTTGCATGGGTTTCTCATAGGAGTCATGAGCCAAGGTTCTAAGGCATAGCCTTCATCCACCACTAGATGCCCTTTTGAGAAGTCATTGATTGCAAACCTTAGGTGCAGGTCACAGGTGTGCCACATGTTGGAGGTGTGAGGACTGCCTGGGCGATCCACAAACACATTATAGATGATACACTAACCACAAGCACAGGAAAAGAAATAGTAATAATAGTGCATGTGAGCATGATTTGAGTGATAGAACTTCTTTAAGTGAGAGATTTACTTCTTGTGTTTCAGATTTTGATGATATTTGTTTATTAGACACAAAAGCTTTTCAGACTAATAGTTCCTTTATTCCACCCTTTACTAATCAAACTATTAAACTATTTTCTGTGATGTTGAATTTTTCAGTTGAACAGCTATAGGATGATTTTATTAAGAACAGATATGGTGTAAATTATAATTTAACTAGAGCTAAGAGGAATGCTTTAAAACAACTTAGTAAAAGAAGAGAACTTGTAATAAAACCTTCTGATAAGGGAAATAAAATTGTAATACTGCATCATACCCAGTATGTTCGTATGTGTTACAAATATTTAGAGGACGACTTAATATATGAAGAAAGTACTGAGGTTTATAGTGAAGCGGTATCACAGTATAAATTATTGTTAGGGAAAAGGTTACAGACTGGGCTATTTAACAACAGAAGATATTGATAAGAAATGTAATGTTTATGGTTGCAAAATTGCAACCTTCTATTGTTTACCTAAAGTACATAAGAATCTCATTGATCCACCTGGCCGCCGTATTGTATCTGCATTTAAGTATATTTTTGAATATCGTTTTTTTGGTACATAAATATTTATTGCCATTTGTAGTTAAGTTAAAATCTTACATAAAAGACACTTGATTTTTTTAAATAAGATATCAGATTTAAGATGGGAAAAGGTTATATACTGGCTTACAGTAGACGTCAAAAGCAGTGGCGGCTGGTGACTTCAAATCACAGGGGGGCTGCAGGAGACAGCTGAATGGGTGGGGTCAATGGGGAGGGGGTGTGGTCAACCAGAAAGGGGAGGAGCTATGCACAAAACCACAAAAAACTAACTTTAATTAAATACGCTGCCCTGGGTGGCAAACCATCATTATGAAAGTCCAATCAAGACAAAAATAACTGTAGAAGAATAAAAATATTTCAATGCATTGGCTGCATGACAGCTTACTTAATATCTAGATGGAAACAAACGGTTGTGAGGCATGAAAAAATAAATTACTTTTTAAATACATTACTGGAATGCCAGTCAAAATCAAGTATAAGAAAAACCAGAAGCACTCAACTCAAACCACTTCTCCTTGCACTGCAGTCCTAATTATAATATATTCAGCTTTATTAAAGTACCAAGTAACATGCTGAAAGTAGAAATCTATGTGATGCCCCCACTTGTAAAAATGTTTCTTATCCAAAAAGACCTGCTGCCTGACAACTTGTTTCATGGGGAAAACATGATAAAAGAAAAAATGAAAAGCAAACAAGAAACAAGCTCAAGATACATTGCTTAAAGGATTACTGTACAGGTTATGGACCACACATGATTGGCATTCTGTTTAGTTTACGGGTAAAGTCTGTAGAGATGACTGGAAGTCTCCAACAAGTGTAATGAGCTTTTTAAAATAATGGAATCCTGTCCTTTAATACCCAAGGCTTATACATTATCTAGTCAAGTATTCTCTGCATGGCAACAACAGAAAGGCTTTCAATGTTGGCAATTCTTTAACAGTATGCTTATTAAAGCTTACTTGCATCTTACGATCTCAGACAAGCTTACCTTATGGTCATTAAAGCATTGCTACTTAAAACACAGGGCAACAGGCACTTTGAGTAATAAGCATAAATCAACAGTACAAAATATGACAGAAACCAGACCATTCTGCAAAATCAAGGACAGATGAAAAGCCACTGTAGTACTTATGCAGTGTGTCCTCCCCATCCAAGGTAGATACAACTACTCCTTGCCTTGCTTGGACACATCCAGAGTCACTACATGGGGAGTGGGGTGCAACAAGCATGTCACAATTTGAAATCTCTCTGGCTGACTGTGATGGCCCTGACACATTTGTCATACCTCTCAACCTCAAGAGCAAGAAATCTGGACAAAGCCATACACAGAAGTGGGACAAAGGCCCAACAATAAGGACAATTTTTAAATATTGCTCTAATAAACTTAGAAAGATAATAGAATAGGTCTTGCATTAGTATGAATTTTCTGAAGGGTATAAAATCTGAAACTCAAATGTCTGTCATTTTCTAACTTCAGTCTTTAGTGATGTCACTAATTTGCCAAAAAACACAATTTTATGAAAAATGGACAAAAACGTGATGCAAAAATATAAAATAGACACACAATACAGCTGCTACCTGTCAAAGAAGGGACACTTTAATATTAGTACTGCTACCTTGAGCAACTGACAAAATATAAAAGAATCTACATGCATTTCAAGTAATCTATAACTTTATTATTACAGTTATTTCTTAATTGTAAACCCTCCATGTTTTCTTCCAAAATTGCTATTTTGCGGAGGGATTATAAGGGGGAAGAGCAACATTTTGAGCCAAAAATTGGGGACAGTTGAGAGGTTGGCTATGCCTAATTCTATAAAGCAATTTATTTGCATGTACCTCTCAACCTGTTAATGCAGTAAATCTGAACAAGGCCAAATATATTGGGGGCACATATAAACAGTACTAAAAATTGCTCTTGTATAAATTGAGACAGTTGATAGAACAGCTCTTACTTTAACATGCATTTTTCTGAAGGTTATGAAGTCTGAAACTTAGAGTGACTTCTGGCAAATCATTTAGGAATTAAAACTACAAATTTTATGAACAAACCAAAAATAAGAAGCAAAAATCTATTCATTCTTTGAAAATCTGGACAGTTGGGAGGTATAGTTCAGCTGGGCCTGTCTGAGTTTGCTGCCCTTCCCCCCTGACAAAATAATGGTTGAATGGAGCCTCTGCAGCCATTCCAATGAACCATTATACTTGGCTATTTCACTCCATTTACCATAAACACTAATGTGCATACTGCTTTACTTCTATGATGAGTTGGACTTCATTTGAAAGTTTTATTTTGTATTTTACAGCACAAACACTAAGTCATCTGTTAAACAAAGCAATGCAGTCTCACAATGAAAACTTAGCATTAAAACTTCTCTGCCCTTGAAACTCACATTCATTGAAACAGCATTGAAACCCACATTCAAAGAAAATACATTTTGCCAGTGGCAGATAAAGATTAATTTTGGGCTGTTTTGAATCATAGGCTCCTTGCATATGAAACATACATGTGCTCTTTGATACACCTTCCTCATTGTACTAAAATTATATTCCTTGTACAATACAGTACACTTGTTACAGGATGTTTTAAATTTGTTTTGAACATTTTTTCCAGTAAGCAATGAAACAAACCATATGCACCCATAATGGCAAAACTGCCCAGTTGAGAACATTTATCATAAAAAAGTCTACTCAGACTTCCACAGTCCACCATTATTAGTAAATATACACAATTCCACAGTCCGCCATTATTAGTAAATATGCACAATTCCACAGTCCACCATTATCAGTAAATATGCACAATTCTACAGTCCACCTTTATCAGTAAATATGCACAATTCTACAGTCCATTATCAGTAAATATGCACAATCTCTGAAGTCAGTCATCTAAATAATTCCGCATTAAAGAAATCTGTAACTAATGAAGTGGTTGCTGCTAGCAATCACCTTTATATTTCATGGTTTCATCGAAAAATAAAGTGTCTGTTGCCCCTCAGGAATAAATTGTCTATATTACATTACAAAAATGATAAGCTAGTAATAATATTGCAAGAGGAAATGGATGGCAAACTGATAATGAACTCATAGTTAGTATCTTCACCAAGGAGAACATTCTCAGTACGGCAGCATCTACCGCTTGTGGGAGTAGAACCCACAACCTTCTGCATCAAAAGCAAGTACACAGCCTGTTGTGCTATAGTATTAACTTGGCAAAGCACTAAACTTCTATTCCCCTGCAGCTCTCAGTTCCTTGTAAAATCTACTCAATACTCAACTGCATCTCAACTTCGCAGCTCAAGAAAACTGGAAAAAGCCAAAATGTATTGGGGGGGGGGGTCAAAAGCCCCAAAACAGGGACACATTAAACATTTCTTGTATAATCTTGGAAAGTTGCTAGAATAAAATGCTGTGTTGCCACCATATATTTTACTGCCAAGGTCCCTGAGCAAAAAACAGTCAGAGTAACATACCACTATGCCACATCAGCTGCTTTGTAAAAGAGAGGAAGACTGAACCTTAAATGGCTATCATTTAGTGAATTCAGTTCTCACCATAGCTGTCAACCTCTTAGTACAAAACACCTGGACAAACCCAGTAATGAGGGAATACAGCCCTCAAACATATTCAGTGAATTCAGTTCTTGCCATAGCTGTCAACCTTAGCACAAAAACCTGGACGAAGCCAATAATGGGGGAATACAGTCCCAAAAATAGGGACAAATTTAAAATATTCATCTTATAAACTTCAAAAATTGCTAAAAAAAAAAAAGGTTGTGCTACTATGTATTCTGAAGAACATGAAGTTGGAAATTCAAATGCCGGTCAATTTTACTGCGGACAGAACAAAAACAATTTTCAGCAGAGACGCAGGGATTAAAACTGCAGACACATCTTTGTAAAATGGCAGGGCACCAGAGCAAATCCACACAAACACAGGCAGAAGATGCACACTCCACACAGAAGATGCACACTCCACACAGAAGCCACCCCAACCAAGAATCAAACCAGAAAACCTACAGCTGTGAGGCAACAATACTACCACTGCACCATCAATTATGCAAGGAATTAAACATTCAGAAACCTGAAGTCTGGAATTCAAATGCCTGTCAATTTTACTGCGGACAGAACAAAAACAATTTTCAGCAGAGACGCAGGGATTAATACTGCAGACACGTCTTTGTAAGATGGCAGGGCACCAGAGCAAATCCACACAAATACAGGGAGGAGATGCAGACAGAAGCCACCCCAACCAAGAATCAAACCAGAAAACCTATAGCTGTGAGGCAACAATACTATCACTGCACCATCAATTACGCAAGGAATTAAACATTCAGAAACCTGAAGTCTGAAATTCAAATGCCTGTCAATTTTACTGCGGACAGAACAAAAACAATTTTCAGCAGAGACGCAGGGATTAATACTGCAGACACGTCTTTGTAAAATGGCAGGGCACCAGAGCAAATCCACACAAATACAGGGAGGAGATGCAGACAGAAGCCATCCCAACCAAGAATCAAACCAGAAAACCTATAGCTGTGAGGCAACAATACTATCACTGCACCATCAATTATGCAAGGAATTAAACATTCAGAAACCTGAAGTCTGAAATTCAAATGCCTGTCAATTTTACTGCGGACAGAACAAAAACAATTTTCAGCAGAGACGCAGGGATTAAAACTGCAGACACATCTTTGTAAAATGGCAGGGCACCAGAGCAAATCCACACAAACACAGGCAAGAGATGCAGACTCCAAACAGAAGCCACCCCAACCAAGAATCAAACCAGAAAACCTATAGCTGTGAGGCAACAATACTACCACCGCACCATCAATTATGCAAGGAATTAAACATTCATAAACCTGAAGTCTGAAATTCAAATGCCTGTCAATTTTATTTAACATTTTTTAATCAGGACAGTCTGACTTGGAACAAATAAACAATTTTCAGCAGAGGCCCAGGAAGAAATAATGCAGACATGTCTTTGTAACATGGGAGGACACAAAAGCAAACCCACACAAACACAGGGAGAAGATACAGACCCCACAAAGAAGGAACCCCAACCAAGAATCAAACCCAAGAACCTGCAGCTGTGAGGCAACAATGCTACTACTACACCATCAAATATCAAGCATTGCAACATTTACAAACCACAGATATTATGAGGAACAGATCAGATCGAATATGAGGCAAAAATCTGAAATTTTTTTACAAATGGTGGTGGGTAGGGAACTCAAGTCTTTAACACCTGCATACAGGGTGCAGGGTTCAAGCCTGAGGCATTCCCTACCACACCACCATAAGCACCTGGGGCATTTTCACACACACACACACACTCCAGCACCATACACAAACTACAGTAAAGCATAAGCACCATACACACACAAATAAACATTGTAAATTAAATTAAAAAGCACAATACACAAACTCCAGTAAAGCATAAGCACCATACACAAACTCCAGTAAAGCATAAGCACCATACACACACAACTAAACATTGTAAATTAAATTAAAAAGCACAAACTCCAGTAAAGCATAAGCACCATACAAATAAACATTGTAAATTAAAAGGCACCTTACCTGAATACATCCAGCTAGCTAACGTACATCCTTCCCGCGCAATACTGAAAAGACCCGCGAGATCCTAATGCTCCTGCCCGACGAGATCCCTAATGCTCTGTCCCGAGTCCTAAAAGTGCACAGACGTCTCCTTGTGTCCCCCTATAGGGACGGCCGGACTGCCTTGAGCATGCGCATAGACCGACAATAGTCGGGACTCGGTCTATGCGCATGCGTGAATTTTGAAAAAGTAATTTTTTTTTTATTTTTTATTTTTCTTTCTCTTTTTTATTTTTGAGGGGGCTGCAGTCCGGCAGCCCTATGCCACGAGCCGCCCCTGGTCAAAAGTCTTTTTACAAGTATAAAAAACAAATATGTTACTCAAGCTTTACATCCATTTTTGGGTGACAGTCTTTTAGCCCATTATGTTATTGAGCTTACTCATTTCTGTTTGTTAAATAATTATTTTTTGTTTGATAAGGTAATATATCATCAGTTGCAAGGCACGGCAATGGGGGCTTTTTTAGCCCCATGTATGCTAATCTAATGATGGCTCTTTTCGAGGTGGAATATTTATATAAACATATTTTTATATCCGGGTATGTTATTACTATGGATATATAGATGATTTGGTTTTTATTTGCAAGGGTGGCAAGGATAAAGCTGAGGAATTTTTTTATGGATTTGCAACAAAATTAATATGGTTTAGGTTTTTATGGTTTGCAATATGGAGATCAGGTTTATTTTTGGATTTGGTTTTAAAAGGGTTGGAAAATGGTGAAGTGAGAAAAATGGTCTGCAGGCAATTTGTGGATGGTAATAAATATTTAAATGGGGATAGTTTTCATACCCGTCATCTTATCGAATCTTTGCGCTATGGAGAATTTTTATGTCTTTTTAGAATTTGTAGTAATTGGGCAGATTTTATAGAAGAGTCCAATCAGACTTTTAATGTTTGTATGATCAAAAATTAGTTGATATGGCCTTAACAAAGTGATTTATCAGGGAAATAAAGAAGCCCATTCCTTGAGACATAGAGTATAAATGGGTAATAATAAAGAGACATCTGATAAAGTATATTTTATTTCTACATATAATATTCTTAGCAAAAAAAAATAAATGCGATATTAAAATGTTCTTAGAAATTTTTGTTGAGGGATAGTGACGACTCAGATTTTAAATCATTACCCTTCTATTTCATATAGATGTGGTAGAAATTTAAAAGAATTTTTAGTTTCTAGTTTATTTGTTTCTCCTCATAATGTTGTTGTAAGAAATCCTTTTCCCTTACATACTATTCCCTGCAATAGTTGTAGTATTTGTAAATATATAGTAAATTCTTTTTGGAAAAATTAATGGTGCTTACTTTTGTCGAGTGGAAAATTATTTTTGTACCATGAAGGGTAGTATTTAGGTCCTTAGGTGCCCTTGTGATTTATATTATATAGGAAAAAGCAAGCGATAATTTAGGGTTAAGACTAGAAGAGCATGTTAGGGACATCAAAAAAACAAATAAGTGGAGAGTTCTATTGCTATGCACTTCAAACAAAAACATGACAGTCATTTTTCTTTATTGTGGGGTTGTGTTCTTGAGCATGTTTGTGCGATGGTTGGGGAAAATTGTTTGTTAAAGAATAAACTTTTATATTAGGAGTCAGTTTTTATTTTAAAATTTAATACACTGTTACATTTTGGTTTAAACTCTGAGGTGAACTGGAAATATTTGATCTAGAAAATTGTGTAACTGATTAGTTAGTTGATTGTTTTATATAATTGTTATATATGGTGCTAGTATGTGTTGATGTTTGTTTTACTCTTTGAAGGCTGTTTGCCGAAGTGCTAGAGTTTCATTGTGTCTTGTCTGGAAGCCTTTGGTTGTTTTTTATTACATTATAAATTATACTGTGTGCATTACAGACCACCAAACAGTTAATGGAGTGATACCTTGTTCTGTTAACATACCTCCTACACAGTTTACCAGGTGGATTTTTTTTATTTCAGTGTGGGTACAGTCAATGGCCCCTAGTACCTCGGGAAATGAGCTAGTGCATAGAAATTTTGCATGGTGATAGTTCTCTCCTCTGGAGCATGTAAAAGCCAGATATGTTCTCCCATATTTTGAAGCATTGCACTGGGATACTGGTGGAGTATTCATGAGGCAGAAACCTATGAAACCTCCATGGTGTCCCCTGTAGGTTGCTGAAAAGTCCCTGTAGTTGGGATATGTAAACATAAACATACCTCAGTATCCACTAGGATGGGTTCTCCATTATTCCCATGGCTCCTCAGATGGGGCTGGCAGTTGTTTTCTATTTTCTGCATGGTTTTCCTTTCCACCCTGTAGAGATCAAGTATTTCTATTTCATGTAGCCCATTGTAGATCAAATGCGGTCCAAAAACCTAATGCCTTCAAGGGCAATGTCTAGCAGCAGCAGCATCTTTTATGAGATACTTTTGTAGGTAAAGGTGTACAATGGCTGCAGCAACTCAAAACATTCTTTAAAGTTTTCCTGTGGCTGTATGCTAGCATGTATTGTAATTCAGAGCTAAAGCGAGTGTGTTATGAGGATGCTGATTTTGTACACTTCTGAACCAGTCCTCCATGTTTTTTTTGTTTTTTTTTTGCTTTATTAGCATACAACACATATCTTTATATGATCATTAGCATATCCTGCTGCTAACCCTTGTCTTGCTGCTGGCTGTGGCCCATACTGCACTTTCCTGAATCCCAAACTCTCTGTTTGCTGCTGTTTGTCATGTGCATGAGTTTAGTTTGAAAAGGAGTTCATGAATCCTGGGTACAATATTTGAAAGGGAATAAAATTTCAACAACTAGTGTTACATTTGTTTCACTACTTACCAGAAATAAAAAAATGGTGGTCTTTATTTTTGGTGTGTTTGCTAACCATAATAATTTGTCATTCAGCAAGGGCACAGCACTCATCAATGGTGAACAGCAGGTTTTATCTCCAGAATGAAATCGATGCATTTCAGTGGGTGTAAAGCTTTCCCAAAGTATAATAACATTTCTTGATAGGAACTTTAGTAAGGGAATGAATGTGTTCTTCTTTAAATTTAATCCTGCCCCCTCCCCAACATCCAAAAGCACTTGTGTGTAACACAGGTAGTAAATCTTATTATGATAAAAAGCAGTAGATAATTTACAGGTTGTCTATTATTATTCTTATTAAGAATTGTTGTCATGAAGAGCTAACCAGAATATTTAATTATTTAATGGTAACTTCTTTAGCCTAAGGAACAAATTGCAGAAACTCAAAATGAACGTGTGACATTACAGTCTGGGCAAAACTGAATGGAAGCAGCTAGATAAGGTTTGTTCATAAGTAATTACTAGGCTACTGATCCTTGATAACCTTTAGAGGCCCAGCCATACTTTTCCATTATGTTTTTAGCCCTAATATTGTAAGTACAAGTAATCCACAGATGAGTATAACATTATTTTTCTGGTTGAAAAGGAACTATTAAAAGGGAAAGATGATGTTCACCTTATTTAAGAAGCTATATGTATGGTAGATGTGTGAGCATCTCCTGTTTCCAAGGAAATGTAACAGAATTTAATTTTTATTGTTTGTGGTTTTGAAAAATCAAACTCTATTTTTGACTTCCTGTTAATGTTCTACTATACTAAGGCAGGGGATTCAGGCTAGCTCCTTTCTATGCTTCAACACTTAGTGATTAAAAACCATTGCTAATCATTGCATGGTGAAAGTTAAGTAAACCAGATCTTTGACTGCTGGGCCCAAAGTGCAACAGTGACACTTATGTATTTGTTTATTGACATGTGTTTATCATGTAAGTATGACTAGGTAATAAATAACCATTTTCATTTGAAGCTTGTGGAGAAAATCTCCAGAGAGCTAGATAGCACCAAATAAAACAGCAGTATAGATGTCATTAAAAAATATATATATACATACACTTTGACAGTGAAATACAAAGAATACAATAAAGCATGAGGAGTCACCAGTGCTATAATAAAATCTTGACGAGTGGCTGAGTAATAGGAAGTTCACCCTGGGGATCACTTCAATGACCTTGCTTGACAGGGGCACTGTGAACTAACTTTGGGTGGCATGATACCAGGGAATCTTCTTGGGATAGGCTTATATAGGCTCCAGGGCCATTAGCCTAGTACACACCTATGAACCTATGAACCTATAAATAAATGACAATTAAATATGGCAATCAGCATATACAGAAGTATTAGAAGTACGCTATGTTATGCTAGAAAATAAAAAAAATAAAAAAAAAAAGATATAAGTACCCCCTAAGAATGGGGAGAGGGTAGGTGTTGAAAGGTACAGAGAGCTGATATGATGAGTGATCACCCAGAATGTAAACTATTTGTTGATGTAGATTATATAGGTGAGGTGTATGGACATAGCCATGAGTTAGTAAGAAATTCTTTGAGAGAGAACTTAAACACATGGAGGCTAGATATAGCTGTGGTTGAATTTGGGATAGTTCCATAGTTTGGCTATGAGGTGTGAGAATAGACTTTGTCCCATACTTTTTTGGTTTGCAGATTTCAAGCAGGTTTTTGTCTTGAGAGCACAGAGGTTGATTTAAGCAATAATTATGAGGTACTGAGGAGATAGAAGGGCAGGTAGAGGGGTTATGTAGTATTTTATAGATTAGAAAAAGTTGTGTAGGGCTAGTTGATGTAGGAGTGCTAATCAGATGGGTGAACATAACTCAGAGAAATGATGAGCTTTATGTGGCAGGTTAGCTGAAAATCTTAACTAACTTATTAAAGAATTGTTCAAGTTGAGAATTACGAGAGATCTGGATATCAGGCAAATTAGGTAAGCAATAGAGAAGAGAAGGTTAAAGATAAGAGTTACCTAGGGTGATTCTGCTAGAAGGAGGAAGCAATTTTTTGCTCTGTATAGCAAACATAGATTTTGATGAGTTTTTTATACAGTTTTATATATGAAGAGCAGACTTTAAGTTGGCATCTATAGTGACTCCAAGCAATTTAATATGGGTGACTAATCCATAAGCTGTATTGTTTAGAGAGGTAATGTGGAAGTTACTTGTAGCATTGGCATGGGAGTGAGGAAAAGCAGTAGAAGTTTATTTTTTTATGAATTAAGTAAAACTTGATTTTGATGTAGCCACAGTTCAGCTGAGTTGAAGGGATCTTGTGTTATGGATTGTGATGGGTTGTTCAGTGAGAACTGAGTCATCTGCATACTGAATAAGGCAAGCTTGTTGAGAAGAGGTATATAGGTTACTGATAAAAATCTTAAAGAGCAGTGGACTAAGAAAAGAGTGTTGAGGAACACCTGTTTTAACTTGGAGAAAAGGAAAGTGAAAGAGAAGACATCCAAATATTTTATATAGGTAGTTAGATGACCATAGATGAGTTGGCTTGGAAAGGCCTAACGAGGAAATTTGGGTTTGATATTTTTCATGTGACACTGTGCAAAACCAAAGAGATAAACTTTCCTTGGTCTCTAGCTTTATTAATGCTATCAGAAAAAGTTGAGGAGAGCTGTAGTGGTACTACGGCCTGGTCAGAAACAGTGTTTTGTTGAGGTTAGGAGATCATTTTGTAAGAGGTACTGAAAGAGTTGCTTTGAAATATACTTTTCCAGAATCTTAGAAAGGGGGACAGATTGGCAATTGGTCTAAAGTTGGAGATTTCAAAAGGCTTACCTCCTTGATGGAGAGGAATAATATTTCTTTTTTTTCCAAAGGGCATGAACAGTCTTGAATAGATCTGTTGATGAGAACTGAGACTCAGTATGCACTAGAGTCTGCAATGAGCTTTTAGCACCCAGCGAGGAGACCATAAACAGGAGGACATGGTTTCAGTTTCTTTAGTACCTGTCTAAGATATGATATGGAGACAGGTTGGAGATTAAAGGCAGAGATGTCAGGGCTAGTAGAGTTTTATGATTAATTAATTAAATGGTTGGGGAAAGCTGGAGGTAAGAGAGGCTATGATGTCAATAAAGAAACTGTTAAATTTGGTGGCCATTTCTAAAGAGGATATGTACAGAAAGGGGGTTGATGAGGATGGAGAGCCAGGTTGAAGACATTTCTTAATTGAGCTCTGGAATTTCTTTGGAATGTTTTTAATGAATTTGTGGGTCAGTGTAATAATTTTTTTTGTCTAGGTACATTTTCTTCTAGTTGAGATTATGCAAGTCTTAGCATTGAACTAAGTTTGAGGGGGTTTACCTTTGTGCCATTGTTTCCAAGCTTTTTGTGAGAGAATTCTAGTTGAATGAGTCAGACAGGTGGTTGGAGTAGTTTTTACTCTTTTATTTCTGGTAGGGGCAAGGTTATTAAAAGTGTTCATGAATATATTGTCGAATTTGTTGATGGCTTCATCTAGGGATAGGGTTTTGAGTGGAGACCAGTTAAAGTATTTTAGTAAATTATTGAGATTGTCTAGTTGAATGTTACAAAGATTTTGGGTAGTTCTATACTGATTTTTTTAGCAGGTGGGTGAATTCTGTGTTGGCAAACATAGGGTGATGGTTGCTAAGGGACTGAATTAACATATTTGCTGGGGTCAGATACAAGTATCTAGTCAAGGAGAGAATGTTATGATCTGATATGCTGAGTCAGTTAGGGGAGGGGATTAGCTGTTTCAACCCAAACAAGTTAAAACTAATATATGGGATGTTAGATAAGACAGATAACCAGTCAATGTTAAGGTTGCCTTAGATAATGGTTTCAGTGATAATATTTGTAGCTATCTAGCAAATAATTTCTTCTAACAAGCTAATATTATTACCTGGTGTTATGTACAGGGCAACAATACATAGCTTCTTATGTTTATTAACAATGAGAAGAGAAATAAGAAGTCCTGCATTTTCGAAGGTCGGTATGTTAGTTTTGAAGTGTGAGAATGTTAGACATTTATTTTGTATGCCATTCCAATACCTCCCCCTTTTTGTATATAGTGTGTCACATTGAATTATATTGTTGTCAGATAATATAATTTCAGAATATTTAATTTGAGGATTTAGTCATGTTTCAGTAATGACACTAATAGCTGGTGCGTATTGAAGAAACTATGCTTATAGGTCTGAAATTTTGCTTTCAATACTGCAAATGTTACTGGAGGTAAGGAGAAGTTATGTCAGTGTTGTACAGGAGTTAGAGGCAGAGGATGGTGGAATGGATGAGGGTGAGGGGCCAGAGTTGGGATGAATGCCACCACAAAATTGATTTTATAGAGAAGAGTGGGTTGGGGTTAGTTAGATTTTTTAATAAAGGTTATGAATTTATTCCAGGTTATGTCAAGTGAACAATGATTAGATGGTTTGTATTTGTGAAGGGGAGTAGGTTGGACATAAAAATACATTTGAGGAAATGGGTATGAAGGAGGGTTTAGCCTGAGTATAGTAAGGGTGTCTGGTAGTATGTTAATGTGAGTAAAGTGTGAGAGTACCATGGTGGGTCTTAAGGTGACATGAAATAAATACTAGAGATGTGCAGATGCACAAGTATATTATGGTAGATAGACGGGACTATGAAGTTGTTAAGAGGGGATTACAGCTGAATGAAAGGAAAAGATGTTAAAGGAGAAGGGATGAAGGTAAGGTGGGAAAATATGAGAGTGGAATTGCTTTACTGGAGATTACAGGCAGGATAGTCCCTTATTATGGAGATGGAGAAAGGTAATATTTTAATTGAGTATAGTCAGTTAGAAAAATGAGGAATAAACCATCATGTAATAGGGTGAAATTGTGGATTAGAGGAAGTTTTACAAAGAGAATATTTTAGTGGGAGATGTGTATAATAAAAGGTTTGTAGACATTACATTTTGGGTCAGTATTATGAAATGAAGAGTAATACTGAAAAATGACTTCCTGTGGAGGAAGATGTGAGTATTGTAAATGGGGAAAAGGAGAGTACAGAGTATAGACTGTAATGTTACAACATTACAGAAGAGTAAATTAAATGAGGAGCAGTAGAGAAGAATAAGTGTGGGGATAATGTGACATAAGATTGTAAAATGTTTAGGTAAATGGTACTGAATAACAAGGCAGTAGCAGGGAATGTGGGGCTAGATGGAAGAAGAGAGGATAGGAATCAAGACGGGAACGGGAGAGGATATGTACAGTATATATTTTGAAAAGGAGAGTGTATATGTGAATTGGGGGTAGGGTAGGGGAGTATAGATGCTGCAGATAATACTTAATTTTATTGACAATCAAATCAAAACTGCATTAAAATGTTATATACGAATGCAGACGTTGAAAAAATATTTTTGTTGTATGTGCAGACTAACTAACATCATGAAGAACTGTATTTACAAATACTTGAAATATATCAGTTATGCTGACATATGTGTACTTTAACCCTTCTATGATTAAAGACAACAGGCCAGATTCTTAGATGACACTACAGTGTTGCCCAGTAGAAACACCCGAGTGGGTATCCTGATTCTCTGAATAGTTCTAGTTATATAAAGAAATTTGAGGAGACCTCCCAAAGCATGCCTTTCAGGAAATAGCTGGAGAAGTAATCAACAACCCTAAGGTGCTGAACCAGGAAAATAAAAAAAAGTGTCACTGAGCTGTCAAGACATGAAGGAAATGATCAAAGCAGTAGTATGCACTACTATGGGAACAGAAAGTAACAGTCCACAATGTGCCTACAAATGTATACTCTAAAAATATCTACACAATTACACAAAGAAAAATGACAAGTTAAAAGAATGGTTGACAACATATTACACAGGAACCTGTGCACAAAGTCATGGAAATATATACATTTAACAGGCCAATAATTAAAGACTGTTTAAGACATTGGCATAGGCTTGTATACTGCATGAAACAAGAGGTACCTGCAGTGGCAGCTGGTGACTTCAAATCAAAGGGGGGCTGCAGGAGACAGCTGAATGGGTGGGGCCAACTAGAAAGGGGTGGAGCTATGCTAAATATGCAAAAACTGGGACTTTGATTAAATATGCTGACCTGGGTGCCAAACCGTTATTATGAGTCAAATCAAGACAAAATGAAGTGTAGAAGAAAAAAAAATATTTCAATGCATTGGCTACATTACAGCTTACTTAATATCTAGATGGAAACAAAAAGATTGTGAGGCATGAAAAAATAAATTGCTTTTTAAATACATTATTGGAATGCCAGTCAAAATCAAGTATAAAAAAACAAGCAGCACTCAAACCAGTTCTCCTCGCACTGCAGTTCTAATTATAATTTATATTCAGCTTTATAAAAGTACCAAGTAACATGCTGAAAGTAGCAATTTCTGTGATGCTGCCACTTGTAAAAATGTTTCTTATCCAAAAAGACCTGCTGCCTGACAAGTATATACTTGTTTCATGCGGAAAACATGATCAAAGTAAAAAATCAACAACAAACTCAAGATAAATTGCTTAAAGGATTACTGAACAGGTTATGGACCACACATGACTGGCATTCTGTTTAGTTTAGAGGTAAAGCCTGCAAAGCTGACTGCAAGTCTCAAACAAATGTAATGAGCTTCTGAAAATACTGTAATCCTGTCCTTTATTACAAATACTGTCATATGCATTTCAATACCTAAGGCTTATACGCTATCTAGTTATGTAAATATTCTCTGCATGGCAACAGCAAAAAGTCTTTCAATGTTGGTAATTCTTTAACAGTATGCTTATTAAAGCTTACTTGCATCTTACAGTCTCAGACAAGCTTACCTGATGGTCATTAAAGCATTACTACTTAAACACAGAGCAATAGGCACTGCAACAACTTGGATTTTCTGAATAAGAAGCATAAATCAACAGTATAAAAATATGACAGAAAACCAGAACAGTCTGCAAAATCAAGGACAGATGAAAAGCCACTGTAGTACTGGAGTCTACATTGGATAGGGGGACACTCTGCACACTTGCACTGCATAACTGCTCCTTGCCTTGCTCGGACACATCCAGAGTCACTACTTGGGGGAGTGGGGTGCAACAAGTATGTCACAATTTGAAATGTCTCTGGCTGATGGAGATGGCCCTGACACATTTGTCATACCTCTGAGCCTCAGAACAAGAAATCTGGACAAAGCCATAAACAGAAGTGAGACAAAGACCCAAAAATAAGGACAATGTTTAAATATTGCTCTTATAAACTTAGACAGATAATAGAATAGTAGGTCTTGCATTAGTATGAATTTTCTGAAGGGTATGAAATCTAAAAGTCAGATATATGTCATTATTTTCTAACTTCAATCTTTAATGATTTGCCATTAATTTGCCAGAAAACCACAATTTTATGAAAAATAGACCAAAAATGTGATGCAAAAATATAAAATAGCCACATACAAGCCCTGTTTCAAGCCACACACACACACACACACACACACACACACACACACACACACACACACACACACACACACACACATATATACACAAGCCCTGTTTCAAGCCACATACACGCACACACAAGCCCTGTTTCAAACCACACACACACACACACACACACACACACACACACACACACACACACACACACACACACACACACACACACACACACACACACACACACACACAAACACACACACACACAAACACACACACAAGCTCTGTTTCAAGCCACACACACACACACAGAATAAAAAAGCTATGTTTCAAGTCACACACACCTTGGCTTCATTAAAATGATGAATCCATACCTCAGAGTCTGTTTCCAAGCACCTTTCAGTCCCACAAAGTCTCCACTGCAGGTTTTACCCCTTCCTGCAGGCAGCTTCGAAGTTCAGTAAAAATTAAAAGAAGCACCATTCAGTCCCACAAAGTCTCCAGTGCAAGTTTCATCCCTTTCTGCAGCTTTGGAGTTCAGTAAAAATTAAAAGAAATACCCTTCAATCCCACGAAGTCTCCAGTGCAAGTATCACAACTTCCTACAGCTTCATAGTTCAGTAAAACAAAAGAAGCACCCTTCAATCCTATGAAGTCTACAGTGCACGTTTCACCCCTTCCTGCATCTTCAGAGTTCAGTAAAAAAAAGGCCTGCAAGAGCAAATACCTTCTCCTTCTCGCAAGAGCTACCAGCCTGCAGCTGTTGCAGTTCGATCCCCTTCAAGTCTATGCAGTTGTAAACTGCATAGACTTCTGGGATCTCTGTTATCTGAATGCTATCTGGCTAATCCGGACTGCTGGTGAATCAGTCCAGATGTCTGCGTGCATTCATGGGTCTAATCCAGACTGCTGGTGAACCAGTCCGGATGCGTGGAGTTCCAGGAATGCATGCGAACATGCATGCGCGCAGTTCCAGATGGACTTGCTTTTACTTCTTTAATTTGTTTTTCTTTCTTTTCTTTTTTATTTTATTTTTGTTTTATTTTCTTTTACAGCTGGAGGGGCTGCAGTCCTACAGTCCAATACCATGAGCCACACCTGCGTACCAGGTTTCTGATGCAATGAAAACACATCTTTGCACCTTGTCATAAATGAAAATCCAGCACACCAAAATTAGTACTTTGTCCAGAAACCAATGCATGTCACATATGACAAAAAATTGCATTGAAATTTCAACAATAAGTGACATAACTGTAAGATTCATACATGCATACATACATACCTACATACACGTACAGAATAAACATGTGGGAATACAATGCAAACAGTCTAATTAACATGGGATTCTAGCAGTAGATGGCATTATCCCCTCACAGCAAGAGGTTCTCTGGTTTGATTCACATCTGGGTTGCCTTCTGTCTGGAGTCTACATGTCCTCTCTATGTTCATGTTAGTTTGCTCTGGGTAGTCCAGTTTCCTCCCACATTTTAAAGACATGCAGTAGGAGGACTGGACACTCTTGGCGATAGTTGTGAGTGTGCATGTGAGTGTGTGGTGTGGAAGAACAACCGCTACAGGTCTTGCCACCTGGTGGTGTGAATCTTGGCGCTAGATGATTATTACTGTTGAAGTGACACCCTGACCTCATGTGCAAAAAATGGGAAAAAGGGTTTGTGGATGGATGGAGTCTAGATCTATTTTCACAGAGATTTGTGTCACTGTGAACAGCAAGCAGGTGTGAATAATTCATTACATTTGGACTGCACCAAGCAGTGTCAGGGTTAAATAACAAATGCATGTCTAACAGAATGAAACTAGGCACATGTAATGTGTATTGAATCAACAATTCAGGGTTCACTTTTATTTGGCAGGAGATATCTGCCCCAAAACCTGAGGATGTGAACTGAGGATGGAAAACTGTGCAAAGACAGAGTTTATGTGGATGGGAATACTAGTTGTGGTTTATACCCCATTTTTATTTACATGAGAACCATACTGTCATGAGGCTGTCACCACACTACATCAGTCTCATGTGTGTCAGTTCCATCAGAAAGTTTTGAGACCTTGATTCATTGGATGAAAAGGTGTGAACCACATATGTTCTTTGACCT
This sequence comes from Protopterus annectens, assembly GCF_019279795.1. NCBI lineage: Eukaryota > Metazoa > Chordata > Ceratodontiformes > Protopteridae > Protopterus > Protopterus annectens. Next base: position 543,784,960 of record NC_056746.1, read on the forward strand.
CATCATATCATTCTTACAGGTATTGTCTCAGCAGGAAGTGTGACAAATGGGGAAAAGGCCATACTAGAAACAAGTATTACCCAATACCCTAACTACTGTGCATATGGGGCATGCAAAATAATAAAAGAGCAACGATGAAGGCTGCTCATGTACCACTTCTTCCATCCTTCTTATGCAAACCTTGATATTTTCTACTTGCTATATATCAGCTGCAGGGGTGTTGACACATGACATTAGTACATTTCACATGTCCACATACAACAGCATTCTAAATGATGTCATTCTATTCTGTGTACACAATTATGACAGCTAAGAGCTCCACAGGTAGGTCAGAGCTGTATGTTAAGAACACCACATAAGAGTCATATAATTAATGTGTAATAGCCACATATAGTTATACAAAAGCCCCCTTAACTAAATGCATTTTACAAGATATTCTGTCAATTAGCACAATAAGTTAGATTTACAATAGGAAAAGATATTTTAATTTTAAAAAATAGCATTCCTCTCTAGCCAAATAACCTAAATAACACAAGTAACAACTAACACTTGCTAGGTTTCCCTGTTCAGCACATTGTAAAAGCTATTATATGAACTACTAAACAAACAAAACTGTCTCCTAATAACCAGTGCAGCAGTCTTAAATTCTTTACTGTTCATAATAGTAAATATACATTACTGACCACCAGTTAAGAAATGCTCCAAGGCACTGAAGCTGCTAAGCTACTCCTAAACAAACAATGATAACACCATATATCTATCAGACCACCATACAGCTCAGCTACTGGTGAAAGAATATTTAATAAAATTGGGGCAGCTTGATGGAACAGAATCCCAGCTTGCATAAGACAGGAAAATACAATGGAAATTTCCAAATAAAATTAAAAAAAATGTCTGAGGAAGGAGCACACACACGCATGCTACATAGCTAATGTTTAGAATCAAATCAAGATGCAATTATGTGTTGTGTACATTTACCTAACTATTATAACAATCTGTGCATGTGGTGCTAAGGTATATATGGTGTAGACTTGCCTGGTAAATATGCAGTTGTACCCTGAAATGTAAGATAATGTGTAATATGATTATTTCATTGTAAAACTATTCCACTTTTGTAGCACGTTGCTATATTTCTGTGGGTCATGGCTGGAAAGGGGGAAATCACTAGTTCACTTATCAAGTTAACAAATTAATTAATAAATACATAAATAAAAAATAGCAGTCTTACAGCAGTCTTAGTAGAGCATCTGCAGTGGCTTTACCTATGTGGCAGTTGTTCCATATATAAATCATCCATTCCATGGATCCTGACTTTAGGGCTACAGGCATAAGACAATGATGATTTTTCTCATAAAATCAGCAATGTATTAGCATGTACTCATACATCTTCAAGTAGCCTGTTTTATCTTCTGCAAGGTCACAGGGACACCAGATCCAGTACCAACAGTCAGTGAGCACAAGACTATAAAGTTCATTCTAGATTCCCTATTCACCCACAGCCTAATTACAGGCTTCATTCCAGTAGAGTGGAGAACTGCCATTGTCATCCCCTTGCACAAAGGTGGTGCCACTACTGACCCAGGAAACTATCTCCCCCTTAGCTTGACAAGTCTGATCTTTAAAGCCATGGAGCGTATTATTATGGATCTCATAATCAAAGACATAGGCACTCTCCAACCAATTGGCTGTACCCAGTTTGGATTTGGCAGGGGCAGATCTTCCCTGTTTAACTTGGTTGACTTCTTTGAGATTGTCACCAAGGCCCTGGATGTGGAAAAGTCAGCACATATGGCTTACCTTGACTTGGCTAAGGTCTTTGACACAATTCTCTACTCAGGCATCATCGAGAAGCTAACTCAACTTAGCATAAATCACTATCTCATCGGGTGGGTGTCCAGTTGGCTCGCTGATAGGACCTACAAGGTCAAAATAGGCACCACCACCTCTGACAGCAGACCTGTCACTAGTGGTGTTCCCCAGGGATCTGTCCTGGGACCCCTACTGTTTGGCATCTACTTCTTAGAGATCCAGGCAAAGACATGGGGTTGGTGGCTGACCTAGTTTGTGGATGACTGTAAGTTGGGTGCTGTCATTGACTCCCCAAATTTATTTTATTTATTTATTGACATTTGTTAACCGGGTTAGTTCAACTGGGCTAATAGCCCATTTTCAGTGGAGACCCGAGGAGAAAAGCAACATACTGCAAGAGGGTCTCATAGCAACAAATGACTGGTGCCAAAAATAGAGGCCTTAAGTTAAATGCAAAAAAATGTATTATCATACCATTCGGCAAAAACATGGCCCCTACTGATTACTACATCAATGGCAACCCCCTTAGCACACAACCTGTGGTGAGAGACCTAGGTACTCAGGTTGACAACAATGTCACATTCAACCATCATATAGCGGCAGTGGTCAGAAAAGCCTTTTACTTGGTTCATCTCATCAGTAAAGGGATTGCATCCAGAAAGAAGGAGGTTATTGCCTCTCTGTACTCTTCCTTCATTAGGCTTATAATTGAGTATAACATCCCATTTGGTATGTACCTCCCCAAACACCTGAGCAACTAGAAAGGCCACAGAAATACCTCACAGAGAATCCATGGCCTACAACACCTGTCCTATGCAGACAGGCTCAAATCACTATCACTCTCTCGGTATCATACAGATTGCTCAGAGGTGATCTGTGTCTCACCTACAAGGCAGTATCAGACCCTGTCCTGTTAGAGATGCTCCATATCCATAAGTCTAACTCTTCATGTATAACACACTCAAAAGGCCTAAATCTAATATGTGACATCAACAAAACCTGCTGGGGAGACAGGCTTGCCTCCCAGAGGCTGCCCTGTCTCTGGAATAGACTTCCCATACATATCAAACAGAGTATTTTGCTGACCCTCTTCAAGCACAACCTTAGTGAGTGGATGGGAAGCAACAAATTTATCCCAGGGGTTCCAACTTTGTCCTTCATTAACAGAGGTGACAGGTGCTGACTGAGGTTTCTTTTTTTGGGTTAAACTCTTGGCTAGGCTTGTAAGGGACCCAGGGCCATTAGCCTAGTAATCTCCTATGATCCAATGATCCTATGGGTAGGACACTGATCTATCATAGGACATGCATTTTCTCAATGTGTGCTATCCCTGACTTCCAGCACTATTATGTTGGATTCTCCATGTAGATATGGGCCTACTGATTACAGTGGCACTGCACAATATGTGGTTACAAAATGCAAATTCTCATAGCTCCATCAGGGCAATGTCATTACTGCAATGTTCCTTGAATTCCATCTATTAGGTACATTAGCAGATGGTCAGTTGTCTGTCAGGTGCCAGGATACACCATATCACACATGCACTCAAGTCTCTCAACAACAATTACTGTTATGACTCTGTCATAGTACATGTTGGTGTGAATGACTTGAGATGTACCTCTCTGGACTATATGATGACAGACATGACTGAACTCTCAGACTATGTGTCTCAGGCAGGTATGTCCCTAGCTTTAAGCAGCATTTTGCCTTCACCTAGGATGATGCCTCAATACAAATAAAAATTATTGACTTTAGTAATTGGCTTAGTTTCTGCTGTCATTCTAAGGGGATCCAGTATCTGTCAGCCTGGGATGACATGATCCACAGACCTAGATGCTTTGCCAGAGATGGTCTTCATCTGTCACTCCTAGGATTTTGGCTACTGGCTAAGGCTCTTGCCACCCCAATAGTGTCTTTTTTAGACAGTGCCTCAAGGACAAAATTCCAAACATAAATACTCCATCTAAAAATAACCTCAAGGTTGTGCTGGTAAATGCTAGGAGTCTTAACATGAACCTGCACTCACTGGAAACAGTTCCCACCTTGGAAGACACAGAGATTTGTGAAATCATGGAGACCTGGTTTAAGGCTGAGGAGAGCACCCCAGCCATACTGGGTTACACCTCCTTCTACATGTTCAGCCCACAAACTGAAGGCATGAGAACTAAAGGAGGCAGTGTATAAATTTTCATTAAAGCTAAATACACCTCCATATTTGCCAAACAGCATGCTTCCCTGGAGATACTTCAGGTGCAATTAACTGTTGGTAGGACACCTGTTCAAGTCATTGCCAGCTACAGGACCTCCTCCATGAATCAGGACACTCACTCTGTCTATTTGGATCTACTTGACTCTGTCAAGATACAAAGATGACTTTAACTACCCATCCATTGACTAGGTAAAGTACTTAAACTCACTTCCCAAAGTTTTCTCAACTTCGTTAACTCCATTGCCCTGGACCTTCTGGTTGACACCCCAACAAGGAGTGTCAACATCCTGGGCCTGGTTCTTCCCAATATGGGGACTACAGTAGCACCCCTACTGTGAAGTCTTCCCTGTTGAGATCTGACCACAAATCAGTCTCATTTGAAGTAACTATCACACCTGACCCCAACCCAGCAGCAACTAAACTAAAACACTTATTCAAAGCAGATTATACCTCTTACAGGATGGTATAAATAGCTTCTATGCACCTAGCCCCTCAGATGGAAATGGCAACTATGCCAAGTTCTACACCAATGCTTTATACAAACACCTGTATAACTGCATTGACTTGGCCGTACTTGATAGGACTAAAACAAGCTCCTTAAGAAAGAACAAACCTGTCTGGTGGACAACTGCCATTAACAGGCTTTACCATAAGAGGAAGAAATTGCTGTCTAAGAGTAAGAGGGAGCAAGCCCCAAACTGGAAACATTCCCTCGTCAACTTAAACAAGTGAATAGGACTCCTTGTGTAGTCCTCCAAAGCAAACTATGAATCCAAATTAGCTTCCTCAACTAAAGACAACCATAAGGCATTCTTTAGTTACATCTATAACTTAAAAGGAAAGGCCCAGATTTGTGCTGAACTGATAGTTATTGATACCACATATACAGAGCCTGTGGACATAGCTAAACTGTTGGCTGGCAGGTTCTGTGAAACCCTCACTGTGCTGTCCCAGACACACAGACCCCATGATATCCCTGCCTGTCAACTACTTTGTATCTCTAAAAATCAGGTTGTTAATGCCCTCTGTTAAGCCAGGAACACAGCATCTATGGGATCTGATAACATCCCAGGCTGCATCCTACATGGGCTCCAACAAGAATTAGCAACACCATTGGGTACTCTTTTCAATCATAGTCTAAACACAGACCTAGTCCCAGCTGAATGGAAAATGGCCACTGTTATTTCCTTGCGCAAAGGTGGTGTTTCCACTGACCCCAGGAACTCTAGACATATTAGCCTGACTAGCCTTATCTGCAAGGTCATGGAGCAAATCATCATGGATCTTATCAACAAAGATATAGGTAATCTCTAAACACCTGGCCCTACTCAGTTTGGATTTGTCAAAGGGAGATCATGCCTGTTAAACCTGGTGGACTTCTTCAAGACAATCACCAAGGCCTTGGACGAGGGGAAATCTGTGCATACAGCCTACTTAGCCTTAGTCAAGGCATTTGACACTATCCCTCACTCAGGCATCATTGACAAACTCACCCAGATAGGTATCAATCCTTATATCATTAGATGGGTCATTAACTGGCTCACTGATACAGTCTACATAGTCACAATAGGGGAATCCACCTAAAACAGCAGACCTGTAACCAGTGGTGTTCCACAGGGAGCAGTCCTGGGACTTCTACTGTTTGAAATCTATTTCTCCGAAGTACAAGCAAAAACTAAAGTTCTGTAGCTGACAAAGTTTGCTGATGACTGCAAACTGGGAGCAGTCATAGAATCTCCAAATGATGTCAACATCCTACAAGAGGGTCTTACACAAACAAATGATTGGTACCAAAGTCATGGCCTTAAACTCAATGCAAAAAATTGTATTATCATCCCTTTCGGTAAGGGCAATATTCCTGCTAAGTACCACATCAGTAGCAACACCATAAATACGCACTCAGTGGTGAGAGACCTGGACACACAGGTTGAAAGCAACCTTACCTTTGACTACCATGTCTCCACGGTGGTAAAAAAGGCATCCTATATTGTTCATCTCATAAGTAAGGGCATTGCCTCCAGAAAAAAAGAAGTTATATCTTCCCTGTATCCTTCCGTCATCAGGCCAATAATTGAGTACTACGCCCCTTTTGGTATGTACCTTTCCAAGTACCTGCAGCAATTGGAGAGACCACAGAGGTTCCTCACAAGGAGAATTCTAGGTCTTTAGTATCTCTCCTCTGTGGATCATCTAAAATCGCTGTCACTTTATTCTGTTTTATACAGACTACTCTGAGGCAATCTGTGCCTTGCATACAAGGTAGTCTCTGACCCTGCTTTACTGGAAATGCTGCATCTCCATAAGTCAAATAGTACACAGGTTACTCACTCTAAAGACCTTAACCTGGTATACGACATTAATAGAACCTGCTTGAGGGACAGATTTGTCTCCCAGAGGTTGCCACTCCTTTGGAACATACTCTCACTTCATGTCAAACAGAGCACCTCATTGGCCCTCTTCAAATGCAGTCTAAATATTTGGATGGGTAACTGTAAATTCACTCTGGGGGTTCCAGCTATGTCCCTCTTGGACAGGGGCAATAGGTGCAGATCATGGAAATAAGGGTAGAACCTGGCTAGGCTTGTAAGGGCCCTGGGGCCATTAGCCTAGTAACTTCCTGTGATCCTGTGATCCTATGGACTATCAGAAATGTGATACAGTCATTCTCCAGCAACCTGTTGGGTCCAGGCCAGTGTATCAGATGGTAAGATGCTACCACATCACTTCCATTAGTCCCCATTTGTCTAAAGCAGAGATCCATGCTTGGCCCTCTACTATTTACACTTTTTTTTAAACAGATGCTAGTCCACTGCACTGCACTGTATCCAGATTGCTGCAATATGGGGTGCCTATGATAAATGTGAAGCCATTAACTGCAAACACCCACAGCTGTAAAACTGAGGTCTGTGATCTGCCTCTTTCCATCAGGTATGGTGACATCAGGGATGGATGATTTTGAAGTTTTTTCCCCAAAAACAGGATGTACGGGGAGAACAAATATAACAAAAACTAAAAGCCCATTTTTGCGATTGTGGCTATTTATAATTATAGAGTTTGCATTTTCAATAAGTCGCCTATTAACATGACACTATTATCCTGCATTTACTTCTTTACTGCCATCAGGCCAAAAATCATTGGCATGACAGCATTGATAGCTATTAAGGAACATGAGAACAGTACTTCACAAGGAGTCATGAGGCCCACACAGTGTCTTGTCATATAGACGTTTAAGTCAACACACTTAAAAGATTGTCCCTTGCTTTTAAGCACTTAATACTTCTCATCTCCCAAACTGAGCAGGTTTTATATGAACAAACCTGGTGTGAATGTATGTCTACCCATCCAATCATCAAGGCTAGCCTTAAAGGTAATTAAAGTAGTACGTTGTTTGAACTACAGAAGTGAGTTATTCAATAGACTGGGAATACACTGAGTTAGGAGCCTATGTCTTCAGTGAGTCTTGTTTATTTGTCATTGTAGAGTTAGGTCTGTAGTGCAGGTAATTATAGAGCCACTGGTTTTACAAAGAAACAGGACGTAATATAGGATTTTGTCTCTCATGGCTTGGAAAGCAGGCCATAGAGCTTCTCCAGATAGCCCCTAGTCTACTTGAGCATAAGTAATATTGCTTTAATTTTTTTGAAGATTAAGGATTCAAGGTCTTTAATTTTTTGAAAAGGTATGTTTGGGCCTTTCTAATTGAGCGATGTGCTTTGATTTATACATACCAAAGGGAGTTTTATGTTCAATGATGGGTCTGATAAGGGAAGATTATGGTAGCAGGATGACATCTTTAGATCATGGAGATGTAACTGATCCAGATAGAAGGATTTCCTGACTATGGCAGAAACATGATAATAAAATGGGGTAGCATTGTTCCCATAAGTACTCAGGTCACACATGGCAGTGACAGTCTGAAGTCGAGTACTTTTGATCACATATAGAGATGGGAAAAGCTCTTTTGCTGAATGTTACTATAGCGTTCATGTTAGCATTTAGCTTCAGACTGTTTTCAGTACACCAGAAAAGTGCATTTTCCAGCCCTTGCTGAAGCTGTTTAGCACTAGTGTAAATGTATACTAGCACCCTTCTTGCAGTCATCAGCAAACATTTTCAACCACAAATCTGGGATACTGGACTGGATGTCTACAAAATAAATTTCAAACAGGAGAGGACTAAGCACTGATTCCTGTGGTACTCCACTAGCTACAACTTTACATTCACAGAAGGTAACAGCAACCTTCATGACCTGCATTCTGTCAGATGGCCAGTTTGCAATCCAGCAGATAACATAGAGGTTTACATTAAGCTTATTTATGTTTTAAATATCAACATGGCAGATAGTGTCACAAACCTGATCAAGACAACAAAGTGCACTGACTAACAACTGTCCATAGTCTATGTATTCTTTTCAAAGAAGCTTCACAAAACTAAACTGATTAGGGTCTAGATCATTTAAAATCGCCTTTGTCTGCAGAAATTAGTTTTGTTATGATTGATATGTTCTATGGTTTTACATATAAGATTGTTGAAGCTGATGGGCCTCTAATTGCTTGAATCTGTAGAGGGGATACTCTTCTGCAGGGAAGTCATGGAGGCTGTTTTCCAGGCATCTGATACAAACATAGTAGATAGGCTGATTTTCAACATTTTATATAGAGGCTTAGAATCCTGTAGTGCACAACTAATAGTAATGATGCTGCAGCCTGGTATGTTGTATGCTCCCATGAAAGTATTTTTAGTCTTTGACAATGATTTTAAGAGTTATTCCAAGATAATATCAGTAGAAAGTAAAGTGTCAGGCATAGTGGGGGTGGAGGGCAGCAATGTGGATAAGTGGTGTGAAGTTATCACTAAATTTGTCTGCGAATATATTGGATATATCCTATAGTTTTATAATTCCTAAATTCTATAAAGGTAAAAAATTCAAGCATACTATTTGATCACAATTATTTGTATTGATCTCACTTTATATGTTCATAGGTAGGTACTAGGCTATCAGCCTTGGGGCCTATACAAGCCCAGCCAAAATGGTACCCTGGCTTTTGCCACCCAAGAAAATTATTTTCCTGTGCCACTGTCAAGCAGAGCCACAGAGCTGATCCCCGGGGTGAATTTCCTATTTCCCATCCAATCATCAAGACTTTCCTTGAAGAGTGCTAATGAGGAGCTTTGTTTGATATAGATAGGTAGTTTATTCCAGAATATGGGAAGTCTCTGGGACAAGAATCTATCCCTCCAGCATGTTCTGTTTATTGTGGTGACAAGGTTTAGGTCCCTAGAGCGTGTAGCTCGGAGGGATTCGGATTTCTTTAAGTGGAGCATGTCCAACAGCTCTGGGTTTGACATAGCTTTGTATGTTAGGCAGAGATCACCTGAGTAGGCGATATGCGATGGAGTAAAGCTGGAGTTTTTTGAGACGGTCTGTGTAGGGCATCTGTTTGAGGCCAGTAATCCTCTTTGTTAGGTATTTCTCCAGCCTTTCCAGTTGTTGTAGATGCCTTGTGAGGTTCATAGGTTCATAGGTAAGTACTAGGCTATCTGCCCATGGGCATTTATAAGCCTAGACACAGAGTGATGGCTTTCGCCTCCCCATTAGATTAGTAACCTGGGCCTCTGTCAACAGGGGTCCTGAAGTGATCCCAGGGTAGAACTTACGATTACCCATCCACTCATCAAGATTTCTCTTGAAGAGGGTCAGAGAGGAGCTCTGTCGAACATGGATTGGGATTCTATTCCAGAGTGAGGGGAGTCGCTGAGACAGGAATCTATCCCTCCAGCATGTCCTGTTTATTGTTGTACATAGGTTCAAGTCGCTACAACGAGTGGTTCTGAGGGATCTCATTTTTTTGTGGTGAAGCATGTCCATTAGTTCAGGGTTTGACATGGCCCTATAGGTCAGGCATAGGTCACCTCTGAGCAGACGGGTAAGCGATTGAGAAGAGCTGGAGCTTTTTTAGTCATGCTTCATAGGGTAATTATTTAAGGCCCTTAATCCTCTTAGTGAGGTACATACCAAAAGGGGTGTTGTACTCTATAATGGGTCTAATGAGTGATGAGTAGAGGAGAACAATGACCTCTTTTTTTCTGGATGAGAAAAAAGAGGTCATTGTTCCCCTTAACTTTTCTGGGTATGCTCTGCAAACCTAAACTCTTTGTGAAGGACTTTACACAAGTAGAAGTACTACAGTAGAGTGTCGATTATCTGAACGTTAATTATCCGAAACGTCTATTAGCTTAACACAGCCTCTGTATGTGCGTCTTTCCTGTCACGAGGAATTTAACATTCATTGCTGCTTCCATTTCATGACATTCGTTGCTGCTTCATGGAGTTTAAGCTTCGTATGGGCCTCTTCTCCTTGTGGCAGGCAGCAAGGTTTTTCCAGTTCTTAACATAGCATTCTACAAAGGCAGTTATGAGCAAATTAATGGAACCTTGAATGTTTTAAGTCCAGAAATAAGGCAAAACCTGGAACGATATTTACAACTTTCAGAATTTAATCCAGTAAGAAGTATATACAGTATTTCACTCTTGCGTAGTGGGTTCTGTTTGATTAAATTTACTATTTAGTGGTGTTACCTGTTTGTATTTAGGAGGACATTGTGTTATTTCTTTTATTGTTTGTGACTTGAAAGGGAAAGTGATAGCAACTTGCTTTGCCTGTGATGGCTCGCCATAATAACATGTCAGACATTGTGGTAGTTGGCCTCTATGGAGGAATAACACTAGGGTGTCAAAGTCAGTTAAGTCCATGTTAACGTCTGTTGTAAAATATGTAGCATGTATTTACTGCTTATGACTTCTGTGGAACTTGGATTTGGGATTTATATTGAAACATTGCTCTTGCTTGCAGTTTTATTACAATGGGATATATTTTAAATGTCACTCTTACAAACTTAGTTTCTAGAAGAAATGATTTTGATTTAGCATGCATTTTCTGAAGGATATAAAGTCTGAAACATGAGTGTCTATCATTGCTGTAATTGATACTGAATAGCACTGGGAATAAAGATATTGCCTGTGCAAAGCATGTTTAGTTAGTGAAATGGCAAGCTCTTGAATTTCATATTAATTAATGTTGAGCTATGCTCTATCCATTTAAATAAGGCATTAGCTTATTAAAAAACAAACAAACAAAAGAAAGAAAGACAGAAAAGTGTGTTTGTGTGTTTAAGAGTATGTATGCATGTTTGTGTGTGTGCATGCGAGAGAGAGATTAATGGCTGCTGCAGTTAATTAAAATTAAAAGGCATCTCAGGTATGAAACCTTTAAATGGTGTCATTATTAACTGAATTTAGCTGTGTATGTTTTTAAAGTTACACTGCTTCTAAACTGCGCGCGCGTGTGTGTGTGTGTGTGTGTGTGTGTGTGTGTGTGTGTGTGTGTGTGTGTGTGTGTGTGTGTGTGTGTGTGTGTGTGTGTAAAATGCATTTTTAGAAGTTTTTTATCCATTTCAGTTATATGATTGATTATCCAAACAGTTTGATTATCTGAACTACCCTAGGACCCAATTAGTTTGGATAATTGACTCTCTACTGTAATGACCTTCCTTCAAATCACTTCTGTTTGCTTTGTGTGTTTTCTCTGCTCACTATGCCCCATACATGTTCTCAAACACTCTTGTAATGCATTTGCTAATTTTGCTTCTTATCTGTCATTGGCAAATCACTGCAGCAGTATTGTAAAATTAAGTCACTGCATTAAGATTTAAAATTGCTTGCTCATATCTCAATTTGTGTGGTGTCATAACATTATGGATCATCCAGATTGGACTGCTTTGACCAGAACCATAAAATGATGTCCACTGTCATGGTCTGTTTGTTGTCTTTGCTCAATGAATTCTCTTGCCTTAGATAGCCCCCCCCCCATGTTTACTGATGTTTCTTCTCGATCCTTAAGCCCACGATATGGAACGATCTCCTAAATGTGCTTACCATCAAACATCACAATTCTTGTTTTAGCAAGGGTTGCTACAGTTTAATTAAATCCATCTACAAGAATGTCAGCATGCAAGTATTTATTTTTGTTAAACAAGTAAGTGAATTCACCCAAGGAATCTTTTCAGCCACAGCCTAAGCCAGAGGCACAAAATAAGAAGAACACTATTATTTGCTTAGTTCATTTTTTTTTTTTGACAGTTGAGATGTTGAGCGTCTTTAATTAAAATATTTTTTGTTGGCAATGGCTTTATACATTGCATGTTCCTTTGTTATAGGCATTGAAGTGTTTTCTCTATGGTCACACAACTCAGAGAAAATAGAAAAGGTATATTTCTATTTATTTATTATTATTATTTTTTTTATTTTCCTTTTTCTCTGAGTATGTGCAATCTTAGTGATAGTATATTTGAATATCAGGAGCACTGGGACAATGTAGTAAGGACTAGAGCTCCCACATGAAAAAAAAAATGTTGACTTATTCCTTTTGAATATTTAGGGAACTCACATTTTTTTTGAATTGCCACTGTTTTTATATATATATATATATATATATATATATATATATATATATATATATATATATATATATATATAAATATACATATTATATATATATATATATATATATATATATATATATATATAAATATACATATACATATTATATTTATATATATATATATATATATATAAATATACATATTATATTTATATATATATATATATATATAAATATACATATTCTTATTTTATTTTTATTTATTTATTTATTTTACATAACAAATGACAAAAACAGACAATTATATAGATATGCATCATATACAGTTATTGATACTATATATATATATAGTAGTCACAAAAGTCATAAGGGGTCATAGATTGGTTAACTTTGAAAATATGTAAGTTAGGCTTACAGTAGTGTTTTATCTGTGTGACGTCCTATGCAGAAAACAGTGACTGCTTGGATTGTACGAGTGTAACTGACAGGATAAGATACAATACAGAACATATACAATAAGAGTTGTTACACAACTATGAGTAATTGCATTATAAATAGTATTTAGAAATGAAAATACAGTTAAATAGTGGTTTGGCACATATAACCAAAAATGTGAAAACATATAGCCAATTAGTGTAAATATCATTTATTAAGAGGCTTGACTGATGTAAATCTAATTGCTTTTCCATCTTATTCCTTATAATCAGCAAGCCTTCTACAGATGGACGCTATCCATTCATTCCCCCTTAATAGGTATTCCAAATACAGAAGCAAGAGTGGTCCAAAACAGCCATCATCAATGTTGCTAAAAGGGCTCCTTGCACTTTTGATGGCATTCTGACTTTAATAATGACACAGTGTAATCCTTCCTCCTTGGCAAAGGAGCAAGAAACTTGCTTTACCACAGGAACCATGGTGTTCTGTCAAAAGTAGATCAAGCTGTAGGACAATGTGTTTGTATATACCCTGCACTACTACATGGCCTTTAAATCATTAAGAGACACACAACTAAATCTGCCATTAATGGTTCAGCGTTAAACCTCCAGGCAACCTTAAAATCTAATTTAGAGCAGTGTTACAGTAAGGTAACTATATTTGAAGCTCCTACAAGTCACATAATACATCACTATTCTGCATTAAAAAAATTAAAATTGGCTAGAATTATCCCACATATTAAATGATACTCATCTTCTGTTAATATACAAAATCATATTTAATCCCAGTTCCTGCCCGTCTATAAGTACAATTCCCTATCACTATCTCCCAAATCATCACCTTTGATCTTTTGACAATAATTTACTTGACATCTATAAGCCTTACAAAAACTGTGGTCAAAGTCAAAAATTAGGCTGTGTAGCAAAACTCTGGAATACAATCCCTGCATCAGTCAGGGCAATACATAGCATTTGTTTATTTAAGCTACAACTAAAAGAAGTCCTCTCTAACTCCTGGCTTTGCACTTGCTGCTCTCACGGCCGATATTTCGACTCATTCTCCTTTAATAACTGTAAACACCTTCTCTCTCTTTGTCCTTGTTTTTATTTCTCTTACTTTTATTTCCTTTTCTTTAAATAATGTTTTTACTTATTACTTCTCATCCTTCTCATATCTGCTCTACGTATTACGTCTAATAAATACCTTTCACACTCTCCCCTCCCTTTCTCTCCCACTGCTTATCCAGTGTTTGAATTTTCCAATCTGGCATTTGCTTTACAACATGTCAACACATTTCAATGCTACATTATATCGTATTTATTTTGGTTTAATAATGGCTTATTTGCATTATTCTACATGTCATATGTGCATTAATATTTGCATTAATGTATGTATTTATAGTATATTGTAATACAATGTCAGTTTTCATTTGTGTGTATGTATTTTCAGTTCTTTTTCTTGTGGAGCTGTTCTCTGTGGGCCTCTGCTGAAAATGGCTAACATTATCCAGTCAGACATTCCTGTTAACAATGTCAGTAAATAAATGCATTTAAATTTAATGTGGTAACTGACCCAGAACCTGCAGTACAAGTATTCTGCAATACTCACCCTTAAATGACCCCTTCTGTATTGCACATATATCCTGCCTTCTACCTCACATCATATCTTGGTGCATCGTTTCATCATACGAGTACACCTTATGCCATTGTATTATGACCATAAGTTTATCATAGGATGTTATTGTTGATTTTTTTTTATAACTGCTTTTAATTTGCACTGCAGTAGCATATATTGGTTTCTCTCCAGTATGCTCTGTTCATTGTTGTTGCACAATTTAGAAAACAAATATTTATGTTAAAGTTTTCTGCAATCTGCTTTGCACAACCATGTACCTTATGAACACTGATCAGGAATGTGAAGCAAAAACTTTATTAAGAGACTCTGTCCGAAAGGACACAATATAAAAATAGAAATAAAGATTAATAAGGCTCCACATATGTGTGATGTTTGCAGGATTATTTGTGCCTAAAATGAGCTTAAACACCTAGACAACATTTTTGACAATAAAAATTAAGCATAACTTTAAAATGCAAGCTACACATCAGAGGAAAATTGGCATTCATGTAAGCCAACTGCATTTAATAAAAGTTTGCGTCTTGATTATTGCCACAGATGATGTGGGCTTGACCAGTCACCAAGGTACTGGAGAAGCTAGCTGAGGAGAAATGGAAGTGAGCTCAGTACTGTCCTTTCATGCTTAGGGACCCTAGGTCATGAACCTTTCCATGTTCTGCATCCACTCCAAATGAGCATCTCAAGATTGTAGAAATGTGAAGTCACCATGTCTGAGAGTAGTTTAGTGTGGCAACATACTGGACAGCTTACAGAGTAAGTCTCTTAGAAGCAGAAATCATCTCCCAGCCTTTCACTATGTGACAGCCTCTGTTTCAAGTTAGCCTCTCTTTGTCTTTTGAAATCTACTGTGCCTGGAGCTGGAATGAATGAACAAACTGAAAGGAGATACAACAGGATGACTAATGGGAAAAATGGTCCAGTCATATGTAGGCAAACTTATTAATGTAGCTTGCATTTGCTGTGATAATATAGTTGTTTTGTTCTTGGTTGCTATTAAACAAACAAACAAACAAAAAAAAAACCCTCAAAATTGCTGTATAGCCTTGTTGTGCATAAAATGTTTATTTTTGTACATATTTATTTACTGATTTTTAACTGGAGTGGAAAAATGATCCTAATGTTGGACCATTTTCAGGTTTGGCCTAGGTGTAGATTTACAGATAAAAGCCAAATGAAGAATATTTGCAATTACAATTCAACACAGTAGAGACAGAGGGAATACTTTCACAGAGAGAAGACTTTACAAAACTGTAATGAGGAGCTGTTTGCCTTATACATGAATAAATGCGACAACTGAGTGAAAATATCTGTGTCAGTGATTGAGGCAATTACATCTACAAATGGGATTCTGAGCAAAATTTAACTGTTTAGATTACTGAGTCATGCACATTCCTTTATAGTATAGAGCAGGAAATGTTTGAAATCATCGAGACATGCTTTCAGCATAATGGTATCTGAACTTGAGAAAAAGATTGTTTCTATGTGGGAGAAAGTTTATGTGAAAGAGAAAGCATTCTGAACTTTCTAAAATACAACTCAAACTAAGGCACCTTTGTTATCCTCAATCTAAATAAGTTTTATAAGGAATTATCAGAAATGTCTTAAACACTTTACAATAAAATTAAATAGTATCTGGTGCAAACTTTGATAAAAACATTACATTAATAGATACACTTTTATATAGTATCCTAGAAACAACTTACAAATGCAGAACAAGAAAAGAAAAGAAAGATCTATGATTATTTTTAAAATGTTAGAAGACACTGATCTGGTTGACTTGTTAACATATTCAGAAACTCATTGATGCAAATGAATTCAAATTGTACTTGGATGGAATAGACTATTTTAAAATTGAAATAAGCAGGTTTTGCGCACTAGGTCTGTTTTGCAGTATCTATGTTACTTTATTAAATTACTGGGTCATTAATCCATAACTCCTCAAAGAAATACAATCAAAACACACCACTGTGAACCCAGGAAGCAAGTGATAACATGGATTCAGAAAAGGGAACAATTCCATAATCACTTATTTCCATGATAATGGACCCAAAAACTAACATGTGTCCTTCAGAGGGCAAATCCATTAGCGTTAATTTTCTGATGTTGGCCATTGACATTGTGATAACATGAGCTGATCAACTTGTAGGATTAAAGACTGTAAATTGATCATAATAATGCCCCCTTTTTTGGTAGCCTACTGAAGTGCATATCAGATCAATATATATTTATTTATTTAATATTTGTTCACTGGGTAAGCATACTGCACACACTGCATATATCTTTATTAAGCATCACTTATGCAGACATACACTTACAATCATACTAAAATTGTTGTCATGCTACCTGTCTTATTATTAGTAATGCCATTTTCACTAATCGCTTAAGAAATTAGTTTCTTTATAGTTTTTAGCAATGCAGTTTGATGTATTTTCTATATAATGTTTTCATTATATACATTTCTTTCTACTGTTATAATTAATTATGTCAGATTGCATCTTCCCTTGCATTTTCAGTTTGGAGCTTTTGTCTTGGGGAGCTGTTTTTAGTAGGTTGTGGCACACTAGTCAACAACAATAAAAAAAGAAGACAAACAGACCTACACATAGAAAGCTAAATAGATAGATAGATAGATAGATAGATAGATAGATAGATAGACAGATAGATAGATAGATCATTATTTACATGAATATAGTCAGTTCCATTAAAAGTATCCATATGTATGTTTAAAATTAATGACATATGTGGACACCCCCCCTAACTATTTATTCTTACTCCAGGGTCGCGCTACAGTGGGGAAAGGGTATAATGCTTTGGATTTCATGTGTCGATGTTTTGAGTGTCGATCATATGAGCTTTAGGTGTTTTGAGCTTTAAGTGTTTTGGTGTCAGACAAATGGTTGTTGATCACATGAGCTTTCAGTAATATGAAGTAGACCCATATATATATATATATATATATATATATATATATATATATACATATATACATATATATATATATATATATATATATATATATATATATATATATATATATATATATATATAGATATATATATATATATATATATATATATATACATACACACACACACACACACACACACACACACACATATATATATATATATATATATATATATATATATATATAAAAACAAGCAGGCATACTAGTCAACTGTTTAGATATTTTAGGGATGTCTTTAATTTTGTCTCTAACTTTTACTCTCTCCCTTCTAAAATGAGCATTGTTCTGTGATGTTCTAAGTTAATAATATCACTTTTTAAAAAACTTTCTCTGCTTTGCAGCTGTTTTCCCTAATTATAGTTGTTTACCTTGCCCTTAATTCTGATAAAAATGGATAGCTATGCAGACAGGTTATTTGTATTGAACCATCAGAGAGTTTATTTATTTATTTATTTACAGAAAAGGTCAACTTGGCATTAGATCCCTTTACATGAAATAGTGTCATACACATAGAAACATAAAATAATTCATGAAACAGAATCATAAAACAGGTACATAAATCTGTGGCACTTTTTGACATTAGCTTGTAATTTCTAATCATATTTACCTATTGAGCAAAAAAAAAAAAAAGATGACTATAGCCGTCATATATCTAATACTGTTTCCACAAGTATGCCTACTAATACACATCTTAAGTCCAGGACGTTACACAAACATTCTAGTAAAACATTTTTAGAATAACACTGACAAATAATCATATCACAGGTATAACAAATGGGAACAATTATATTTGCAGTAGGATTCCCCTCTACCACAAAAGGTAGATGATGAGTGTGTTTTGCCAAGCATTGCTAAGATATGCACTTGTAGATGACAATTATATTAGATATATTATATTGATCATCATCTACAGCTGTTAATACACGATGTTACCACTAACACACAATGAACCAGCCATGACAATTCCAATACTAATGTTGTAATTGAAATGATCTTTTATGATGTATGTGAATCCCGGTAAATGAATTAGTACAGTAGAAGTCACAGTATATTTAGCAAGCGCAATTTATTCTAACTCTAGTTTTTTATTAAGTGTAAAATATTTTTGATACTGGACTTGAATTCTTAACTATCAACTTCTCTACAGTTTTCAACAAAATCTCTGCACTATGAGTTAAGTTCCACTTCATATAATAAATTGTTAATGTACGATTTTGCAGTGTAAAATAGAAGGTTAACACAATAGGATATGTATGAATTCTGGAACTATTTTGCATGTACTAAACATTCTAAAATCACTGAATAAGTCCGACCTGAGAAAAAATCAGACTACTTGATCAGGAAATCTTAATCAAAAATATTTGTCGCTATTTCACTACTATAAAGTCAGTGTTTCAAGATGGGGAGGCTGCGGTGGTGCAGCGGTTAGCATTGCCACCTCACAGCAAGAGGTCATCCGGTTTGATCCTCGGCCGGGGTGCTTTCTGTGCGGAGTCTCCCTGTGGTCACGTAGGTATAGTTCGGGTGCTCCAGTTTCCTCCCACATCCAAAAGACATGCTGTAGGTGGATTGGACACTCTAACTTGGCCCTAGGCATGAGTGTGTGCATGTGTGTGCCTTCTGTGGAAGGTTGGGTGTCGGGCTGGCAACTATACCCCTTAAAAACTCCACTGCCAATCATGAGCGGACAGTTGATCCACTGTGGTGACCCCTAACTGGGAAAAGCCAGAAGAAAAAAGTCAATTTTGCAAGATGAATCAGCTTAATGTTCTAAATGTAGACCATGGTGACAAAACAGACAGTCATTAGCTTAATAAGTAAATAAGTAAGGTTGTGTTAGTGTGTGTGTGTGTGTGTGTGTGTGTGTGTGTGTGTGTGTGTGTGCGTGTTTGTCTGTACATGTGTACTTGAGTCGATGTGTGTTTGTATGTAAATGTGTACTTGAGTCTATGTGTGAGTGTGTGTGTTTATTTGCATGTGTACATATGCATTTGAGTTTGTGAATATAGCTAGTTTGTGTGTGTGTGTGTGTGTGTGTGTGTGTGTGTGTGTGTGTGTGTGTGTATACATTTGAACATTTGTGCATGTCTACACACACACACACACACACACATATATATATATATATATATATATATATATATATATATGTATATCAGTTAATGCAGATGTGTGTATATATATATATATATATATATATATATATATATATATATATCAGTTAATGCAGATGTGTGTATGCACACGTCTGCATGTGTGCATGCATGCACGTCTGTGTTTGTGTGTGTGTGTATGTATGTGAGCATGTGTATATATACTGCATGCATGTGATTGCCCCTACATTCTCTTATATGAAAAAGGAATGCGTTTGCTATACAATGGCAGACATTGTATCTGCCATGGGTTTGCAGCATGTCATAAGCACAAGGATTGGCCAAATAACCAAATGGCGCAATGCAGCCTATTTAGGAGCCAAACAAACAGCAACATGTCTTGAAGTATGTGATAATAAAGACACTAAGCTGAGGTTGTGGAGAAAAGAGAAAGATCGTAATGATTTGTGCTGCCGGAAATAGCCAGTTTAGTGGTAACACCTGGTCTGAATAGGGAAAACATTGTTGCATACAATCCTCCTATTTTTGGGACTGGAAACTAGTTTAAATTTTTTATACACTGTATCTTTTGCAGGCCTATTAATAATCTACTGTCCACTTACAAAAAATCAACTGCATTTGTGTCTACATAGAAATATTGTAGCCAGTGTGTATACCAAATGAAATTTGTTTTGCGGGTATAATCTTTGGTTGGCATAATTTTAATTGCAAGTTTCCATTTGAAAATATTAGATATAATTTTATCAGTATTCCAGAAAATATTATTTACAACTAGAAGGTATCTACACATTTATATTTCTTTGGTAACCAAGGCTATGGGATTTAAATAAACAAAACAGAATCAAGGACACTTTGGGAATTCCAAATTAATGTTATACTGACAAAGCGACTGAGTTAAGTCTGCTAAGAATTTCTAGAGCTGAATTTAGCTGCACAATCCACTGAAGCATACGAAGAGTGACAGGTCTACAATATATAAAGTTATCATGCAACAGCTAACAAATGGCAAGAGTCATTCATTTGCCTTTCACTGAGCTGATTAAGCTGCAGAGACGATTAAATGCAATTTACACAGAGCTGTTGTAATTAAATTAATAATTACTGTTTTAAACTCAAGGATGATATCTGGCCTTCTGCTCATTGTAAATCCTGATAACATTTTCATTTTAAAATGTGACTGAAATTTGAAGTAGCTTATCTGGAGCACAAGGCTGGACTCCTGAGTAAAACTGCCTAAGACCCAAATTCAGTTACTGGTCAAGGCACTGAAGGAACTGACAGGCAGAGACAGAAAAAGTATAGCCATTGCCAGCTTTTCAATCGCTAAGGGTACAGAAATGGTATGTGTCTTGGAGGCATGCATCACACTGTGAGATTCTCTGGTGAAAAGCAGAGAACTAAGTGTGAAAGGCGGCCATCTTAAATGAACAGTGCTGCCTGAAAGGTAGCCACTTTCCTAAACAAGTGGCATCCCACACTGTCCTATTAAGTCACACAAAGGAAGGAAGGAAAGTTTGGTGCATTTGTGAAGTCTGATATACTGTGGATTATGCTTTACCATTGCTTGACTGTTACCCCACCATTAAAGGCTCTAAGTAGCTGCCATCAGGGAATGAATGTTTAGGTTGAGCAATGAAATGAGATGCATGTTTGAGTTGGTAAATACAAACAAAAATGAAAGGTTGTGAATGGAAGTCAATATAACATAAGAAATGCAATAGAAAAGATTCTAATAGATGTAAAATTTTCATTTTCTGTTTTATTTTTCTGCACAGCAGGTATAAACTAAATGCAATTTGTTCTGTTGCTAAGAGACCACATTGTCCTTGTCAGATCTTCATACTATACACAAAAGACTTATGGGTCAGTTTAGTTAAATACTGCTTTCCATTTAAATACTGCATGCATTACTTGTTGGCAGACTATGTTCGGAACAAATGTGAGATAGTAACTGAAAAAGTAGGGTGACTGTTACTGAATGGACTGGTCTATTATCAGTCATCACATGAGCTAACCATTGAATGGCTGAACATTGAACAGTGAGCATCAAAGGCTCACTCAGTGAACTTTCATTTCATCAACAGGGTATGTAACTACTTGTCCAACACTTCCGTGTCTCACACATGGAAGTGTTTCAAACCCCTTCTCTCCACTGTAGTGCAGTCTTGGAGCTCATATATATATATATATATATATATATATATATATATGTAGTAAGGGGGTGTGGGGGGATGAAGCCCCCACCTATGTGGGTTTGAAACACTTTTGTGTGAGAGACAGAGAAGTGTTGGACAAGTAGTTACTTACCCTGTTAATGAAATGAATGTTCATTGAGTGAACTACTTTCTATGGTTAGTTTTCGATGTTCAGCCACTCAATGGTTAGCCCATTTGATGGCTGAAAATAGACCCAAATGGACTTTCCTGCTCCCTGCATGTATTAGTTGCCAGGTCAATGTACCACAGTAGAAGGGGAATACTGCAGGATGTCACTTCCTTAAAATGTCAGTACATTCATTATAAATATTTCACCATTCCAAGCACAGTTTTTATTGTCTTCAGCAACATAGCAAACAATGTAAACATACTATTGTGCAGATTATTTTGCTGCAATGATTCATTAAACCAGATTACAGTGCAAAATGTGCATATAGCTGGCAGTGACACTATTATATAATGAAAGCTTGAAGATGCAGTGGGTATCACAATAATGGGGACCACTTAAACTCCTTATAAATGGAAATGTATTCATCTAAATAATTAGATGTCAACACAAGTCTCACAGTGTAGCTGGTATCACAGTTGACACATCATCCCAAGGAAGACTGGAATCTGTTTGCACAAGCCAGTTGAGAGACATATATTAGTCCATCATTTTGCCTCACCCTGTGACTGTTGCTCAGCTTTCCTAGCATGGATGCCCCAAGTATGCCGTAAAAAGCTGACTGGCATTGATAAGTATGTTTACATTGCTATAATCATTCAAAAGGCAGCTGATGAAGACAGAATCTTTAAACTGACATCATATTGTGTGGCTTAAGGGATAGCTTTCTGGTAGATCTCAAGTCTTTCTTGTTTTTATTGATTCTTAATGAAATGTCAAGATTGCTGTACATTAATGAATGCATAAATGTTAATTTTTAGGTGTTGAATGTTTCTTTCATATGTGCAAACAATGCTTATTTATTAATGTACTTATTTATTTATTTGTGTGTCTGTTGTTTCAGTTTAAGTTTTCAATACATTTTCTATTGCATATCCAGTTTTGGCAGATTTGATAGATGTCATTCTAATGAAGTTCCAGCAAAGGCAAACTGTAATTGCAATTAGTCATTATATGTACGTTTAATTACTTATTCCAAGTATTATATCAAGAAGCTATGTCTGAACATCTAGTGATAATAGGTTTAATTCCCACAGCCTCCACTCACACATTTGTAACTATGAACAAGTGATTGGAGTGTACAGATTTTTCACATTACCCGAGTAACCAGACTGCCACTCCATGAAATCTTTACTGCACTAGTAGAAACTATAAAAGAAAATAAAGATACGTGCAGAATGCGTGTCCTTATTTATCCTTTTTTATGCAATCTGACAAAATAACCTCATTAAAAACACATAGTAAAAAATACATGAACCTTCCAGTCAATAAATCAATCAAACCATAAAAGAGGTTAATTGCCATTGAAATGAATTGCACTATGACATTTTATGACCCACTAGTGCAATGTTATGTTAGTATTCTGATTGGTAATCCTATAATTTGAAAACAAAAGATACTGTTATGCAATGATTTGTGGACTAATTCTTTATCTAAACAATATAAGTTACTTCAGTAATTTACTTTATATTATTGTGTTAAAGTACATTTTATGATTTGCAACAATTACAAGAAAGTAACAGTGATCATAAGCAAAATCATTAGTCCTCCTAAAATTATTAGAAAGGGATGGTGAGTTATATATAACTGACATGCTGTAGAGGTGTTTGTATGCCAGAGTGCGTGTTTGCTCACATCTGTGTGTATGTGTGTCTGTCTGCATCTGTGTGCAGATATGATTGCATATCCATGATACGTGTGCCTTTGTACAAATGTGGATGCATGTCTGTGCATACATGTTTGTGTGTGTGCGTGCATGCGTGTGCATGTGTGTGTGTGTGTGTGTGTGTGTGTGTGTGTGTGTGTGTGTGTGTGTGTGTGTGTGTGTATACGCATATTACAATTTTTAGGTGGCAAATTAAAATTATCATAGCAAGAATACACTGAGATATTATACTTATAAAGACCAAGGTAACATATGTACTTTAACTTTACATCTACTACATGAAAGAAATGAAATATTTTTATTTTAGGACCTACATAAGAAAATGATGTTGCTGAGGTGCAAGAAATTAACAGATTTTATTGTAGACTGTATAGTAATATAAGTTGGTTACTTATGAGGCTAATGTTATACTTTAGTCATTAAGTTACTTTAAATACCTATTTCTTTAAGAATGGTTATGTAGTAAATAAACAGGTAAAGCACTCAATAGAAGTAAAAAAATGGTACTTAACACACACAGCTAGCATATAGAAAAAGCATGGTGATGCCAACATGAAATACACTGACAATATTGAACCAGAAAAGTAAGTAGCGGAAAACAATTATTTTCTTGCTAGCAAGAATATACACAAGTATGCAAAGCAGCTGAAATGAGCAAGTTCATTCATTGCAGAATGTCAGCATATACATGCAGGATAATATAATATCCTTCTCTATCTATAATGGGTAATAATTGCTCCCTTGTTCTATTGGATTCTGTTTTTGAATCCCACTTTTATTTCCCTCTACAGATAGATACAAATATAAATAGTAAATAAATATGTATTGTGTGTATGTGTATGTGTATCATGTTTTGTTGATGCCGTTTGTTGTTCTTATTTATTGTGTTTTAAACTGTGATATGTTTTATTGACTTTGTATGGCTTTTGGCCTGAGTAATGCCTACAATTTGATTTCAGACTAGAGTACTTGGCAGTTAACAAATACTAATTAACTACCTCACTAACTAACAGAATAAATAACTAAACAAATAAAATAAATAAATTGCAAATACTGCAAAAAAGCAATTCATGAACAGTTGCAGTATGTATCAGAGATGTCTACTGAAAGTGTTTTACATTGCAGTTACAGAAATCGAAAACTGTCTAGAAGGCACTGAATTGATAGAACACCATATTTACCAAAGCAGGGAGTAGTACTTTAGTGGCAATCAGTGAACGATGCAGTTTCTAAGAACATCAAGGGGCATGTGTGCGTGTGTGTGGGGGGGGGGTGTGGGTGTGTGTGTGTTTAGTACAGGATGCATATCTGTCCATGGACTAAAGGACCCTGTCATGTGGCCCTTGCAATACATAAGTAATCATGCTTTGAAAAATGTCTTTTCAGTATCCCATTGACCCAGCATTTGCAATATTCAATTAATCCAAGGGAGGCTGGGCACAGGCTGGGATGCATTGTGTTTTTTCTTTAAGATTCACATTGCTCCTAAGTATCATAGAGCCATATAGAGCCATTTACAGTGTAGGTCATACAGGCTGCCTTCATGTGTCACCTTTGCCTTTCCATATTCCTCTGCCCAAGATTTCACAGTACTTTCAAACTACAGAATGGCAGGGTGCGTATTCAGCCATGCTGTAGTTTCCTTTCCTTTATAAACTCCCTTGTCTCACCTGTGACAGTGTCACTAGAAAACATAGTGCAGACTCCCCTGCTGTGTGACCTTCCCTTTATGTATTTCCTTATCCCAGCTCTGACAGTGCTTCTACAGAACAAAGTTTAAAGGATATCCATGCTGTAGGACTCATTTTCACATTTCCTTGTCCCAAATCTGATAGTGCCACTAGAGATCAGAGTGCTTTTTTACCTTTCCTTGATATATTCATTTACCCTATTATAGAGTAGAGGCTGCTACACAAAGGTCTGTCTCCACCAATAATAGCATAGAACCTTGGTTCAGCTATATTTTTTTCATAATTAAGCTGCAAATTTTCACATGGATTTTGTGTTCATATTTTACCTTCTGCCGTCAAAGCTGGTAGTTTGATGGCATTTATATCATTATACTTTTTGTGCCACTAATGACTTTTTTTCAGCATTTCCTTTATGCTATACTGACTTTTATTTGTCAGTAATGCTGCTGAAGTAGTTAAGTTGTTTTCAGCTTTCTGTCCATTAACAAGTGAATAGAGGACAGACTGAATCCCACAATTTATTATTCATATTTTGAAATGACAGCCCTCGACACCTTTGGTTTTCTGACATCCTCATAAAATTTGCCACTATTTGGATAGTTCTCTCTACTTGTCCATTTCATTCTGGACTGCAAGTTATAGGTCTGATTTACCATTCATGGAAAAATCTTTTTAATACATGAATTTTATGTTGTGCGTCATTGTCAAATATGATATGTGGGAACATCAGATGCTCCCTGCTTTAAGAATATATACTTTAATACATTAATCACACTGTTGAAGCATTTGTCAGTTTTATTGTTTCAGGAAGATTTGAACAATTTCTCTATTAGTCTATCTTTACAGATGTGATGATATGAGGTAGTCCCATATGTGCCAGGGAGAGTAGGGCAGTGCATGTGTACCATATGCCAGTATAGCTAGCTGGAGTTTTGTAAAGAATTTTATTTCATTTGACTATCATACTGATTTGTACAGATGTTTGTGTTAAAATGTATTTGTAAAGTTGCTTGTATTAAAAATGCATCAACAGTGGATCCTGTTGGACAGAAAAGAGATATGCATGTATGCCAGACAGTATTATTAAAATAATTAAATGTATATGTTTTAACAAAGACTTCTGGAAGGGAAGAGCTTAATCTCAGTTCAGCTAATTAAAAAAAATAGGTTGATAATTAAATGGGTTAGTTTAGGCCACAAACTAATATCCACCCTGGAAGGGTGGAAGTTTTTTAAATTGTTTTATAACTTTCAGATGCTGCAACAGATCTTAGCAAAACTCTGGGTGTCTATTGTACCAGAGTCAGGTGACCAGTTGTGATGTCATTCTATAACCATCACAGAAATAATTCTTTAGATAATAGTGAGAGGTATGTCAGAACTCGCAGAGAGTTCTTCGGAATCTGACAGGAAAGTTCGATCACAGATATCTCACATGCCCTGACACCTCATCTTGTCTTACTGTAGTAAGAATCTCAACACTCATCATCTTGCCTTGCTGTAGTAAGTAACTTAACTAGGAAACACTAATTCTTTAGTCAGTCAGGAAAATATAGGCTTCTGTTGTAATAGCTGATTTTATGTTTGTATGAACAGCACAGTTACTGGATAATGTAGGTGATTGTTAATATACGAGACCTTCTGTTTGTGAAAAGTTTTGCCATTCTCTAGAGTTGCTTCCTTTTTTCATATGTTACACACTCTATCTGGCTGCCATTTCTAAGTGCTTAAATATCAGATTTACAGATTATATGTTGTGTAGCAAGGAGTGGGAGCTAACAGATACATCTCAGTAACCCCACACTTGACTGCATACGCATATCTCTTGTTAGTTTAGTTTATTTTTCTTTCTGTCCTTCTATACTGTGGAAGTCATCATTTTTGTTTTTAGTAATCCCAAACTTGCATACCTACAAATATCTCCTGTATGCTTAAAGGCTAGAAAGCTGAAATGCACAACTGTGAAATATAGTGCACTACTCTTGTTTGCCAAACATTACTTAAGGTGGATGAGTATAGACAAATAGTACTGTACCTAACTAGTTCAACCATCAAGGAATCCTTAACTTTTACTCTCTCTCTCTTCCAGTGAAACAAACACATATTCCTTCTGCAGCAGCAGCAATAGTCAGATTTATCATATCACACTCCCTAAAAATCTTGCACGGCTGAATTTCACCTGCAGTTGGCAAACATTTACAAGGAACAAATAACCAAGTTAAATCTAGACAATCTGCAAATAACTTAATTTCTTAAGTCTAATGTTTATTGTTTTGCAGTGTTGAATCTGCTGGAAGGATATCCCCACCCCACTCCCACACTCACAGGCCTTTTACTACTGAAGGTGAAGATATTAACACTTCGGCATATTTCACTCTTATCCATGTAATATATCCCTGGAAAGACATTGAAAAGCCCATAACTATAAAATTAGATGCTGTGACTCGCAACAAGTATTTAAAGTTCAGACACCTTCCCCCGGATTCTCAAATGTTTGCACGGAGTGCAAGATCGGTGTAGAAGCCCAAGCAGGCAATATGTCTGCCATGCAATCCAGGAACAGCCTGCAGAGGCGTGCATGAGTGCCCCTGCACTAATTCTGCACAGACTAAGCCCTGGTATGCAAATCACCCCATTTGCAGATAAAAGCCATGCAATTGAGGTGATTTTGCAATCCAGGAAGCTTGCAATAGTGCGTGCAATACTAGTGCTATCTGCAGAAATGTACTCGGTTAATAATTGAGTACATTTCTGCAAAATCCGAAACAGAGCTATGACAGCTCCAAATAAAGGCTGCATATCATGTAGTAAGCATGCCAATGGCCAAGTATAAGGCCATTGGCATCGCAAACATAAAAAAATACAAAAATCAACTTTTATTTTTTTTTAGCCGATCTCAGCTGTTTAAGTGTAGGGCAGTGGCGCACAAATGGGATCAGGGGGAAAATAATAAAATAAACCCAAAATAAACAGTCTAACTAAAAATCACAATTCTGCCATAAAAGTCAATGGCAGCCAGAAGACAACCTGGCCAGTGAGTAATGGTTGCTAAGGAGGGGAGGCTCAGTGTGAGACATGCACCTATGCACTAGCAGGCAATCCTATGCAAATGAGGGGAAGGATAGTAAATCCCAGTTTTCCCCAACATGTGAGTCAGGTCCCAACAGTGTAAGAGTAGGAATAGCTTGGTGAAAGCCTAGGTGTTAGGGGACATCATGGGGGTGTGTATCAGGCATACTGTAAGCGGACTGGAGCCCTGTGGCTTGGGTTTGCTCCTAGCTTAGCATAGCTAAGCTGTGGGGAGGGTGTCTACACTTGCTTAGCACTCTTTACAAAGCCTAAGCGGGTGTGCGTGCCATGCACCCAGTTTTACAGGAAGAAAAAAGAGGTTAAACCAGGAAATAGCAGCAGTGTGCACATTTAAGCACTCTGCATGGTGCGAACACGGGCTTAAACAGGAAGGCAATGGGAAGGGAAAACAGCAGTATGAAGGTAACCAAGGAGAACTAGCTTAGCTGGCAGGGGAAATGTATCAGAATCAGCCAATTACACAGGCAGAAGACCACCCCAGCCCAGAACACTACTATAAACAAAGTAAACACCTTCCCCTCTGGTTTTCTCACACTCTATACCACCGGTGTAAACAAGCGGGGAACTTTTAACACTCACAACAGCAAAATGATAGGGGCTGCAATAGCTATCATACAACTTGTGGAAGAGGCTGAGGGTGGTGAGGATGTGAAAGCTGTCGACCAACCTATAGTGAGAAGACAGAGAAGAGTGTACAGACCCAGGGTAACCTAACAGGGGCTACATGAGCTGGAGATAGTGGAGCGCTATAGGGTGGACAGGGACCTCCTACAGCAAATTGTTGAGCTGTGCTGGCCACGCCTGACGCACAGAACTAACAGAGGGGAACTCATCCCAGTGGATACTAAGGTATGTGTAGGCCTAAGAATACTAGCTACAGGTACCTTTCAAAGGCCAACTGGGGATATGATGGGGATTTCACAGGCATCAGCATCCAGGGAACTCCACCAGTTCCTGGATGCCATGTCAGTACATGTCGGTGAGCACGTATATTTCACCAACACCCGTGAGGCATAGCAATATGCAGCTGTTCCACCAAATAGCAGAATACCCTGTGGTAGAGGGTGCAATAGATTGCAAGCACATAAGCATCAAAGCACCACCCGGTGAGCCAGATAGGGTTTACATCAACTGCAAGGACTTCCCCTCCATCAACTGCCAGGTTATGTGCAATGCCCAGGGCATAATAATGAATGTGTGTGCTGGCTGCACTAGAAGATATCATGATTCCCACATCTGGCATCTGATGCAGCTGTACCAGAGATTTGCCAATGAGGACATCCCTCACGGTCACCTAGTGGGGGATGCTGGATACGCACTGGAGCCATGGCTGATGACACTCATCAGAAATGCACACACACCTGAAAAAGAACTCCATAATGAGGCACATGCACAGACAGGAATTATAGTAGAGCATGAGTTTGGGATGCTCAAGTCACGGTTCCGGTGCCTGGACACATCCGGTGGATCCTTGCAGTACTCACCAGCTACATGTACCCAAATTGTCCTTGTATGTGCCATGCTACACAATATGATCCTGCAAAAGAAGCTGCAGCAGGAACAGCACAGGGCAGGGCCACACCCCCCCTACCATTACCAATGCCAGCACAGGCACAAAGTGACTCGGAGGAGGAACAACCTGAGCATGCCCCAGTAGGCAGAAGGAGGCATGCCCAGTATGCTCTGGCCTTGGCAAAGAGGCAATGCATAGCACATACACTGACACAGGAGGGATCCAGGGAATAACACCTTTCTCCGACTCTCACATACAGTAAAAGGGATGCCAAACATTACACTACCTGTGCCTAACCATGTGTAGGGAGTGTATTGTATGCATCCAGCATAGGCAGCCCTGAAGCACCACCCTCAGTACTGGGACACCCACAAGGTAAGTGACTCACACATGCCAGTCGGGGGGGGGGGGGATCACATACCCAACAACAGTCACAGCCAGCAGGACAGATATAGACAAACAGAAACAAAGGCTGTGCTATGGCCTCTGAATGAGGCCTCTGGGAAACATCCCCTCAGGCCTACACAGACAGACTAAAGCAGATCAGGCAGTGGGACGTCTGTTCTGAAGGGTAGGAAGTCAGAAACTAATATATAGGTAATTAAAAGCCAAGATCTGTAGTACAGTGGTTTGCCTCTAACCAGCACAATAGGTAAGACAACAGACTGAAATGGAGTACCCGACATGCCAGTACTGTCCTAGCAAATGTGTACAAGTGTCAGGTGTGCCTCCCCATCCGATGTCGAAATGTAGTCACAGTCAGGTGTGCCTCACCCCCAATCATTTGTAGAAACGTAGAAACAGTCAGGTGTGCCCCCATCCCACATAAAAATATAGTAAAAGTCGGGTGTGCCCCCCCCACAATCCTGTGTAAAAATGTAGAAATAGTCAGGTGTGCCCCCCATCCTACGTAGAAATATAGTAACAGTCAGGTGTGCCCCCCCACAATCCTGTGTAGAAATGTAGAAAGAGTCAGATGCGCCCCCCCATCCTATGTAGAAATATAGAAATATAATAACAGTCAGGTGTGCCCCCCTCCCCCGCAATCCTGTGTAGAAATGTAGAAATAGTCAGGTGTGCACCCCCATCCCACATAGACATATAGTAACATTCAGGTGTGCCCCCCACAATCCTGTGTAGAAATGTAGAAATAGTCAGGTGTCTGCCCCATCCCACATAGACCTATAGTAACAGGTGTGCCCCCCACAATCCTGTGCAGAAATGTAGAAATAGTCAGGTGTGCCCCCCATCCTACATAGAAATATAGTAACAGTCAGGTGTACCCTCCCAACAATCCTGTGTAGAATAGTCAGGTGTGCCTCCCATTCTATGTAGAAATATAGTAACAGTCAGGTGTGCCCCCCCACATTCCTATGTAGAAATGTAGAAATAGTCAGGTGTGCCCCCCCATCCTATGCAGAAATGTAGTAACAGTCCATGCCAAATGATTGACGGATACCCTGCAGAGACAGCATGCTACCTGTAGGTGTACAACATAAAGGTCAGCACTGCAGTACAAACTACCTGGACTCGATCCACACACTCAATACAGGCGGCCATACTGGGCATGCCCACACACTTAGAGTAACGAAGGCAATGTCAGTCAACAACATACTGAAAGGTCATCCTGGGCATGCTCACACACTTAAACACATGAAGGCCTTGCCTGCAAATACCAGTGGACCAGACAATTCTGGCAGCTGCAGATGTTAGTGCAGACACTCCTCAGTATACAACACACATAGTTGATAGGAATACAGGCATATATGTAAGGACAACACACTATAATAAGCCAAAGGTAGACATACATAGATGTGTTGAAGAGGGTAACTGTGACAAGGAGCCATCCAGGGCTCTACCACCCAGCACACAGCCAAAGGGCCACAACCACACGAGGGTCTGATGTCACACACTGCAGATACTAGCCACCGGTATCTGTCACCATTACAGAGTATGTGGTGCACATGCCAGCTGTGCATCATGACTGTTCAAGGAAATAGTCATCTAGCAGCTGTATACATGTACCTGTGGAATATGACCCAGGTTGAGCCCACATGTGGCATGTCAACCCCTAGATGAATGGGTTATGGCCCATGCACACACAATACCCTCCCAATAACCCCACTATGACAAGCCTGCTGAGGTCATCTATTGTGAAATACACCTTTGGGAGAATTGTATCCTAGTAATCTCTGTGCCGAGTCCCAAAACTGTGTACTGCTGTAGTGTGATAAACTAGTTAGGTAGGAGTTCTAACCCCAGCCTTGGCAAGTGTGTGTGTTTGTATGTGTGTCTGTCTGTGTATAGAGCAATGCTTTTTAGGGTGGTCACACTCCCTACAATTGAAATGCTCTGCTTTGGTAAGGCTGCTTGATGTCATCCACCTAGAAATACATCCCTGGAAAGGCTGTATCCCAGTAATCTCCATGGTGTGTCCCATAACTGCATACTGCTGTAGTGTGATAAACTAGTTAGGTAGGAATTATAACCCCACTCTTGGCAACTGTGTGTGTGTGTGTGTGTGTGTGTGTGTGTGTGTGTGTGTGTGTGTGTGTGTGTGTGTGTGTGTGTGTGTGTGTGTGTGTGTGTGTGTGTGTGTGTGTGTGTGTGTGTGTCTGCCTGACTCTGTGTGTAGAGCAGTGCTTTTTAGGGTGGTCACACTCCCTACAATTTAAATGCTCTACTTTAGTAAGGATGCTGATGTCATCCACCTAGAAATACATCCCTGGAAAGGTCATGTCCCAATAATCTCCGTGGTGTGTCCTGTAACTGCATACTGCTTTAGTATGATAAAATAGTTAGGTAAGAGTTCAATTCCCAGACATTGCAATTGTGTGTTTGTGTGTCTGTCTGTCTGTATAGAGAGCAATGCTTTTTAGGGTAGTCACACTCCCTACAATTCATATGCTCATCTTTGGCAAGGCTGCTGATGTCATCCACCTATAAATACACCTCTGGGTAGCTGTAGCCCACTAATACCTCCCTACAATTCAAATGCTCATCTTTGGCAAGCCTGCTGATGACAAACACCTAGAAATACACCTCTTGGTAGCTGTAACCTAGTAATCTCCGTTGCAAGTCCTATAACTGTGACCTGTTGTAGTGTGAAAAATTAGTTAGGTAGCTGTTCTAATCCCAGACATGGCAGGTGTGTGTGTGTGTGTGTGTGTGTGTGTGTGTGTGTGTGTGTGTGTGTGTGTGTGTGTGTGTGTGTGTGTGTGTATGTCTGTGTAGAGAGCAATGCTTTTAGGGTACTCACACTCCCTACAATTCAAATGCTCATCTTTGGCAAGGCTACTGATGTCATCCACCTAGAAATACACCACTGGGTAGCTGTAACCCAGTAATCTCTGTAGTGCGCCCTGTAACTGCGACCTGCTGTAGTGTGATAAATTAGTTAGATAATTGTTCTAATCCCAGACATGGCAGATTTGTGTGTGTCTCTGTCTATATAGAGAGCAATGCTTTTTAGGGTAGTCACACTCCCTACAATTCAAATGCTCATCTTTGGCAAGGCTGTTGATGTCATCCACCTAGAAATACACCTCTGGGCAGCTGTAACCCAGTAATCTCTGTATTATGCCCTGTAACTGCAACCTGCTGTAGTATGATAAATTAGTTAGGAAGCTGTTCTAATCCCAGACATGACAGGTGTGTGTGTCTGTGTAGAGATCAATAGAGTAGTCACACTCCATACTATTTGTATGCTCTACTTTGGTAAGACTGCTGATGTCATCCACCTAAAAATACACCTCTGCAAAGGATGTAGCCCAGTAATTTCAGTAGCACGTACCATAACGCTGTACTACTGTAGTATGATATTGACCTCTGTTAGGGGTTCTATACCCCTGCATGTCAGTTGTGGATGTTTTGTGTGTGTTTCAGTGTCTTTATAGGGAGCAAATACAAATATGACTCAGTCATTGTAAATGCTGGTGTGAATGACCTGAGACGTACCTCCCTGGACTACATGAAAAGAGACATAGAGGAGCTCTCTGATCATGTAGCCCAGGCTGGTATGACCCTGACCTTGAGCAGCATCTTACCCTCACCTAGAATGATGCCACAGTACAAAGACAAAATGATCTATTTTAACAATTGGCTAAAATTTTGGTGTCATTCAAAGGGGATCCAGTGTCTGTCAGCCTGGGATGACATGCTCGACAAGCCACGTTTCTTCACTAGGGACGGCTTGCACCTGTCACCACTGGGCTTTCAGATATTGGCAAAGGCTCTTGCCACCCCCATAGTGCCTTTTTTAGGCAAGGCTCAAAAGTCAAACCCACCCCCATAGACAGCACAAGGAACAAGAAACTAAGGGTAATGCTGCTAAATGCCAGAATTCTTAACCTCAAGATGCACGCACTCGAAGCTCTCCTCAGTATGGAGAACATCGATATATGTGCAGTGACAGAAACCTGGTTTAGGGCTCCAGAGAGCACCCCAGCACTACCAAGCTATACCTCATATCGTGCTTTTCGGCCCCAAAACCTGGACTGAACCACAAAAGGAGGGGGAGTTTCCATATTTATCAATGATATCCACACCTCCAGGTTAGTGGCATTGCACGAAGTATCGGAGACCATCCATGTGCAACTAACAGTGGGCAAGACTGCTTTTCAGTTTATAGCATCCTACAGACCACCCTCTCAAAGTCAGGAATCCCATTCGGCTTTCCTGAAAACATTGGAGAACATGAAGATCTCTCCGAACACCATTATATTGGGCGACTTCAACTACCCAAACATTGACTGGGAGCACTACTCAAGCCCCAGCACCTTAGCCCAAAGATTCCTGGAAATTATAAACTCAAATGCTATGGAACAACTAGTCACCACTCCCACAAGAGGGGACAACATACTAGACCTGATCATTACCAACATGGGGACTCTATGCTCCACACCAGAAGAATATCCCTCATTGGTAAGATCAGACCATAAATTAATTTCACTGGATGTCCACATCCCGACCCCACCCCCAGCCCAGAAAACCACAGTGAAAAACTTCTCAAAAGCGAACTTCTCACTTCTCAAAACTGAAGTGGAATCTTTCAAGGCCCCAGGGCCAGTGGAAACTACAGCCCAAACTGCAGAATCCTATATAAATGCATTCTATGGACATCTCCAGGAATGCATGGATCATGCTATCCCAAACAAAACCAAGACCCAATCATCCAATGGCAGGCGTCCAGTCTGGTGGACCCCTGCCATAAATAAACTGTACAACAGAAGGAGGAAGCTACTACATGATAGAGCAAAATCCCTAATAGGGAAGGCATCTCTGATCAGTACTAGCTAAAATTACAATCCTCATAAAATCCTCCAAGGCCAGCTTCGAGAGAAAAATTGCACAGGACACCAAAGACAATCATAAGGCTTTTTTCAGTTATGTTAGAAACCTTGGATGCAACTCCCAGACTTGTTCTGAGTTGATTCTAAATGACAAAAAATACACTGAACCCACAGACATCGCCAATATCCTGGCAGACAGGTTCAGTGCAAACTTCTCCACCCCCTCTCCCCAAAAGAGCAAGTATCTATCCTGGCAGAGGGCTGCCTCCCAAACATCTCAGATGCTCAGGTGAAGGCTGCCCTCTCCAAAGCAAAAAACACTGCTTCCATGGGACCAGATGGCATCCCAGGTTGCCCTACATGAACTACAAGAGGAACTAATCCCTCAAATAAAACAGCTATACAATCTCAGCCTCACTACAGGATATGTGCCCACAGAATGGTGTACAGCAACAGTGGTCCCACTCCACAAAGGTGGAGCCTCTACGGACCCTGGAAACTATCGCCCTATAAGCCTGACTAGCTTAGTCTGCAAGGCTATGGAGAGGATCATCATGGAGCTCATAAACAAAGACATTGGGGACCTACAGACACTAGATCCTACCCAGTTCGGCTTTGTCAAGGGCAGATCCTGCTTTTTGAACCTGGTTGACTTTTTTGAAACAGTCACCAAAGCCATAGATGAAGGGTAGGTAGTCCACACAGCCTATCTGGACCTTGCAAAGGCATTTGACACAATACCCCACTCGGGCATCATAGATAAGCTATCCAGCTTAAATATAAACCCCTATGTCACAAGATGGGTCGCAAACTGGCTCAAAGACAGAACCCACAGAGTGAGAATTGCTGGAGCCATGTCAGACTCGAAACCGGTCACAAGTGGTGTCCCACAGGGTTCTGTCCTGGGACCACTCTTGTTCGGTATATACTTTTCCGAGATACAGGTAAACGTGGGAGGACTATGGCTCACCAAGTTTGCAGATGACTGCAAACTGGGCGCCATAATCAACTCTCCAGCTGACACAAACATCCTTCAAAAAGGTCTCACAGAGACAGATAACTGGTGCCAGCGCCATGGTTTAAAACTAAATGTCAAAAAATGTATAGTCATACCCTTTGGCAAAAACAATGTGCCCACAAATTACCACATAGGTGGAAACCCATTAAGTACAGAGAAAGTTATTAGGGACCTGGGGACCCAAGTTGATAGCAATCTCTCCTTTGAAAACCACATTGCCAAAGTGGTTAGAAAGACCTTCTACATAGCCTACCTCATCACGAAGTGTTTCACATCTAGATCAAGAGAGGTAATCGTGCCCCTTTATTCATCCCTCATCAGGCCCAACATAGAATACAATGCCCCTTTTGGGATGTACCTTACCCAACACCTACAGCAATTAGAAAGACCCCAAAAGTATCTCACCAAGAGGATCAAGGGTCTCAAACAGATGCCATATGCTGCTCGGTTAAAAAAACTCCAGCTCTACTCAGTTGCATACTGCCTACTTCAAGGCGATCTATGCCTGACATACAAAGATATGTCAAATCCAGAATTAATGGACATGCTCCACCTCAGTAAATCTAAATCCCTTAGAGCCACACGCTCGAGGGACTTGAATAGAACTTGATGGAGGGACAGGTTCATAACCCAGAGGCTCCCTTCGCTCTGGAATAGAATTCCAGTTCATGTGAGGCAGAGCACCTCACTGAATCTCTTCAAGAAGAATCTCGATAAGCGGATGGGGGATCGTAGGTTTGTCCCAGGGATTACTCCCGTGTCACTATTAGACAGAGGCACAGTAAACTAAACCTTAAAAAGGGCACAGTATACTCAAATCAAGGGGTGGCGTAAGCCATACAGAATCGGGCTAGGCTTATAATTGCCCCAGGGCAGATAGCCTAGTATGAACCTATGAATCTATGAGCAATGCATTTTAGGCTAGTCACACTCAATACATGTCCAATGGCCTACTTTGGCAGTCCTGCTGATGTCATCCAATGTGAAATACACCTTTGGGGAAAGAGTACTCCAGTAATCTCCATGGTGCATACTATAACTGTGTAGTGCTGTAGTGTAATAAACATGTTAGGTAGGGGTTCAATACCCAGACATGACAGGTATGTGTGTGTGTTTGTAACTTATATCCTGTGTGGAGGTGGGTGTGAGTATGTGACACCTGGGCCCAATTTGGGGTGGGTATTGCAAATGTCTTTTATGGTGGCCCTATATCACAATGTCCACTGTACAGGGATAACAGATGTAAAATAACTGAGAGGCTGGGGTGCAAATTCCTACCCATACATGTGACATCACGGCCAGGCAATCACAGTTAGCAACCTCAGTATTACACAGAGCACACTCTCAACCCATGTCACACACACACACACACACACACACACACACACACACACACACACACACACAAGCCGAGGCAACAGCCAATATGTGTGTAGTACACTGCATATTGGTGACTGATAGTAACTATGGAGTGATTGCAGTGGCCTACAGAGGGCATGGCACCCTGTCCATCTGTCCAATAGGCACATACATGCAGACAGTGCACCTTCCTCATGTTCTCCACTGGACACCTGCAACACCTGTGGTACCATCACATGTGACCCACAAAGGACATACCATGCCTGAAAACATGCCCTGTATGGCCCAGATACCACTGATGCCAGGGAATACTGTTAGCATGCTATCAATGTATGTGCAGGGTTAACCGGCTGTCCATTACCAGTTCCTGCCACAGGTGGCCAACACAGGCACATCTGATGATAATCTGTGTACACAACATGGGCCCAACACCCCAGGTACAATTCCACATGTCACTGTGCATGCATGTGGGAGGTATACACATCCCAGACACTGTCCATGTCATGGACTAGGGCACACATACATTGTAAGTGATGCACATCATTGGCCAAACGCAATAGCCACCCAGGTGACTGAATGATGGATACAATACCCACCAGTGTGGGCAAATGCAGAAACCACAGGCCTGAGCTACAATGCAGACCATTGTCATGTGGCCTGATGCCAAGATATACCCATCACCTAGCCTTGTATAGTCATCTGGCATAGTCAACCACCACATACCCATGCAGAAATGCACCCATGCATGTCAGTACTGGCACCCTGTGTGTTTGTGTGTGTGTTGTATGATGTGTATGATCACATCCACACTCACTACAACCTCCAGTGGCATACTGAAGCACGCTGTTTGATGTCAGACACCTCCCCATACCCTTTGCCCATATAACCTCCATATGACCCGTGTGGTGCATGTGATACATGCACAGTAATGTGTTGTGGCAATCTCACTAAGGTTGAGCTGTATCCCTGACCCTGCCAAGAGTGTCAATGTGTGTGCATCCCCATGAGAGTGTGGCTGTGTTTATGCTGGCACCTGTTCATGCAGGCAGGCATGTGTACATCACCTACTGTATAGCTACTATATCCCTGTTGCAGATGTTACTCACCATCACATATATGTTCTGCAGACGCCACAGCAGGTAACTTATGTGGCATATCCAGCAACTGTATAATACTGTGATAGCACTACATAGTCATCAAGGGTTTGATACACTGTGCTGGTAGGTGTGTGACACAAACATTACTCTCCTACCCCTCCCTGACTTGTCGATGCCTCTATCTGCCTTTCTCACTCCCTCACTGGTGGATGTGGAGACCTATACCTGCTTTTCTTAGGCAGCAGCATGTGTATTTTAGGTAATGCTCATGATCAGCTGATGGCCTTTGCATGAATTGCAGCCCTCCCCTAGCTGATTGCATGTGGAACAGCTGTGGTTACATTCCCATATCCAAATGCATGGAAACACACTCCAATATCTAGGAACATCATGTTTGTGTTGGTCCTTTTCATTCACTATGAGCAGGAACTCATTCTGTTGTTTGGCAAACAACATCTCAGATGGAGTGGGGATTTTCCTCTGACAACATACACTGTGGAAACAGAATAAAACACACTGGAGGGGGATGTGTCTGACCTGACCACAGACTGAAAGTGCTGCTATAATGTATTTGGAGTAATGTTGGTTTAACAGGCTATGTGTGGACATGGCTTTCCTATATGTGCTAATACCTACCATGTCAGTTGTATGTTTATGAGGACCCCCCCATCTGTAGGGTCATCTGCAGACTGGGCAGTGTGTGATGCCTTTGGTGTCATGTGTTACCCACAGAACATGTATCTGTGCACTGCAGAAGGTTGTGTGAGGATTGCAGTCTATAGATGGTGAAAGGCATGACAGTTACTGACTTCATATCCCTCATAGGACATATGTTGCAACAAGCCCTGTTACAACAGTAAATGTATGATGTTATCACAGCAACGTGTCAAAATTGGCCCTGTGTATGTGCTTCCAGCCACAACTCAGTCAACCTTTGTACATATGTCATGCTTTAAGAGGTGCATATGTGCTGTACACCATAATTAGTGTCATCATATCTGATAACAAGCCAGTGAGATATCAGACTGCTACGCATGTTATGTACAGTAGGAGTTATATTTGATGACATAACCTGGACATACTGTGGCTCTTTCTACAGTACTTCGGTCTGTGTACATATGGTGAATGTCGACAGCGTGTGTATTGTTAATATGTACCTTGGCCTGTGTCCAGACTGTGGTAGTTGTCATTGTCCTAGGTCCCATCCTATCTGATGTCACATTCTGCTCCACTGCATGTTACCATACTGGCTTACATGTTTGTAGGACCATACACACACACGTGTCCCATACCACAATCAGCCATCAGACCAAACTGTGTAGTGGCCCAGTATATGTAGGGTTAGTGTGTGAGTGGCACATATGAGGATGGTGTCGAACAGATAGTCCTTATACTGTAATATCATGTTAGCTTCCCATATGTGGCTGTGGCTGTGTTCTCATTGGTTGTGGTTATGCACTTTCACACAGGTGTATCTTATCCTGTGCTGTGGCATGCTTGTACAGCCTGCTATATATGCAGGTACATGCACATTCCCCCATAGGAGACGTAGGCCAGTGTTGAGCCCGTCTGCCTGTAGCCTGCACAGTGCATTGTTACATGCAGCTTAGTGTACTTACCAAGTGAGATGTCATGCAGATATTTGCCAGATGTTCTGCTGGCAGGCCTCTTTTAACAGTCATGTATGTCAGACAGAGCAGTGGGATGCTGTACAGATGTATGTCAATATCTAGTGAGTAGTATGTGGCCATGGCACCCCTGTACCAGCAGTTATTATATGTCAGGCCAGACAGGGGTGTCTGAATGCATAACCTATGGTATGTATATCTATCGTTATGTGTTATACCAATCTACATGGCTGTTAACATCCATATTGTCAGGCATGGTACACATGTTTTGCACTAAGGGGTTCTGTGTATACCTCTGGACTGTACAGAGTGTGTGAGAATGTCCACACATATTGGCCAATATCTCTGCTACAGTCAACACAGGCAGTACATGTTAGCAGCAGTACTTTACTATGATGTCCTTAAGATGTCTGTCAGTAGCCAATGGTACACAAGTGGAAAGCAGATGTGACCATGTCTGTGAAGACAATCCCAAGTAGCAATAGTATATAGAACGTTAATAGTACACAAATAAAGGTTTTGCCTTTCTGCAAACCTGTGTGTGGTATTTTGTCTTATGACCTCTCTGTGGGTATAGATTGCAGGCAATGATTGTCGTTTGTATGGGTGGCCCATACAGTGTCCAGGTGTTCAGGTGTGAACTGTAGGCATAGTGGCTGTTCCATATTTTGTGCACCTTCTACATATGTATCTTACTGTACATATCTCTACATGTGTATGTGTAGTCACATGTATATCTATATATATGTAAATATATATATATATATATATATATATATATATATATATATATATGTAAAACTAAAAAACTTCAATATACTGATAGAAAATTTAAAACACGAAGTACCAAACTTTTAGGAGCAGGTGTAAAGCTTTCGTTCTTTATTGGTGGGAAGAACTTCATCAGATAAGTTAATAAGGTACAAAACAATCAGCTAACATTAAATGCTGAAGCACCCCCTGGACTCAATGAGGTGCTTAATGTAAAGTGCACACTGAAGTGGGAACGCTAATTCTGTATTAATTTAAGCAGTCTCCTTCATATCATTCACTTGCTAACACAGAATGTACAAAGTTTTCTCAATTCATTTTAGCTTAGAGTCATGATACAAATATTAAAATGACTGAATACAGCATGCATTCCTCAGTAAGGTTTCCATAACAACTGATTGTTTTATTTAAATTCATTAGTCCTTTTGCATATATTAGATATATATCTGTATCTGCATGAATGTGTCTGTGTATATGTATCCTGGGTATGTTGATAGCTTCCACAGTTTACATTTCCTGTGGGAGCCAAACTGTACTGTATGATATGTTACCAGTACCAGCCTGACATAATACAGGTGTGATGTAGTACTGTTAACATCTTGTGCCCATGTCATGTCAGGTCCTGGTTATGGGATCTGCAACACTTGGTAGTGTATTGCAGGACGGACTTGTTTGGCTGTGTGGGGGTATGCCTATTCGTATAAGACATGTATTGTTTGGGGCCTCTCAACTCCATTAACGGTGCATGTGGACATATTTGTTTTTGTTAATCTACCATTGCTATCTACAGATATATGGCCACATATACCTATATAGATATATATATATATATATATATATATATATATATATATATATATATATATATATATATATCTGCTTACATATATATGACTATGTCCGTACATACCAAAATAGATATATATCTGCATACATATATGTACCTTGCTGTGTATATGGAGACATATAGGTGTAGACATATATATGTGTCGATGTAGGCATTTGCATATATATATGTTCATATATATTTATAGATATGTATATATTTCTTAATA
Source organism: Protopterus annectens (assembly GCF_019279795.1). Taxonomy (NCBI): domain Eukaryota; kingdom Metazoa; phylum Chordata; order Ceratodontiformes; family Protopteridae; genus Protopterus; species Protopterus annectens. Next base: position 543,827,132 of record NC_056746.1, read on the forward strand.
TACATATATATATATATATATATATATATATATATATATATATATATATATATATATATATATATATATGTATGTATGTGTGTGTGGGTGTGGGTGTGTGTGTGTATCGACATATATAGATATGCTGTATCTGTTTAGATATTAATATATTTACACACACACACACATCTAGATGTTGGTTTACATTCTCTGTACTGTTGCATGACTGGGCTGGATGATATGTTTCTGAAAATATCAGATTTATGCATGTCTGTCATGGCTTAGTGATAAATCACTTTGTCTATGGTGTGCAGGGTCCTGGGTTCGAGCTCTTGCAGAGGCTGTTTATTTTGTTGCTGGGCAGAATATGGGCCATTGGATACAGAGTGATTAAGGCACTTTAAAGTAGTTGTAAGCAGGTTTGCACAGAGCTAAGCACTGCTAACTTCCAGTTACAATTTCTTACACTCAGTTAGCTTCTAAATTGCTTCGTCTATGTAGGCATTGCTTACCCCTGCACAAACAGACTTAAACACACTTAATTTTGCTTACACATGCTTACTACTGCTTATTTGTGCGTAAATCTGCTTACTAGTGCCTTATTCATTATGACACTGACATTTTACATGTGTATTTCCTGCAGTACTCCAGTTCATAAATATATGTTATTTGGTGGGTTTTGCAACAAAAATATTGGTTATAATGTGCTTTGCTATGTAAAATAGACTGTGTTGGAGTGGAACTGGAACCGGGAATGCCTACTCATTAGGCGAATACTCTGCCCGCTACACTATTACTGTGCTGCTTCAGTTGCATATATCTTCCTTGTTATCCTCTTCAGCTTTTTAAGCTGTTTTAACCATAGCTAAGCGATGGGTACACCTGCGCACCTATGGTTAGCTGTACTCGGATTTAAAAAAAAAAATAAAGTGGTTTCTTCCTTTGATTTTTATGTACTGTTGCTGTTGTACACATGTGGAACTGTTAGTGGGGATATGCGGACACCTATGAGCGATCTCGCTCATTTCTTACCACTTTCTGCTATTCTACATTGCAGGGGCATGTTTATTCTGAGACCTCTGCTCTCAGACACACCCCCTGCACTCGTACATGCTCCATGTAAGCCTAGCAGTTCAGGCAGAGCTCCTTCATTAATATGCATGGAGCGCTGTGGTCCTGCTCCTAAACGGGTGCTTCCATGAAAGACTAAGCTAGTCCTGCATGGAAGATTAGTGTTCTTTGTATCCATGAACATCCTACCTCACTGATTGTTTATGCTGGTAAACCATCTGGGAAAGTCTTCCCATTCCATTCGCTCCACTCCCTCTGCTCCCATGTCCTTCACCCATATCCCACCCTCCCCCAGCACCTCTACTCTTATCCTTAGCAAATCACTCCCCCTCAATCCTGTGATCCAGTTATATCACTTTTGTTTGGCATCTACTTCTCTGAAATATAGGCCAACACTAAGGGACTATGGCTAACAAAGTTCACAGATGACTGCAAACTGGGAGCCATTATTGAATCCCCAAATGATGTGGATATTCTGCTAAAGGGCCTTACAGAAACAGATGCTTGATGCCAAAGCCATGGGCTCAAGCTTAATGCCAAGAAATGTATAGTTATCCCCTTTGGGAAAAACCATGTACCCATGAATTACCACATCAGTGGCAATACACTAAACACTGAAATTGTGATGAGAGACCTAGGGACACAGGTGAACAGTGGTCTCACCTTCAATAACCACATCGCCACAACAGTCAGGAAATCCTTCTATGTGGCACGCTTCATCAGTGAGGGCTTTTCATCCAGAAAAAAAGAGGTCATTGTCCCATCCTTCATTAGAACCATTATAGTGTACAATGCCCCATTTGGTATGTACCTCACAAGACATCTGCAACAGCTGGAAAGGCCACAGAAATACCTCACTAAAAGAATCATAGGCCTAAAGCAGATGCCCTATGCTGACCGTCTAAAAAAATTCCAGCTATACTCTGTGGCATATCGTCTACTCAGAGGTGATCTCTACTTAACATACAAGGCCATGTCAAACCCTGAGCTATTGGACATGCTCCACTTAAAGAAATCCCAGTCCCTCAGAGCCACATGCTCCAGTGATCTAAACCTTGTCATCACAATGAACAAAGCATGCTGGAGGGATAGGTTCCTGACCCAGAGACTCCCCATTCTCTGGACTAGACTACCCATACATGTCAAGCAGAGCACCTTCTTGGCCGTCTTCAAAAGGAATCTTGACGATTGGATGGGAGATATAAATTCACCCCGGGGATCACATCAGTCACCCTGCTAGACAGGTGGACCAGGGAAGTAAATATCGTGGGAAGAAATATCCAGGGAATTCTTATGGCTAAGTTTGTATAGGCCCTAGGGCTGATAGCCTAGTACCATCCTATGAACCTATACACAACTCTACCTTGTCCACACCCATATTTCATGCACACTTTACTTTCTTTTATTTAGCCAAAATTACCTGCTCTCCCTTACATCCATCACCTTGAATTCACATGCCCTCTACTATAATTGTTTGCATCTTACTCTACTTTACCATCACAATACAATCACCACCTCAAACTATTTTAAATTAACTCCAGGCTTACCACCTTCTCTTCTACTATACAAACAAACTAGCATTGCACCATAATTTTGCTATTGACCAATCACATCTCCCCCACCCATCCTTATCACAAACTGCAAAGTAAGACACCTAACCACATTATCAAAGCCCACTCTGAAGTCAAAATATTCCAACCTTACTTTCAGCTGCACACATATCACATGATAACAATCTTTATTTACACCTGATACTACATTCAAATACACAGATACCACTTTTACTATTGTTAAACCCACTATCACAGATGACATGCTCCTCCTAATTTGCCTGGCCTCTTTACTCTTAATTCTCAGCCTCACTACAGCTGTATCTTTGCACACCCTCACACACCAATACATATCAACCTCCTCTAACTCTTTCCCCAATAAACAACACAGCTTCTCACATATCTCCTCCCAGCTTTTCCCCTATACCCTCCCATTTTATTTAAGCCACAAACTGGCCTCCTCACCTGCTATGAAACCACACTTGACACCAGTACCCTCACCTAGAAATAAAAAACACTTCCCATGGTAAGCATTCCTCATTACCTATCTACTCAAATGTGGAGACGTACATCCTAACCCTGGCCCACCCTCTAATCCTAACCACACAAGAGTAACTCCAAAGATTTAAACATACTTACACTTAACCTTAGAAGTATATGCAATAAAATAGCCTCACTGCATGCCTGGATTAATCAAAATAAACCTGACATACTAGCCCTTACTGAAAGATGGCTACACCCCAATGTAAAAGACTCAGAAATAATGCCTCCAAACCTTGCAATAACCAGAAGAGATAGATCTAAAAAAAAGGGTGGATGGATAGCACTTCTATATCTCTCTACACACAGCATCACACTCTATAGCAGTAATATACCCATCTTTTCCAATCCTGAGGTGCTAATCTCCTTTTTGAACCTCAATATATCAAAACAAATTTGCATAATAGTAATATGTGTCCCTCCTGGTAACAATATACCAGTGTTGGAAAATATTTTATCCTGGACATCCCAAATAATAAACCTTGAAACAATAATCTTAGGAGATGTAAATATAGATTGGCAAACCATTGCTTCTGACTCCCCCATAAATATTATAAATCTGTATGTTTTTTCTCAGCTTATCAATGCTCGAACAAGATACAGCAAAGATCTTAGCTGCCAATCCACCCTAGAGTGGATTCTAGTATCCCACCCTGCCAATTACCCCTCTTTTGGTACACTGTCCAGCTCCCTAAGTGATCATCTACCAACGTATTCCCATAGATCAAACTCCCAGGAACACACTATAAAATCAGTTAGGAACTCAAATAATTTTTGTCAGCATAAATTCAACAATCTCCTAAAGGAAATAGACTGGACACCCCTTAAACAACTACCTCTTAATGATGCTGTACTATACTTTAATAACACCTTCCTTCACATGCTTAATACATTAGCTCCCATTCATATGAAAAGAATCGAAAATAACTCAGCACCATGGCTCTCTAAGGAATGTAAACATCTGATGAAGCAAAGGGACCTAGCCTGGTCAACCTGGAAACAAAACAAAAACGAACAAAATCATGTTAACTTCAAAAGACTACGTAACAAAGTGACAAAACTAATCAACAGAGATAAGAAGTCATATTATTCCCAGCTTCATTTCCAGCATAAAATCAACCCCAGTAAATTTTGACACTCCATATATTCTCTACTTAACCCTGGAAGAAATGGAGAATACACCCTATCACCTGATACCTCTCCATCACAAATAGCCGAAAACATTAACAAGCACTTCATAAAATCAATTTCAGACCTACTAACACCCCTAATGCTGGACCTCCCACCCTTCAACCTATTCAGACACTGATCCCAGGCCATGAACTACTTCTAACCCTGTCATTACTAATCCCCCTACTCAACAAAATGTCATATAAACCCCATTCTCATTTCAGCCCATACCCACTGACACCATTAAGAAACTGCTACAAAATCTAAAACCCTGCTCTACCTCAGCTGATAATCTCCCCCCATACTACCTCAAACAGGCTGCTAACTCAGTCACCTACTAAATCAGTATCCTTATAAATAGGTCTTTTTCCAAATCAGAAGTATCTACCATATGGAAACAATTGCACATCACCCCAATCCACAAAGGAGGCAACTGTTTTGATGCATTTAATTTCCATCCTATATCCATCTTGTCACCCATATCCAAAATTCTTGAGAAAGGTATCCATCAGCAGGTAATGCAATATCTATTGCAAAACAATCGTTTAACCAAAACCCAACATGGCTTCCCACCTAGCCACAGCACAGCTACAGCCCTGTTATCTTTTACATACACTGTGAAAACAGCCAGAGATGCAGGATGCTATAAAGCCTCAGTATTCATTGATCTCTCCAAGGCCTTTGACACAGTGTCTCACCCCTTACTTTTGAAGACACTGCCTAACTTAGACTTCTCACATAACATAGTAAAATGGTTGTAAACAAGCAGTAAAATGGTCCAATGAACTCTCACCCTTTCTCCACAACCCTACTGGAGTCCCCAAGGCTCCATCCTAGGACCCCTAGTCTTCAACATTTTCACAAACAACATTCACACTGCCTCTCATCCTGGGAACCTCATTCAATACGTTGATGATTCCATCATAATCTGTACTCAATCACTACCAGAACTACTCTCAAAAACTCAACAGTCCTTTACAGCAGTCGAATCCTGGCTAAGAAATGCCCAACTCGTTCTTAATCCAAAGAAGACAAAACAAGCACTTTTTCATCCCAAAAACACCTACCCTGTCATTGATCATTTCAACATCCTTGCATCTGACAACACTGTCATAGAAATAGTGCAGGAAATCAAACTTCTAGATGTTATCATTGACAATAAACTTTTATTTAACCCCACATATACACCAAAGTATAAAGAAAACTCATCAAAAACTGGGACTCCTATATAGAAATAAATATTCCTTTACTGCAGCAACCAAAACTACCCTTGCAAAAACATTTTTACTTCCACTTCCTTCTTTATGGTGCCCCTGTCTTAATTAACTTACAAAATTCTACCCTAAGCAAGTTGGAACAGTACTACAACAACGTTGCAAAGTCTGTCACAAACTCTAAATATCACTCACACTACTGTAAACCACTCATAGAATTAAACTGGGTTGAAGTTCCCAACCAACTTGCCTTTATTCAGCTATCCAACTTACGCAACTTTATTTTCAAGCCTACTGCCTGTCCTGCACTAGCCAATCTAGTCACACCTTACACACCAAATCAATCCCTGCAATCAGAAGACAAAACTCTTAGCTATCTCAAAACCCACAAGAAAACCTGTTCACTCTCTGTATTCATGCTTTGTCTCTATACATTGGCATTCACTACCTCTAGCTACCAGGTCTATGCCTGGTCTAACCCATTTCAAAGCCTCTTTAAAAAATTCATCTCAAAATACATGGCTCTGCTCCTGCATAAAGCCTGCCTAATGATCAGGTCTTCCTCTTCTGTCACATTTCAATCCAATCCCTCACAGACTGCAAGATCCTAAAGCTCTTCCAACTCCTTCTCTGCTTCTATACCATATCCTTAAACTACTGCTCAGGCTTTATTGCTTCTATTCTTCTTAACTCCCTCTCGCTATCTATCTGCATCACTAACTTTCTGGCTGCTATTTTCCTAACTGAAACTGACATTCTATTTTTTATGTACACACATTGCACTACCTAGGTACTTTTTTTTGGACACTATCTACATCATGTATGATGAGAGTGGCTATTATCGTCTGTAATGTTTTAACTGTATAGAATGGTCTAGATGTGTAGTAATATATTACAACATCTTGTAGCACTTTCTTCTTTCAACTTATTTTTGTATAGTATTTCTAATGTAATGTGTATTGGATTGGAGTATACTGTATTTGTATTGTACTGTATGTGGAGCTTTTCTCCCCGGGCCTCTGCTGAAAATGAGTTCTGTAGACCTAGTCAGACCACCCCGGTAAACAAATGTCAAATAAATAAATAAAATAAATAATAAAATCATACAAACACTCCTGTTTCTTTTTACCTAATTCCCAACTTCCATTTAATCTTTTATCATCATTCCCAACTACCTTTCTCCCTCCCATACTGCTTTACTCTGTATACATTCATAGTCACACCCCTCCCTAATACAACCTATCTATTATACATTGTGTCTTCTACTATTCCCAAATAAACCCTGTCTTCCTCCTATTTTACCTACAATTTCAAACTGTAGACTTTTAAAACCTCCTAGTGCTTACATTCCAGAGAGGATACTAGGACAAGCTAACTCTCTTCCTTCATAGAAAATACTTCTTTCCTACCTACCCTCTATCAGCTTTCAGACTCCACCACCACGTAATATCCTACCCTGCAACTTCTTTTTCCTTCTTGATCCTTGCTTCTCTACCACCTGCCAACTATAACATACAGATCCCTTTATTCATGCTACTACTCAGGCTAACCTCTGTTCTTCTACTGCTATTGGACTAGCTTTCATTCTAGCATGACCCTACAATAGCTCTCAACATATCTCCTTTTCTGTCCCAAGCACCCATTTGTACTTCCTTCATCCATTCTCCACACATCACACCAAACTCATTTAATGATGCCCCCTCATCTTTACTCCAAATATACACTGATTAACTCCAATTCAACTCAAACCAAACCAAATCAAAATTAGGTAGTAAAATGCTCCCCAAAAAACAAGTATCAACAGTCACCCAAAATACTAAAATCTTTATACAAGGAGACATTCACCCTAATCATGGCCCCACCTATTACAATGAACATCAAGATATTTTCTTCCTTACACTACTCTAACCCTAAAATGGTCAACCCCCAGCCCCAGTAATCTAACTTTTGCTGCCATAAATGTTAGAACCATAAGAAATAAAATTGCTGAACTACATGCCTGCATTATCCATCATAAGCCTAATATTCTCACTGTAACTGAAACGTGGCTTACACCCAGCATAAAAGATTCAGAAATTTCACATCCAGGCTATAATATCATCCATAATAACTATATAAAGAGAAAAGGTGGTGGTATTGCTGTAATATTTCCCAGCAACTACCACATTTCCCTTAAAACAAACCAATACCAAACTTCAATTCAGCAGAGCTTACATTTTTCCTAAAATTAAACAATTTTAACAAATATGTTATTACTGTTCTTTATATCCCTCCTGGGAACAATATGGCTATACTGGAAGATATACTACTTTGGATATCTATAACAATCCACAAGAAATAATACTAATAGGCAACGTGAATGTCAACTAGTTGTATGTAAACTCTAATTCCTCTACATCTAGCACAGTGATGGCGAATATATGACATGCGTGTCAAAGATGACATGCTATGACATTTTGGGTGACACACCAGCGTTCACCAATACCCAAGTAACCAAAGAAACTGAATGAACAAAAATACAAGAAATATGTGACCCTGTACTTATCTGTTAAAGCTCAGCATCAAAAAAGTCATTAATTGATGCTAATCAAATCAAATGCAATATGTTCCATATTTGTTTTAAGTACAATTCAAAATTACTTTTAAAAGTAGTATAATACATAGCAGCACACATGACTGGACTGTATTTTTTTAAATAAATGAATATGTAAATAATTGTTTCTCTTTTGTTCACGGGGGGCGTGGGGCACACCAGCAAAGTCAAGAAAGGCATTTTCCAAATTGTTGACAAGCTGGGCCCAAAAGGTTTGCCATCACTGATCTAGCATGAACATATCTGGTTTCACACAACTAATTAATAGCCCCATACATTATAGCAAGATATCAAATTCCATATTAAAGTGGATCCTAATATCATCCCCTAGCAAATACATCCCCTCAAGTACACGGTCTGACTGTCTCATCTCCCATTCCATATAACCAGACATCTCACACATCCACAACAACAGCATGTTTATAAAACCACATGCAAGCTTCCAAAGTTTAACCTAGAAATGTTGATTACTAACCTATCACCTATTTACCAGGACTTCCAAAAAATCCTTAACTTAGGTGATTCTGTAAATGAATTCAATACAACATTCCTGAATATCCTAGATAGACTTGCACTTCCTAGAAGGAAGAGACTAAAACCAAATAATGCAATTTACCTATCCAAAAAGAGTAGAATATTAATGCAGCTTAGACAAAAAGCGTGGAAAGAATAACAGAAATATAAAATACCACAATAGCTCAGAATTTCAGAATGGTTCACAATTGTGCTAAAAAGCAAATTAATGAAGACAAAAAGACAACACTAAGATATATATATATATATATATATATATATATATATATATATATATATATATATATATATATAAAACTTTCAGAATAATAGTAACCACAACCCTAAAAAATCTGGAAATCCATCTTGCATCCTAGCCATAAATTCAACCCTAACCACTCTCACAAAAACTCATATCTTGAAACCTCAATACAATTCAACTCATATTTTATAGTATAGCATCAATAACCAAGGATCCCCCAGCATACCTCTCAACTGTTCAGATTTTCACAGAATGTCCAGATTTTTACCTCATATTTTTGATCTATTCCTCATGAAATTTGTGGTTTTCTGGAAAATCCCTGGGATGATCTGAGGATTGAAGTCACTAAATAATGTTCTGCATTTGAGTTTCAGACTTCAAAACCTTCAGCAAATGTATATTAACACAGACGCTATTACTACAACAACTTTCTAAGGGCAATATTTAAAATATGTCCCTATTTTTGGGCCTTTGTCCACACATTTTGTTAGGCTTTGTCCAGATTTTATGCAGCAAGAAGTTGAGAGGTATGTTACCCAGCATCTAAACCTAATCCTGCCCAGCAGTCATGTATCACCGCATCCACTTTCACCTTCAAATCTGTGCCAGCATCCTTTATAAAACTACTCTTAAACTCAAACTGTGTTCTTCTTCAGCTGATGACCTTCCAAATGAATACCTTAAATTAGCAGTCAATAGTATTGCCTACCCTGTCTCTATCCTTATAGATTGGTCAGTCCAGAAATCCCACATTCTCTCTTTCTGGAGAAAGTCACACATTATCTGTCTGCACAAAGGAGGAAATTCAACAGACATTACTAATTTAGAGCTATAGAAATCTTATCCCCCCTCTCCAAAATACTTGAAAAATGTATTCAAAAACAACTGCTAAACTATGTCCTTCAGGAAAAATGCTATTCCCCCACACAACATGGCTTCTGTCCCTCCTTTAGTACTAACACTCTACTTAGAACCTATATAGATATTGTCAATAAAGCTAGAGATAATAACAATCAAGTCTCCTCCTTATTTCCAGATTTCTCTAAATCCTTTGACAAAGTTTGTCACAGCAAATTTCTATTTAAAATGTCTTCATTAGGTCTTTCTCCACCCACCCTGCTACTGTTCAAAGGCTACCTATAGATATCAGTCAGTAAAGTTGCACTCCACCCTCTCTTCATATCTACCAGTCACCACTGGTGTTCCACAAGACTCTATCCTTTGTTCGCTCCTCTTTAACATTCACACTGACACCCTCCATAGAGTCACACAACAGGCTTCCCTAATACAGTATGCAGATGACTCCACACTCATTTGCACATCTGACAATGTGGCGCAACTCCCGCAAATTACTCAGGAGACTTTAACAGCAATTCAAACATGGCTTTGTAACTCACAATGCATGCTCAACCCTAAAAAAAACAAAAAAATAAAACAAAAAAAAAAAAAAACAGCTTTTTTCCCCAAAATCCCTCTCCCATGAAAAACACAAAATATAAAGTCCTCTTTCTTCATAATAAAACCATTAAAGTCACTTCTCATTGAAAATTATTAGGGATGATAGTGGATAATAATCCTAAATTCAACCTGCATATACAAAATTGCATAAGGAAAAACTCATCAAAAACTGAGGATGAGTTTTTGGGCCCAATACTTTCTCACCAGTGCAACTAAAGCTAAACTTTCCATTTCAATTTATGGTGGTCCTATCCTTAGTACCCTCCAGGCATCACAAAAATCAAAACATGAACAATGCTATAGCAAAACTGATAAATTTGCAGCAAATACCCCTTCTGGAACCCACCACTGTAAAGCGGTAAAAAGTCAAATTTGTCAGAACTACCCCATCAAATTCAAACATACAGCTTCTTATCACCTATAAAATTATTCAGAGTCCACCTGCTTGCCCAGCACTAAATAACATTCTGCACAACTATGTTCCTAGTTGGTTATTATGATCCAGTGAACAAAAATTCCTGTCTGTCCATAAACAGTACAATTGTGTACTCTTACCATAAATGTAGAAGTTTGAGTGTGTTCACCGTTGCAGTCATCACTGTAGTGTTCGTCCTGCCAGCAGCAGCCCCCGATCAGCCAGAATCCCAAAGTCTGGATCGGGCGCCAGTTGAGGTCGCATTTATCCTGATGTCAATGCGCCGGAAGGTATAAAGACCTCAGCTGACTCCATTTCCCCAGTTTTTCTTGCCCCAGATGTCAGGTGCCCAGAAAGAAAAGGCTAAAAAAGAAACCATGCCCAAAACCTCAGCAGCCAAAATACCTCATAACAGACAATACTCAAGGAAAAAACCAAAAAGGGGATAGGAGGGAGGGTAACCCAGACTGCAACAGTGAACACACTCAAACATCTACATTTATGGTAAGAGTACACAACTGTACTATGTCTTCCGTGGTTCACTGTTGCAGTCATCACTGTAGGGTCGAGTCCCAAAACTAAGAAAGGGTGGCTGGAGGAGAAACAGAGGGAACGGTCACAAAACCTTTCAAAACCGCAGAAGCAAAACCTGCCCTGGATTTAGAACAGAGAAAGAGGTTGTAATGCTTAGAAAAAATATGTACAGAACTCCAAGTAGCAGCTTCCAAAATATCCTTGGTAGGAACCCCACAAAGAAAAGCTGCTGAAGTAGCAGTAGCCCGGGTAGAATGAGTCCTAACATTAACAGGAACCGGATTGCCATGATAAGAGTAACAGAACTTGATGCAATGGGCAATCCACTTGGAAATAGTTTGCTTAGTGATTGCTTTCCCCTGAAGAGTAGGAGCATAAGCGACAAACAACTGATCTGATTTCCAGAATATCTTGGTCCTGTCCAGGTATAGACAAAGCTGTCTGTGCACATCTAGAGAGTGCAAAAGACTTTCTTCCTCACTTTGAGGATTAGGATAAAAGGTAGGAAAATGAATAGACTGATTCAAGGCCGCTGCCGAAACCACCTTGGGCATAAATGTGGGATTAGTCTGTGGGGATACCCTGTCCTGATGAAAAATAAGGAGGGTTTCCACAGCCATGAGTGCTCGCAATTCCGAAATTCTTCTAGCAGAGGTAATAGCTAAAAGAAAAGCAGTTTTCCAAAAATTTTAAATCCATGGAAGCTGCAGGTTCAAAAGGAGACAAAGTTAATTTCTTCAAAACATAGTTAAGATCCCAAGTGGGAACAGGAGCCCTTATAGGGGGCCAAATATTCTTAGCCCCTCTAAGGAATTGTTTAAGCAATGGATGAGAAAAAATTGGAGGATCCATATCATAATGTGCAGAAATAGCAGAAGCATGAAGCTTAACAGATGAAAAAGATAGGGCCATATGTAATAACTCTGTCAGATACTGTAAAATCAGAGGAATGTTCGGAACAGAAGAATCACCACCCTGGACTTGACTCCAGGAGCAAAATCTTTTCCCGCATAAGATTTTCTAGTGCTGGGCTGTCTAGCTTCAAGGATTATATCCAATACCTGTTTGGAAAGGGCAGAGGTATTTACAGACCCTGGATCCACCAGGCAGCTAGATGCAGAGTCTCGACATGACTGTGCAGTATCCGGCTGTCCCGTTGAGACAATAGATGAGGGATTTGAGGCAGAATCCAGCGAGGCTCCTGAACCAAGTTCATCAGAGTGGAATACCAGAATTGCTGAGGCCAATTGGGAGCCAGTAGAATCATGTGCGGTCTGTCCTGTTTTATCTTCAGAAGTACCCGAGGTAGAAGAGGAAAGGGAGGAAAAGCATATACTGAGAGGTGTTTCCAACTGAATGAGAGGGCATCCACTTTCCATGCTAGTTTGTGGTAGGTCCTTGTGCAGAATGTTGGAAGTTGATGATTCTGAGGGGATGCAAAGAGATCTATGTCCGGACATCCCCAAGCCTTTATAATCATCCTGAATATCCGAACATCCAACATCCATTCGTGTGGATCTGAAATGCATCTGCTCAATACGTCTGCCAGAGTGTTGTCTTTCCCTGGCAGGAATTGTGCCTGTAAGTCAACACTGCAGGTCAGAGCAGTGTACCAGAGATTCATGGCTAATCTGCACAGAGGGTAAGAGTGAGAGCCCCCCTGCTTGTTGATGTACCACATCACTGTAGTGTTGTCTGTCCGTATCAACAATTGTCCTGGTAGAAGAAGGTCCCTGAAGGCAATCAGGGCATTCTGTACACCTAGCATCTCCTTCAAATTTATGTGCAGGTGCATTTGCTCCTTCGTCCAAACACCCTGAAGACATCTCCCATGCATGTGGGCTCCCCATGCATAATCTGAAGCATCCGTTGTCAGAACTTGGTTGGTCAGCAGAGGACAAAAAGGCTTCCCCTTGTTCTGTAGACAGGCTTCGGCCCACCAAAGAAACTCTCGCTGGAGACAAGGCAAAATCGTGACCACTGTTTCCAAACTGTGGTAATGCTGAGACCAGACACTCTTGAGGTACCACTGCAGTTTCCTCATATGCAGCCTTGCATATGGTATTAGCAGAATGCAGGAGGCCATGTAACCCAAAGCCTGCAGAATTTGTCTTGCAGTCAGCTGTTTCATTGAAGCCAGGTGTCCGAAAAAAGAAGCCAGTTGCACTTTTCTGTCTGGTGTCAAGGAAGCCAGCTGGGTTAAAGTACTCATAAGAGCACCCAGGAAAGTAATCTGTTGTGTGGGTACCAGGTTTGATTTCTTTAGATTCACTGTGAAACCGAGGCACCGAAGAAGACACAGCATAAAAGCTAGATGCCGAAGTAGAGTGTCTTTGTCGTCCGCTTGAAGAAGACAGTCGTCCAGATAAGGGTAAATTTGAATCCCCTTCTGTCTGCAAAACGTCATTACTGGTGCCAGGCACTTCGTAAAGACCCTGTGCACAGTAGATAAGCCAAAGGACAGCACAGAGAACTGGTAATGTTTCTAGCCCACTTTGAAACGCAGATACCTTCTGCACTCTTGCCTTATAGGAATATGCAGGTAAGCTTCTTATAAGTCCAAAGTCAACATCCAAGCGTTCTTGCCCAACATAGGCAGCAGCTGCTGCAGAGTGAGTATCTTGAATTTTGGTATATCTAGGAAGGTGTTTAGTACAGAGAGGTCCAGGATTGGTCTCCATGAATTTTCCTTCCTAGGAACCAGGAAAAGTCTGAAATAAAAACCTTGCCCTATTTCTAAATTTGGCACCAATTCTATGGCCCTCATAGCCAGGAGGGACTGAACCTGCCATTGTGCTTCTGCCCACTGATGATTTGGCAGATCTGGCCAACCATTCAGTTTTGGCAAAGTGTGGAAATGAAATCTGTAACCTTTTGAGACTATGTCCAGAACCCATTTGTCCTGGGTTATGAGGTTCCAGTTTTGATAAAAAAGAGAAATCCTTCCCCCCAAAGGAGCTTCCAGGAGAGGAGCCCCTGGAACCAGAAAGGGAGAGTCATAAAGACTGTTTTCGGTAGGGGTGAGACTTATCTTCACCTCCCTTGGGAGAGGGGGCACTCCATTGCCTATTCCTAAAATGGGACTGTGACTGTCCCCTACCTCTGGAACGCCTGAATCTGCCTCTCTGAGACCTGTCCAAGCCCGGAAAGGACCAAGGTTTAGTTGGCCTGTGTCTGCTAAATCTAGGAGGTTGCACCTGTAGAAAATCATTAACTGTCTGCATAGATTTGGCTTTGTCTTCCATTTTCTTCAATACCTCTTCAGCTTTGGACCCAAACAGAACATCGTGCTGCAAAGGGGCATCCAAAAGTTTGGCTTTAATCCGATCCAGCAAGCTTTGATCCCTTAACCAAGCATGTCTTCTAATAACAGCGCCAGTTGTTGCAGCCCTACGAGAAGCTTCCAAAGAATCAAAACCACAATGGAGGGTATGTTTACCCACTTGTTCAATAGCATGCAATAAATCCTGTAACTCCTGATTATCCACACCAATAGACACAGCTGGCATCTTTTGTTTAAATACAGACAAAAGGTATTGCTGATACTTTAGCATATGAAATTGACAGTTCAAAGCCCTAATAGACAATGTAGCAGAATTATAAACCTTTTTACCCCATCTCTCCAAAGCCCTGGACTCTCGGTGAAAGGGAATAGGATTTTTAGCAGAGGCCGCTTTAACACCCTTAGGACCCTGAGAAATTGTTTCCGGATCAGGTGAAAGATTTTTAAAAAGAAATTTATGAGAATCTGGAACCCTATAATACCTATCCAGTTTGGCCGGAGTAGGGGGAAAAGAATCAGGAGAGAGAGAGAAGCTTCCAAAAAAACATCATCAACAATGTCCAATACAGGGGGAATAGCCAGAGGCTTATGCTGTGGGAGAAGAAGAAAAGACCTAAGCCTTTTCTTGGATTCAGAGAATTCCTGCCCTCATATCATGCAAAGTTTCACCAAAAAGAATAATCCTCAGGAGGAGAGGCGGAAGGAAAGGAATCTTCAGCATCAGAATCCTCATAAAGAGGAAAATAATAATTCTGCTCAAGGGAAGAAGCAGAAGAAACAGAAATTTGGTCTGAGGAATCATAATCGGACTGTAATCTAGGCTTCCTGTCAGGAGGGGGATGAGAACCCCTGATCATAGTTAAGAGATCTTCAACCATCCTAAGCATCTGCCTCTGAGGCCTAGGACCCTGATCAAAAGGTGCCTGTGCTAGCCACTTCACTTTAGCTGGTGCCTTAGACTTTGATTTAGCATGTAAACCCGAATCCGCATTTACAGGAAGCTGTGAAGGCCTGAGAACTCCCTCAGAAGCTGTTACCTGCCTACTGGCTCCGGACTCAACTGAGGGAGCAGTATCTGAAGGACCAGTCCCTGGCAATTCTGAAGACCCCATCAGCTCCACACCAGAGTTGGTACAGGCAATTGGTTGAAAAGATGCAGACGACAGGGGCTGCAAAGGCACCTCACTGACGACCGATGAACCAGCAATTGGCAATAACTGAGTAACATCCTTTGCTGTGGACCTCGTAGGACTGTCTGCATCCCTGCGCCTCTTACACACCCCAGAAGCCAGAAAAGAATCTGAAGACATGTTATAATTAAACCTTTTTCCAAAATAGTAAAAGACAAAGTTATATCTATGCCTAATAGTACGCTGATTAAATCTAGCACAAAACACACAATTAGCAATGTCGTGGTCAGGACCCAGGCAGGGAATACAGTAAGAGTGAAAATCCCTATGAGGTATTTGCTTCCCACAAGAAATACAATTATTAACTTTTTCTGACATCTGACTGGAGCAAGAAAAAGACCTCCCCAATGGGGTACTTATCCGTAAAAAACAAAAACCCTGGGATTAGATCCAAAAACAAACAGGAACAGGCTGACCAGCATCAGTGAACTGCAAAGGGCACTGCGTGGCAAGAAAGACTGGGGAAATGGCATCAGCTGATGTCTTTATACCTTCCGGCGCATTGACGTCAGGATAAATGCGACCCCAGCTGGCGCCTGTTCCAGACTTTGGGATTCTGGCCGATCGGGGGCTGCTGCTGGCAGGAAGAACCCTACAGTGATGACTGCAACAGTGAACCACGAAGGACATCCATCAAATCTGCTCAGCAATGTCTGTACTTGTACCACGTTGATAAGGCCTGGAACTCCTTATCTCTGTCAGGTTAATACTCTCCCTCCCATTCTTCAAAACCATTCTTAAAGACTTTCTAGCCAAAATCTGGCTCTGTTCTTGCTCAACACCAGGATAATTTTATCCATAAATGTGAACAAATACCTATTCATACCTTACATTTCCTTACTCTCCCTTCTTTGCTCACTTCCTTACTTCTCTCAAAAATTTCCCCTGGCTTTCTCTCTAAATATACCATAAGGCAGCTTTGCTCTCACTTTGTATTACAAATCTCATTTGTATTATGCTAACTTACCTTTAAATTCGCCAAAAACTGGCTAAAACTTCTTTACATATTTAACTTGTAACTATTCTTAACCAATGTTTTCATATTATGTCTAATTTGGTACAATTATTTAAACTGTATTTGCTTATTGTATTATTTTTAAAGACTATAAAAGTATTATTCTTAAAATGTCTTGTAATACCTTGGAGCTTTTCTCTCCAGGCCTCCACTCAAAATGGGCGGGTGTATATCAAAAGATCAAATTCTGAAAAGTTCGAATACCAAAACCTCGAACTTGTTCGTAGACTGAAAATAACGAAGCCACGGAACATCAAATTCTTTCCCAGGGAAATAATTCAGTGGGCCGTTTTTGTGGCTTCGCTATTTCCTCCACTGTGGTGCAATCTCAGAGTTGGTATATTTAAGTAGGGGGTGGGGAGCACAGCCCCCCACATTGGGGGTGTGGGGGGGTGAAGTCCCCCATGTTAGAAATAGTTTGTAGTGTTCGTGTGTTTTGCGTTTTGTACTGGAACAGAGATTTTTTTCTCCGGAAAAAAAATCGCTGTTCTCAGTCTTTGATGTTTTCAGCTTTTGTGGTTTTGTATTTGATGTTATAACATTCGAAGTTTTGACACTTTGAATTTGTGATATAGACCCAAATGTGATCATACCCAGTGGAACTTACCCAGCCATTAAATGTCAATAAATAAATAAATTTAAGAGTGATTATTAGTGCTCATAATCCAAATCAAGCAGGGCATACACAATAACACCAGTGTAAATTTATGTCTACCTATCCAATCTTCAAAACTAACCCTAAAGGCAGAAAAGTAGTGCTTTACCTGACCTGTTGTAATAACGTATTCCATAGGTTGGGAATATGTTGATTAAGGAAAATATCTGTTAGGCGTGTCTTGTTTATTTGTAGGTATAACATTAGGACCCTATTATAGCTTTGTTAGATCCACTGGTCTTGCTATGAAATAGGAGGACAAATAGACTGAGCTTTCCATAGCTCGAAAAGCGAAACACAGATCACTGAAAGCAGCTGGCAGGCTATGGAGTATAAGAAGAGGTATGCTAATCAGTTGGGATAATTGAAGTTTTTAAGGCCCTTTTTGGGGGCCTTACATAGTTAAAAAAATGTTGTTGCCTTAGAACACCTAATGCAATCAGACTGGTCATTGATGTGTTGAGAGATGACTGTTGAGCCATGTTGTCAAATAGTGGAGGAGAAGAGCTGGTGGTAGTCCTCAAAGGTTGGAGGGAGATTACTGTAAAATACCCTAAAAGTATATGTGCAAAAGTATTTAGTTTGAGACTCTTAAGATAGGTTAGATGGTGGCTACATTATTTAGCGAAAAGGCAGAATTAGATTTGTGAAGAATGATAAATAGTTATGATTCACCTATTGACAACTACTTAGTTAATTCTAGTGGTCTCATGGTAGTTACACTCAGCTAGGAATCTATATCACTTCTCTTCCCAGAAGCAAAACAGTAGCACTAATTCAAAGTGGTTACAGAGAAGCAAATGACAGGCTCTTTTGTGACTGTCAGTCTCATCCCAAATGATTTGTGGGTTTGTAGACTTGTTGTAGCCTTTTCTGAGTTAGTGACCTAAATAACACATACACATGCACACACACACACACACGCACACACGCACACACACACGCACACACGCACACACGCACACACACACACACACACACACACACACACACACACACACACACACACGCACACACATGCAGTGCTCAGTACAAGAGAAATATGCTGGACAATGGTCCAAAACCAGGCTAGTCAAGGAAGTTCCATACACACTGCTAATAAGAGACAGTCAGGACATGATTGTTGTGTCCCATTTTTGCAGAAGGAGGGGGATAACAGCCAAAACTTCACAAATACCCTGTTGATTGCATTAGCAACGTGCCTTCTCAAAATAATATGCCATGAGTCTCCCATGCTTATCCTTCATAATTATCCATGTTTGAAGGGCTGTTATGCAAAAGTACAGGTATTCCCTGCTCCTCTACTCCTAGTCTGACCTTCACATTTCTCTAATTATTTAATACTGCACACATGTCTTAGCTGCTGACTTGTCACATATTGGTGGCCAAGGAAAAGGGATTTCACTATTGGATAAAAATCTTGTTATTCAGTCTTACAGAGCTTCAACCACATGACACTATGCATTAAATTAATGGCTTGATCTGAATAAATTTGTAGAAGTCATGTTTTAAAAATTGTAATGCTGCAGAGTCCATCAGTACTAATGCGTCTGATCTCCATAACTTTTTCAGTTAGTCCTGAGTAGATTCCAAAAATACAGTTATGGATACAGCTTTTAGAATGTAGGCAACACAAGGATGGAGTGTATTTATTTATTTATAGTTGTTTACTGAAATTCCAGCTGGGTTGGAATTTTCTTTCTTTTTTTTTTTTTTTGAGAAGAGGCCCAGGGAGAAAAGCTTAAAAATTAACAATCAGTAGGCAATATACAGTTGAAGAAATATACAAGCAAACCTATAGTATACAGCTGAACACACACATACACGCATAGATAGATAGATAGATAGATAGATAGATAGATAGATAGATAGACCGACAGAAAGTAGAACATTGTATAATATTTATTTAGAAAGTAAAGAACATGACAAAATATTGCAGCAAAGTAAATTATATTATAGTAGCAGTTGCAGAAGATTAGCGTCAGCAAGTGACATGATAATGTATTTAATGCATATAGCAGTAGAGCACTTCATATCTGCAAGCATATTACATTGCAGTAAATCATATCTCTTTTGGGAAACTAATTCACTTTTTTGGTGAATGAGGTTTGCAGACAGGACTGAGTGGAGTGTAAGAAAGATTACTTTACTGAGTGTATAATAGAGCTATCCAAAAGAAAGGTCCATTGCAATTACATAGGGAAAAAGAAATGTAAATGGAGTGGAGGCTGTTATGTAGAGAGGTTTGGCAAGGGACAAAGGAAGAGTGACATATCCAGGTATTTTTGAAATATGATTTTACTGAGGACTTGAAGAAGTGGGTTTGTTGATCTAACAAATGGAAATGAGTATGGAATTCTAGATTTTGGCAACATAGTTAGAGTAACAGGTATCGCAATGGGAATTACAGGAGGAAGTGATATAGGTCAGGAATTAATCAGAGAAACAGTTTTCTAGCTGGAGTATACCACTGAAGAAAATCCTTAAGGATGTGCATCTCTCTGGGCCATGTAAAAGTTTGGGTGCTATTTTGACTTGAGAGTAAGTGAGGTAAATTGCTTGACAGTACAGAGAACAAAAGCTCTGAGCTGTTAATGAGCTGCTTCCATTGCCTAATGTGCAAGGTTTGATTCTTAATACCCTCATTTACCTACTGTGTGACTCTGAGCAAGTCACTTAACCAGACATTGCTTTTGGGTCATCTATGAAAACGATTTGTCCAGTAGGCTTACCCAATCAACAAATAAATCAAATTAAAAAAAAAAAAAAAGAAATGGGCAGTCAAGGCAATTGAGTTTTCTTATGGTGGTTTCTATTTTTTACATTGGTAGTGAACTTAGCTATTTTACTGCAGCACTTCTCAAGTTTTTCAAGTTGTGCTGAATGCAAATTTGTGAAAATACTGACAACATATGAGACAGCAGGAAGTAAGCAGGCAGTTGTAATGCATTTACTGTTAAGTAGAATTTTGCCCTATATAGCGGTCCAAGTTTTTGGTTTGTTTTCCTGATGGACATGGAGGTAAAATTTTAGATTTTTATCAGTGGTGATACCTAGGGGTTTTGTGTGGAAAACATATTCAGTACTGGAACTACTCAAAGAAAGAAGGGTAAAATTAGTTTTACGACATAGATTGATTTGAAGTGAATAGTGTTAGTTGATACAACTCCTGGCAAATAAGTGAAGAATCAGATCCAACAGATAAATAAAGAAGAGACAGGACAATGTGGCTGTGGCTATAACAGTGCAAAACAGAGGAAAAAAGAGAGAGAGAGAAGAGAGAGAACGATTGAATGGTGCAATAGAACTTCAAAGGAAGAAGTGGAAAATCAGGGCTTGTGGAAATCTTTAAGGACAAGTGGAAGAACAGAAGACAATACACATTTTCCTGCATGAATGTAAGAAGGCAACTACACTGAACAGATTGTTGGGGATCACTTGGTGGTATGTGAGAGTGACAGAGTTGATATTTTGGACAGGAGTATTCCAGACCATGAAGTTTATGGTGATGAACTGATCAGCATGACTGCCACAGAATTAAGAATGGAGGCCAATCCCTAAAAAACAGAAGGAAGTAAACATACAGATAGTTAGAAACATTAGTAGAGTAAATCATCAGAGATGGCGAGCACCATTACATATAACAAAATTATATTGAGAAAAACAAGACAAAAAACTTCGGCAACCCGAACAAAACTAGTCGCAAACTGTGAACAGTAACCGAAGCAAAGAATGAAATGGCCACACTATCGGATGATGTTTTTAGCTTTCTTCCACTTTAATTACACGTGGACTTCTTCAGACTGAAGAAGTCCACGTGTAATTAAAGTGGAAGAAAGCTAAAAACATCATCCGATAGTGTGGCCATTTCATTCTTTGCTTCGGTTACTGTTCACAGTTTGCGACTATATTGAGAAAAAGTTTCAAATAACTTTATATATATGTGTGCGTGCATGTGTGTGTGTGTGTGTGTGTGTGTGTGTGTGTGTGTGTGTGTGTGTGTGTGTATATATATATTTTTTTTTTTATATATATATAAAGTACTTACGTATTATCACAACCAGGTTTTCCGACGTAGTATACTTTCTTCTCTTTTACTAAAACTACAACAAATAAGTGTAATCGGGAAGGATGAACTGTTAAAAACTCTTCTAGGATATCGGTGGTGGGTTTGTAAGATGATTAAGGGTTAAAATTTTAGACTTTGTGGGTAGCGTGCTTTAAAGATGTCAAGAGATGAATTCAGCGAGCAGCTCAGTCTTCAGATATTAGTCTCAAGTCTGCACTCCTGCTTTCTGCTCTTGTAAACGACAAATTGGAAAGGTAAGTTAACTTCAGTTTTCCACGGCATCTTATCACTTTCACTCTGAAACAGAAAACAACACTGAAATCCTTCTCGATGAGATAGTGGTGTGTAAGACTGATGTTAACCTACCATTCAGAGTGCTTTACAACAGCAGAAAGCAGGACTCCAGACTGGAGGCTAATAATTTGAAGACTGAGCTGCTTGGTCCGCCAAACAGAAAAACGGAAAAGCCACATTGGTGTTAAACTGATGTCAAAGATACTATTAGAATAGTACCGTACATTTTGTACACTTTCACAAAAAGCCTTAAGAAGGAGTTTGACTTTCCAGATCCTGTGTAAAACACATAGAGGATCACAGTCACCCTGAATCTGTGGTCAGTGTAATAGAGCACATGATTCTACGCACTGTCTTTAAA
The DNA here is from genome assembly GCF_019279795.1 of Protopterus annectens. Classification (NCBI taxonomy): domain Eukaryota; kingdom Metazoa; phylum Chordata; order Ceratodontiformes; family Protopteridae; genus Protopterus; species Protopterus annectens. The sequence continues at coordinate 543,849,298 of NC_056746.1, forward strand.
AAGAAATGCATGCATAAAGAAATATTTGTCCCTCTCGCAGTTGGCTACCAAAGTCCGGCTTCCATTTCTTCTTCCTGCTCATGTTTAACCGGCAAAACCTATCAGTAGGAGTCAATAGACACCTTCTTACTCAAACATTCACTCCTTTCAAAAAAACATTAGGAGTTAGACAGCATTACAAGTCTGGTTGCAATAATACGTAAGTACCATATAAATATACATATATATATATATATATATATATATATATATATATATATATATATATATATATATATATATATATGTATATATATATACATATATATAAATAACATGGGTTTCAAGAGTGAAAAGAGGAAATGGTTAAGAGCTAAAACTAAGCAATTAGATGGTCAGGTGATGTCCACAGAAAAGCACCTATTTTAGGATTCTTTGCTGAGATGTTCATTGAATTGGGACGAAAATTAAGAGTAGGAAAAATACTTTAGGCAGAGTGGGAATGATTCCCAAAGTTTTTATGCAAGATTCGAGAATGCATTGTTGGGCAGTGAAGTCTTATTTTTGAGGCTTGAATGTCCTTTGAGGATGTAAGAAAAGCATTTTGTGGAGAGTTTTGCTGCAAGATGTGAGAATGTTTCCAGCTGTTGGGAGTCTGAAAGGAACTGAACCTACTAAAAGAACAACTCTTTGTTTGGTGGGTAGCCAGTTTGCTTTAAAGAGAGTAAGGCAGTGCAGCAGTGATGAAACATTTTATTTGGATTTATGTGTTTTTATTATAAGGTGAAGCTGCACTGAACAGCAAATATTCAAGCTGTGCTTGAAGGATGCACCTGTCTAGGATGGCTATTACTGGTATAATCAAACCAAGAGTGAGAGAGAGAGTTATATGGCCTAGAGCAGAGGATTATTAACTTTCTTTTTGCGTTTTTATGTGAGTATATAAGGTAAAGGTTAGAGGGTTAGATGCAGCCACATGCCAAAATGTTAAAACCCAGCATTCTTTAAATATCTTGGCATGTGAGTATATAAGGTAAAGGTTAGATGCAGCAACATGCCAAGATATTTAAAGAATGCTGGGTTTTTGTTATTATACTGTTAATGACTTTCCTGTAAAGAGTGTTTAGAGATTTGGTTAGTTTTTGCTGAGTACTGAACAGAATACATTTTAGTTTTAATAGTGTTAGGCAATAGTCTATGTGTGATTAATCAATTATTAAGGAACTGTAGATCAACTTCAAGTTGTAAATATGACTATTTTGTCTGTATATAGAATCAGAGGTATATCTGAGGGATCATATGACAGTTTATGTCCATACATATTAAGAAAGCAAGGGGATAAATATGGAAAGAACACATTTTTGAAGTAGGGCTGCTTCATACATGAATGCAGAGCTGTACATATCTCAGTTAGAGCCCACTCGCACTGCACAGTCTGTTTCTCCTCAACCCTAACTTGAAGAGCAAAAAAGGTCCAATACTAATGCCTCATATAAGGAGCAACAAGAGACTGATCCATTTTTTCTAGATCTGTGCCCTTCAAATCAAAGCTGACCTGATCTGTTACAAGTTATAACAAGTGGTTTGTTACAAGTTATAACATATATAAGGATTCAGTCATAGGTTCATAGGTGTGTACTAGGCTAATGGCCCTGGAGCCTATATAAGCCTAGCCCAAGATGATTCCCTGGCATCATGCCACCCAAAGTTAGTTCCCAGTGCCCCTGTCAAGCAAGGCCACTGAAGTGATCCCCGGGGTGAACTTCCTATTGCCCATCCACTCGTCAAGATTTCTCTTAAAGAGGGCCAGTGAAGTGTTCTGCTTGATGTGAATGTGAAGTTTGCTCCAGAGTATGGGAAGTCTGTGGGTTAGGAACCTGTCCCTCCAGCATGTTCTGTTTATTGTGGTAATGAGGTTTAGGTCCCTGGAGTGTGCGGCATGGAGGGATTGGGATTTCTTTAGGTGCAGCATATCTAGCAGGCCTGGGTCCGACATGGCTATCTAGCAGCTCTGGTCAGACATGGCCTGGTAGGTCAAACAGAGATCGCCTCTAAGTAGGCGATAAGAGACAGAATATAGCTGAACTTTTTTGAGTCTGTCCATATAGGGCATGTGTCTAAGGCCTAAGATCCTTTTAGTGAGGTATATTTGTAGCCTTTCCAATTGTAGGTGTCTAGTGAGGCACATACCAAATGGGGCATTGCAGTCTATAATAGGTCTAATGAGGGACAAGTAGAGAGGGATTATGGCCTCCTTCTCCCTGGATGAGAAACCTTTTGCAATGAGATGTGCCACATAGAAGGACTTTCTGACTACAGTGGCAATGTGGTTATCAAAGGAGAGGTTGCTGTCAACCTGTGTCCCTAGATCTCTTATCACACATTCAGTGTTTAGCAGACTACCACCTATGTGGTAGTTCATGGGCACTGAATTTTTCCCAAAGGGAATGACGATGCACTTTTTGACACTGAGATTAAGGCCATGGTTCTGGCACCAGTCATTGGTGTTAGTAAGGCCTTTTTGTAGAATGTCTACATCAGTTGGGGAATCAGTAATTGCTCCCAGTTTGCAATCATCTGTGACCTTAGTCAACCAGAGTCTTTTGTGTTGGCTTGAACTTCAGAGAAGTAGATGCCAAACAGAAGACCTAGGACCGATCCCTGTTGGACACCACTTGTAACTGATCGGTAGTCAGATTTGGAGTCTGCTACTTTCACAGTGTGGGTTCTATCAGTGAGCCAGTTGGCAACCTGTCTTATGACATAGGGGTTTATGCCTAGTTTAGTGAGTCTATCTATGATTCCTGAGTGAGGGATGGTGTCAAAGGCCTTGGCAAGATCTAGGTAGGCTGTGTGAACTACCTTGGCCTCATCCACAGCTCTGCTGACAGACTCGAAGACGTCTATCAGGTTGAGCAAGCATGATCTACATTTCACAAATCCAAACTGCATGGGATCCAGAGTTTGGAGATTCCCTAGGTCCTTATTTATAAGGGCCGTGATGATGCGCTCCATAGCCTTGTCAGTCTAATGGGGCGGGACTTCCCAGGGTTTGTAGTCACTGGGATGACTATAGCAGTGCACCATTTGGAAGGGACAAAGCCTGAAATGAGGCTATGATTGAACAGGGTATTCAGGTGTGGTGCTAGTTCACTCTGTAATTCATGTAGAACATAGCCAAGGATATTATCAGGTCCCATGGAATCTGATTTCTTGGCTTTGGACAGTGCGGTTTTTACCTGTGTAGCTGCGATAATAGGGACTTGGCATTTTTCAGGTATTGTGATAGGCCCTTTAGGGGGTGAAAGGGAGATAAAGTTCGCACTGAACCTGTTGGCCAAAATGTTGGCAATATCACTTGGTTCTGTATATGTATTGCCATTGTGCTGTAACTCAGAACAGATCTCAGTATTGCCATGTAGATTCTTGACATAACTATAGAATGCCTTGTGGTTGTCTTTAGAATCTGCAGCAATTTTAGTTTCATAGCTAGCTTTGGAGGATTTGATGATGAAAATCATTTTTTTGCTGAGGCTAACAAGGAAGTTTTTTCAGTCTTGAGAATTCACCCTTTTTTGCAACAGTTTTTCTCTTCTGTTGTAGAGTTTGTTTATGGTGCTGGACCACCAGATTGGCTTCCTTTTTTGGAGGAGAAGGTATTGGTTCTGTTTGGTATGGCCAGTTCCATGTACTTATGTATGTGCTCATACAGTGCATTGGTGTATGATTCAGCAGTCATGCACCTATTTTCTATTCACTTGGGTGTCATGAAGTTAGCCACCTCTGTTTTTAAAACCCCAAATTGGATTTAGAGAAGTTTTATATGGTGGTTTCCTTCAGGGGGGGTGAGGGTGGGATGTGGATATCCAAGGTGATTAGCTTGTGATCAGATCTGACCAGGGAGGAGTTGATTACTGATATAGAGCAACAATCGCCCATGTTAGTAATGACCAGGTCAAGGATGTTTCTACCCCTGGTGGAGGTAAGAATAAGTTGGTCCAGGGCATTGGAATTAATGAATTCCAGAAAATGTTGAGCAAGTGTGTTGGTACATGAGTAATTTTCCCAGTTAATGGAGGGGTAGTTAAAGTCAACCAGTATAAGGGTATTGGGTTGTACCCTAATATTTACCAGTGTATTTAGGAACGTGGAGTGGGAGTCTTGAGACATGGTGGGGGATCTATAGCAGGCTATAACCTGGATTGCAGTTTTACCCAGTGTTAGTTGTACTTGAAATATCTCTGATGCGTTATGTTGGGCTAATAGTCTGGAGGTGTGCATATCCTTTATGAATATGGAGACACCACCACCTTTAGTGCTTCGGTCCAGGTTTAGGGGCCGAAAGGTGTGGTATGAATTATAGCCTGGTAGTGCTGGGGTGCTCTCTGGAGCCTTGAACCAGGTCTTGGTCACTGCACAGATGTCAATGTTCTCCATTTTAGGAGAGCTTCAAGCGAGTGCATTTTGAGATTTAGACTTCTAGCATTGAGCAGCATAACCCTCAGATTTTGTTTGCTTGTAGCTGTTATGGTGGTAATTTTGTCTTCAGGACATTGCCTAAAAAGGCACTATAGGAGTAAAAACAAAATATTGAGGAGAAACCACGCTGCAGCACAAAACTAAATGATTAAGCACTTTTCGTTTATTTTAATGAACAAACTTCTTCAGATCTTCTTCTGAAGAAGTTTGTTCATTGAAATAAACAAAAAGCGCTTAATCATTTAGCTTTGTGCTGCAGTGTGGTTTCTCCTCCATTTTTTTGTTTTCACTATAGGGGTAGCAAGAGCCTTGGCCAGTATCTGGAATCCCTGGGTATTACAGGTGCAGGTCATCTTTGGCAAAGCATCGAGGCATGTCGATCATATCATCCCAGGCAGACAGATACTGGATCCCCTTGGAATGACACCATAAACTTAGCCAATTGTTGAAGTCAGTCATTTTCTGCTTGTACTGCAGTATCATTCTGGGTGATGGTAGGATGCTACTCAGAGCTGGAGTCATATCTGCCTGTGCTACAAGATCCAAGAAATCCTCTATGTCTCTTTTCATGTAGTCCAGGGAGGTACATCTCAGGTCATTCACACCAACATGGACAATGACAGAGTCATATTTGTACTTGTTGTGGAGTGACTAAGTGCATCCGTTATATGGTGGATCCTGGCACCCAATAGGCAGCTGACCGTAACTTTCTCCTTATTCAGCCTAGTGAGTGGGACATCAGTGTGCCTTACTATTGAGTCACCTATGACTAGTGTATTCGGTAAGTTGTTTTGCCTTATGGGCTTTGGTTGAGTGGCACACTGTTTATGTGAGCTATGTGTCTCATGGTTTGTGCTGGGATGTGGTGGTTATTTGTGTTTCTGCCAAGGAGGTCTCTGTTGTTTGGGCAGATTTATATTGACAGACTCCACAAAAGTAGGTGGGTGTTTTGTGTTACTATGTGATGGTTGTGGTGGTGTACGTTCTGGAGGGCTATGTGTCCTGAAAGTGACAGTGGCAACAGTATTTCTGTACCAGCATTCAGGCATTCTCAAGTACCTGTATAGAAATGATTTTCTATACTGCACTACCAAATGATAAGCATTTGCTGATTGTGCCCCCAACAACTTGTGCCTGGGGTTGCTGCCCCCTTTGCCCCACCCTAGTTACAGTTATTGATGAATAACATTGTTTTGATCCTGAAGAGTTTGTTTGATGAGACATCTTTAAACCAAGCAGATGCTTCTGAATTTATAACAATTTCTAGTAGGTTATTAATAATGAGGATGTAGTCAATGAGGTCAAAGTCCATAGTGAAAATAGCAAGTGTAAGGATGCTTTGTTCATGTTTAGTAAGATATAGTTGTTAAGAGAACATAGAGCTGTCATGATATTCCAGCTTAGCCAAAACCCACATTGCTTTGAGGAGAGAAGGTGGTATTGTTGGATATGTTTTGCAAGTTGAATGTAGATGATTTTTGTCCAGAATTTTACCAAGGGTAGGGAGAATAGAAATTGAATAAGCGTGAGTCATTTTTAGATTATAGTTATTCAGGAAGAGGTTTCACCAATGCTATCTCCCAGATGTTTTTAGATATGCATAGGTTGTAGATGTATGAAGTAGAGGAACCAGAGAAAATTGTATGAAAACTACTAAGCCAGTGAAAAAAGCTGCAACCACAAAGAATTTAACAAACTTTAATAAAATCACTTTGTCGCCTCAGCAAAAAGGCCTTCCAGGAGTTACTAATTTATGGCAAAAACAGCTCTAATATATGCAGCGCATATAATAAGACACAATTAAACAATCAAACAATTGAAAACAATCAAACAAGAGAAACTTGTTTGCAGTAGTGTATGAACAAGGAATGGATGATATCAGAGCCAGAGAGCATGTCTGTGGGAATTTGATGCAGTGAAATTTTGATGTGCTTTGACATTGTTCCTTAAACTAGAAGGGTGGTATGAACGATGGATGCAGAATGAAACTGATGGAAGATTGTATTTAGTTGAGGAAGATTTCTGAATACTTTAAAGAAGCCATAACATGAAACTTGGCTTTGAGAACACCAGAGGGTATGTGCATATATTGTTGTCAGTGGTTTTATGTCCAGTTATTAGGTTAACATCTTTCCAGAAATGTTTATGTTTTACTATTTTTTTTAATTTCTCCAAGTTTTACTAGTACAGAGAGCTGCTGGGATTTGAGATGAGTAAAGATTATGTAAAGTGGTAAAAGTCTCTGGTGAATGGGTTTGTTTTCATGTACGCCATAATTAGAGACACTCCTCAAGTTTTTTTTTGTTATCTAGTCATTTTTGATGTGTTTGAATAGTCTGTTTTGCAAGTAGAAAGAGTTTATCTTGAAGTTGGAGTAAAGCTTATACAAGGGTTTGTCTATAGTGTCAGCTTTTGCAAGGAAAGTATGAGAGACTAACATGTCTCAACCTCAAAGAGCAAAAATTCTCAACAAACCCAAAAAATAATGGGGAGCCCCTGTGTACCACCTTATTAATGGGTGCTAAGCATAACTCTAATGCTGCTCCTTCTCCCAACCCTAACCCTTTGTCTTAACTTATTAAAAACCTTCCACTATTCAGACAAATTTCAGGCTAATATTATGATGTATTTTTGTGTAAAGATCAGGAAAGAACATACGTTTCCTTTCTCAATCTTTTATTTGCGCAATGCTTAGGGTGTTTATTCTTCTGTATGTTCGAACTTCTTAATGTCACTTTTTAACAGCAACATTAAGAATGTTCAGTCATATAGAAGACAACCAGAAAAAGCATATACATTTACCATATAGTGTCTAATTGGTGGTAGTATGAAGTAGGGAGATGGAAGTAGACAAGATGGGAACCTGGAGGTTGACAAATGTGAAATGTCAAATAAAAGAACAGAAGAAGGACTTACAAAAGATAGTCGTGCACTCGATACAGGATAATGAGTAAAAACAGGTAGAAATTAGAACTAGTATGGTGGGAGGAGGTGAAAGCAGTAATAAGGGGAAAATGATAGTTAGATTATTGACATTTAGGAGAGAACTGAAAATGAGATAAAATGACAGCATGCAAAATGAAAAAGATTCAGATGACTCATAGAAATTATGTCCAGAAGAAGAGGAAAGATCCACTCAAAGGTGACATGAAGGGCTGGATTAGAGTGATTCTATATGGGATAGGTTGAACTATAGCTCATAAGGAGAGTGTTGATGTGATCAGTGTTAAAAAAATAAAGATGTGCTTGTCATGGAAGATAAAGATATATAAGGGATGTATCTCAAAAATGTGATATAAAGGAGAAGATAAGCAGCATTATAAAGGGAGCTTATTTATCATAATGCAAATTAAGTAAAAAGGGAGATATAATCCGGCGAGGAGGAATGACTGAGTGCGTGCTAGAACAGACAGGTGTATAAAAGACTTTCAACACAGAAGGAAAAATTGGCAATTAAAAACATAAATAGAAGATGGCAACAATAAGTGACTGATCAGTTCAGTTTAATAAATGAGTAAGGCTGGAAGAGGAAATTAAAGACAAGTCTGCATTATGTGCTGAATTTATGTATAAGTCAGCTTGAGCCTTCCTAAAATTATGGCAGGAAATGAGGGTTATAGTATTAGCAAATGAAGGAGAAGATGCAGACAAGCTTGTTAATGGGAAACACAAGAGCTTGTTAATTGTAGACTTATATCTTTGATATTTGTGGATACTGAGATGACATGATGATAAGGAGGAGGCTGGACATTTCATGCATCCAGAAGAGAAGATGGAAGGGTAGTGTGGCAAAGTCTCATAGCTTGTGGTCCAGAGTCTAGTAGACAGGCAGAAGACAAACTAGAAATGTTGCTGGAATGTTAATGAGGGAGAGGCTTCAGAAGATAGTGAGATATGTGATCAGAATTAATGACAGACTCATGGCAATCAGACTTCAGTGTAAAGCTAAGACAATAGTCTTAATCTTAGCCTATACCCCACAGGAGGGTTGTAACAGTTGTGAAAAGACTGCATTGAGGCAGCAATTGCAGGACCTACAAGATAAAGCAGGACAACATGAATCAGTGTTTATAATGGATGATCTGAATGCACACATCAGGACAGAAAAAACATGATATGAGGAGTACCTGTGTCCACATCGATGGAGCAACCATAATAAAGAAGAGGCCACTCAAGACTTCTGTCTGGCAAATAGCTTGATTGTGATCAACACATGGTTCAGCAAAAGAGACAGTCACAAGACTACACATAAGAGTGGCCAACATGCAAATCAGGTAGACAGCATAAACAACAAACCACTGGTTGCCACAATTGCCTGCAAGCAGTGGTCAGAGAAGGCTGTAAGGTCAACAGAGACCAAAAAAAGACCTGGAAGTTGACTGCAGAGAAAGGACAACATTTCATGGAATTACTCAGGATGTTGGCACTGCATGAAGAGGAAATAGGTGGAGTTGAAGAAGAATGTCAGTGCCTCAAAACAGCATGTGTGGCTAAGCCAGGTATGGAAATAAGGTACATAAGAAAAGCAGGTGGTACAATGCAGTAGTCCAGAAGGTCAGCAAACGATGGAAGATGTGCAGAAAAAAGTGAGAGATAGAAAATATGGACCAAGCTAAAAAAGATTACTGGTTGGCTAACAGAGATGGTAAGAGAGGAGCTGCACTTGCAAAGAACAAGGCATGAGAGGCATTCTACCAGCTTCTGGAAAGTGACTCAGTAGATGGCACAAAGAAACTATATCAGGTTTCAAGGTAAAGACAGAAAGATAAAGAAGATAGTCAGAGACCCTTCATTAGGGATCCCAGCAACAACCAGTCCACAGGACATCAAAGACAGATGGAAGGAGTACTTCTAGCAGCTTCTGAATGAAGAAACTCCCACAGAAGCTGTACTACTCAAGAAGAGGAGGAGCCCACCACAGAAGAAATATGACCAGCACTAAGAAAAATGAAATCACAGAAATCAGCAAGCTCAGAAGAAGTCATAAGCAGATATAATAAAGATGTTGGGTGAAATAGGGGAGAAACAGAACCCGAGGGTACTCATAGCAATATGGAGAGAAAGGCATTTTCCAGATGACTGAAGAATATGCATACTTTTGCCAGTATTCAAAAACAGAGAAGATATTTACAACTGTGGACAGTATAAAGTTATCAAACTCCTATCACACTGCATGAAAGTTCTGGAGATGGTGATTGATAAGCAAATATGCAGAGGACTAGAAAGTAAAATTGAAGATGAGCAGTTTGGATTCAGATCAGGATGTAGCACAACTGACCTGACATTTGCAGTGAAACAGATAGCAGAAAAGAAGCTAGAGATGAGGAAAGAGTCCAACAGGGTATTCTAGTCTTGGAGAAAGCATATGACATGGTCCCAAGAAAGCTAATTTCGGCAGTCCTGTGGTGGTTGGAAGTTCCAGAAACATTTGTAGAATTAGTGCAGACTATGTACAAGGAATCTATAACTCAATTACGAACAGAGTTTTGTCTCACAGAGGGATTCCCAATGGGAGTGGGTGCACTCCAGGGTTCAGCTCTAAGCCTACTCCTGTTCATACTAGTAATAGACTACATTAGCAAACAAGTTGGAGGAGACAGATTGACAAAGTTGGTGTATACAGATAACGTGGCAATGCAGGCAGACTCTGAGCAAGAACTTCAGCAAAGGATAGGATAATGGAATGCAAAACTGAAGGCACATAGGATGAAACAGAGGACAGATAAGACAGTTGCATTGGCAGCAAAAGGGGGGAATCAAAAGAAGCTGGGAACTGAGTTAGAAGGGAAAATAGTGGAAGAGGTTAATAGCTTCAAGTATCTGGGAGGGATGGTTGAGGAGAAAGGAAGTCTAAATGAGAAGGTCAAAGCCAAAATTGAAGAAACTACATCCAACTGATACAGAGTGTCTGGAGTGATGTAGGACAGAAGAATGTCAAAGAAGTTGAAAGGTAAGGTGTGCAAAACAGTGCTGAGACCGGTACTACTGTATGGCACAGAAATTTGTGCAGTAAAAGCAGAGCAGTTGATGAAGCTGGAGATGATGGCCAGGAAGTGCCTGAGATGGGTGCTAGGATGCACGCTGTGGGACAGATGAAGAAATTAGGACACAAAAGCTGAAGCCAAAGTAACTCCAATTGCAGAAAAGGTCAAAGAGAACAGATTACTGTGGTTTGAGCACATGTGCAGAAAAGCAGAAGACAATCTGGTGAAGAAGATTTGGGACAGACAGGAAGATGGAAAGAGGAAACAAGGGTGTCCAGCAAAGAGGTGGATGGATTTTGTAAGACAAGACCTGTGGCTGTCAGTCATGAGTGTTGAAGCAGGTAGGAGAGTGACACTGAACAGAGAGAGATGGTGACAACTAACATGACACTCTGACCTCTTATAGAAAATGGGAAAAAAAGGGTCTGATAATGATGACGACGATGATGGTGGAATAGAGTTAGAAACTTGAAGGTGCAATGAATGGGGGACATTAGATGTAAAGGAGGGGAACATGTTGGCAGTGAGGAAGGTATTGTGGTAACACTATATACCTGTGAGTTTGATGTGTTAGTGGTAGGCTAGAAAAGGCAAGCACCAGATATAAGCATGTTTCAACACACTGCAGAGTAGCAGTGAACAAAATCAAGTAAAAATGTAGAAGCCAGACGGAATATTTATTTATTTATTGACAATTGATTACCGAGAAAGTTTAACTAAGTACAAGCCCATTTTCAGTGGAAGTCCAGGGAGAAAAGCTCTGAATTATTACAAAACATTTTAAGAACAATAATTTTACAATCTTCAAAAATAAAACAAAAACATTTGCAGTGTAGGTAACTGCAACAAATTAGACAATCTAAAATCATTCCTTAAAAATCAATACAAGGTATATGACAATCATTTAATATTTAGAGAAACTTTAGACAGTTTGTAGAGAAAGTAAAGCTAAGTTAGGCTAATACAAACAGGAAATGCAATATGAGATGAAGGAAAAATAGGCTTATGGTATATTTAGAGAGAAAGCCAGGGAAGAGAATTATATAGCAGTAAGCAAGTAAGTAAAGAGAGTAGAACAAGGAAGTAAAAGAAAGAAAAGACACTTGATCACATTTAGGGATATAGTTTATCCTGGATTTGAGCAAGAGCAGAGCCAGATTTTAGCTAGGAGGTCTTTCAGAGGGGTTTTGAAAGATAGGAGGTAGGGTATAAACATGATGGATACTGGTAAGGAGTTACAGGCCTTAGCAACCTTGTACAAGTACAGACAATGCTTTGTCTAGGCTGCTAGGCTTGTAGACAGACAGGAGTTTTTGGTCACTGGATCGCAATGACCATCTGAGAACACAGTTGTGTAGAATGTTTTTTAGTGCTGGATAATTTTATAGGTGGTAAAAAGTTGTATATGTGTTAGTTGATGTGGCATCTCTAACCAATTTAGGCTTTTCAGTGCTATACAGTGATGGGTTCTGAAATGGGTATGTGCTACAAATTTATCAGCTTTGTTATAGCATTGCTCAAGTTTTTATATTTGTGAAACCTGGACGTTAGTAAGGATTGGAGTGCCATAAAGAAGAGTGGGGAGGAGATAAGTAGTGCCAAGTGTAGCTTTAGTTGTGTCAGTGAGAAAGTTTTTGGCTCTGTAAAGCATCCCTAGTTTTTATGAGTTTTCTTATGTAATTTTTTATATGCAAGTCAAACGTTCATAGGTTCATAGGTAGGTACTAGGCTATCAGCCCTGGGGGCTATATAAGCCTAGCCAAAAAGGTTCTCTGGCTTTCGCCACCCAAGAAAATTATTTTCTTGTGCCCCTGTTGAGTAGTGCCGCAGAAGTGATCCCCGGGGTGAATTTTCTATTTACCATCCAGTCATCGAGATTTTTATTAAAGAGGGCCAATGAGGAGCTATGCGTGACATGAATGGGTAGTTTGTTCCAGAGTATGGGAAGTCTCTGGGACAGGAATCTATCCCTCCAGCATGCTTTGTTTATTATGGTGACAAGGTTTAGGTCCCAGGAGCGTGTGGTTTGGAGAGATTGGGATTTCTTTAAGTCTAGCATGTTCAACAGCTCTGGGTTTGACATAGCTTTGTATGTTAGGCAGAGATCGCCTCTGAGTAGGCGATATGTGACGGAGTAGAGCTGGAGTTTATTGAGACGGTTTGTGTATGGCATCCGTTTGAGGCCAGTAATTCTCTTTGTGAGGTATTTCTGTGGCCTTTCCAATTGTTGTAGGTGTCTTAAGATTATCATCCACTATCATTCCTAATAGTTTGCTATGAGATGTGACTTCAATGGTTGTATTATCAAGTGAGAGGACTTTAAATTTTGTTTTTTCATGAGAGAGTAAACTGGGGAAATGCAGTAGTTTGGTCTTTTTTGGATTGGGCATGTTTCAGTGGCTGTTAAAGCTTGCTGAGTAATCTTTTGGAGGTGTACCATGTTGTCAGATATGCAAATGAGAGTGGAATCATCTTATTGTATTAGAGTGGCCTGTTGTGTGGAAGTATAGGGGCATCAGTAGGAGTTTACTGCAGACACACTTGGGGGCACACTCAGCTGTAATGAGTTAAGCACAGGAATCTATCTTTTATAGATGTCAGGTAGTGGGAAAGTAGCAATGAAGAAGGAAAATAGATGTTGCAAGACAGTAGGAGATCCAGTGGTGGTGGGTTCTGAAAACTGGAAGAAGATAGGTAAGGAGGGAAGTATTTTCTATAGAAGACAAGAGGTAGGTTGTCCTGGTATCTTCTATGGAATGTAAGGAAGAGAGGGGTATGAAAGGACAAAGTGTAATGATGTAGTCCAAATAAGAAGAAATGAGGGTGTATTTGGAGAAAGAAAAAGATACAATGGAATAGATAGGTACTATTAGGGAGGGTTATGATTATAAAAGGATATAGTGCAAAGCAGCATGGGAGGAAGAAAGACAGATGTGTATGTGAAGGTGAATACAGGCATTTATCAGCAAAACATAGAGATTAAAGTAACCATTGCAAATGTATTCTATATAGCCAAATGGAGCTGAGTACATAAACAATATATAGATGCATTTTTGTTTTCATGTTTTAATATTAAAAATAATTTAAACTAAATTAATCTGCTCCATTTAATAAACCTTACAATTGTTAATAAAAATACTGCTGTAAAGTGCTACATTTTCTAAATGTGTATATAAGTACGTCAGACTTCACATCAAGTTAACCTAAGATATCTACCAGGTTAATGGCTTCTTTATGCTTGAATAAAGAGTTCATAATGATTTCATCTAGAAAATACTCACCCATGCAACTAATTTCAATGGGCTGATGTGCTGTTTTCTTATTTCTTGGAGGTCTCTAAAGGCCTCTAAAATTACTTAAGGATTTTCCCTTCAGCAGGGCTGCTCTTAAGCCACTTGGACCTATTTGGCCCAATAGGTCCTTTGGCTGACAGGAGGCTCCCCAGTAGACTATGACAGGTTCATTAAGTGTTATATGGCCCAGACATTTGTCTGAAAAACACTACAGCAAAATATAACGCATTTTCATGCTGAAGTCTTGCTCCCCACAGTAGTTATAAGTCTTGTTAAGAGTGGACACCATTTTCTGTCATGCACTACATTAGTGGTTAGTCCAGTATTACTATTAACTGAACCTTTAACAGTATTAAATATGCTCATACTCCTATAGTAGTAAGTTGCTACTGCTAAATGCTCAGCAGTGAGAGCTACCTTATAGTATGGGTAGAGGTGGCAGAGCAAGTAAGCTGTGCCAGCCGTTCCTGTGTGTGTGCGTGTGCATGTGTGTGTGTGTGTGTGTGTGTGTGTGTGTGTGTGTGTGTGTGTGTGTGTGTGTGTGTGTGTGTGTGTGTGTGTGTGTGTGTGTGTGTGTGTGTGCATGTGTGTGTGTGTGTGAAAATCAAATCTCAAAGATAGTGTGTGCGACAGCTACTTTGAACAGGGACACTGAGAGCACTGGTTTCATAGAGAGGGTTGTGGAGGACTTAGCTTGGAACACCCAGCTAAAGACTCAGTTCTATAGTTGTCAGTGGGGAGTCTTATTTGTGGCCTGGAGAGAAAGCCCATCCCCAAGACTGGAGTGTGCAGTCTCTGTGTGCTCTTAAGGGAAGTTGTACTTTGTGCAGAGAGCTACATCTGAAAGTAATGTGTCTTTCTATTTTTCTAATGGTAAACATTTCCCACCAGTGTCAGTGCTGAGGATTGAGGCTCCTTGAAAACTGGCCCAGAGGAGAGACATCACAGATACTGTGGATACATAAGATGTGGAAGGAGTAAAGACACAAATTGACAAACTGTGTAGATTCTAAAATTAATTCTCAGAAACAGATTATAGATATACTTACAAAATCTTATGCAAAGTAGTTTGTCTCCACAAAGTGGGTGATAAATTGCCCTAATGACATAAAGGTAACCACAGATACTGAAATCAAATTAGATTATATTGAAAGAGAGCTATGCAAACTGGGTAAAAAAACACAAGGAGACAGAATTAGTAATAATTACTGGGAACACTTCAGCATGAACTACAGTACCATTATCTCTGTCATTCGCTAGGTCATATACATATGGAGAGAGCCCTCATGATTGGAGACATCCACTTGTTAAACCTGTCTTTAAGGATAAGGGAAGTAGGATAAATCCAGATTCATACAGACCCATATGTTTCCTTTCATGTTGTGGAAAATAATAGAGAACGTTATATTGGATAAATTATTGTCAGAATTAGAAAAGTTAAGACTTGAAACCATATATCAGCATGCATATGTTCAAAATAGATATATTACCACCTATAACGTGATGTTCTATAACATTATAATAACAGCTATGAATGAAAAATTGTGCTGTGATGCAATTTATATAAATTTAACTTCAGCGTTTGATAGGATCATTTACAAAACGCTGATCAATAATTTAGAACAACTAAGTATTTGTGTACTGTTGATAAAATGGATAGCTGGATGGCTTATATATAGAACATAGCAAGCATCACTGAGCAATTGGACAGGCGCAATTTGAGGTTACAGTCAGGGTGTCCCACAAGGCTCTATTCTAGGCCCCATACTTGTTTATTTTGTATCTTTCAGATCTAAATTTTTCATTTGTGATGTTCTAAAGTCTGCATGCAGATGACTTGAAATTAGGTAAACTGATTACATTATTTTACAAACAGGTCATGTCTGCAAAAGGACTTAACTAAATTGACCATTTGGGCAGAGGAGAATAATATGCTGATAAATGCATGAAGAACAAAGCATATGAGATTTGGGAGACATAAAGTGAAAGCTGAATACTTAACACAGCAAATAATGATTGAAACTGTGGATTCATTTAAGGACCTGGGTATATGGGTAGATCCAGCTTTGAGTTGTTCTAATCATTTCAGCCAATTGGTTAATGATAGTCATAGAACAACAGATTGTATAAAAGAATTTATAAAGTTTAGGAAATCCGAAACAATGAAGTCATTGTTTGTGAGTTACATTAGACCCAAACTTGAGAATGGATTAACATTATGGGAATCTTGTAAGAAATCATGCATGAGAAAATTGAAAAGAATACAGTGGAAATATACAAAAGCACATCCGTGAATGTTAAAATTTAATTTATTATGGAAGACTAAAATATCTGAACTTGCAGAGTATCTCACAGAGATATTTAAGAGGAGACTATATTCAGGTTTATAGGACATTTAGAGACAACTACATCTGGGAATGTTTGGGCTATCAAAAAGTAGTAAAAATCATTTACATTAAAGCAAGGACTAGGTTAGATATTTTTAAGAATAGGCTGGACACATGGGAACAACTGTTCTAGTGTACTGGTAGGCTTGAAGCACATTATTGCTTATGTCTGAAATGTCTGTATGTATGTAAGAAGTAACAGTTATTCCATGATATGAAACTTGTAAAATCCAGATATGGCAGCAGTTTTAAGATCTTTACAGCAATGCTGACTCTGTGGTAGTGACAAACCTAAAGAAATCATCTCTAAAGTCCACTCCCCTAAATATCAAATAAGGCATTACTCTGTTCACTTTCAAAGGTAATCTCAATAATTGGATGAGTAGTCATAAATTCCTCCCTGGATTATACTGCATAGCTGTTCTAAACAAAATGAGTGAGGACTAATCATTCTTCCCGCTTTCTCAAGCTCTAAGTGAAGCTCTTGCCATATTTCTTTATACTTACCGTGTTATTTATTTCATTCTATCTTCTATCATCACAGAAACTTTTTTAATACTTTTCTTTCCATACTACCTACCATATAGACCAATTTTCATAAAATTCCACTTCTCATAGATCTAATCAAGAAGGACATAGAGAATCTCCAAACACTACACCCATCTCAGTGTGGATTCACCAAAGTCAGGTCATGCTTAATCAACCTAGTGGATTTTTATGAAAATGTCAGCAAAGCAATGGATGAGGGTAAAATGGTCGACAATGTATACCTTGCTCTTGCCAAAGAGTTTGACATAATCCCCCTCTCAGACATAGTAGCAAAGCTAAATAAACTAGAAGTAAACCACTATATCACCCACAGGATTACCAGCTGTCTCAAAGACTGGATTAAGGAGATCAAAATAGGGGATGTTACCTCTACAGAGACCAGTCACCGGTGGAAAACAGAGGGTTCAGTGCTTGTTCTTCTCCTGTTTGGTATCTATTTTTCTGAAGTAAAACCCAATACCAGAGAACTCTGCCTGACTAAGTTTGCAGATGACTGTCAGCTAGAAGTAGTCATGGAATCCCCAAATGACTTGGCCATCCTGCAGGAGGGTTTGTCCCAAACAAATAACTGGTGGCAAAATCATAGATTGAAACTAAATACTAAACATGCATTATTGTATCTTTTGGGAAGTATTCTACCCCAGGGAATTACCACACTGACAATATGCCCTTAAGAGTTGACTAAGTTGTTTGAGATTTAGGAACTTATGTGAATAGTCACCTAACTCTCAAGCAAAAGTTGTCCACTGTCATAAGCAAGTCCTTCTATATTGTGCAGCTTATAAACAAAGAGATTGTGTATAGATCTAGAGATGTCATAGGTTCATAGATTCATAGGTAGGTACTAGTCTATCTGCCCGAGGGCATTTATAAGCCTAGCCAGAGTGTGTCGGCTTTTGCTTCCCCATTGATTAATTAACTGATCCTCTGTCAAGCAGAGCCAATGAAGTGATCCCAGGGGTGTATTTTCTGTTACCCATCCACTCATCAAGGTTTCTCTTGAAGAGTGTTAGTGAGGGGCTCTGCCTGATGTAATTTTAAATTTTGTTCCAAAGCATGGGGAGTCTCTGTGACAGGAATCTATCCCTCCAGCATGTTCTATTTATTGTTGTGGTGAGGTTTAGCTCACTTGAATGCTTGGCTTGCAGTGACTTGGATTTCTTTAGGTGGAGCATGTCCAACAATTCTGAGTTGGACATGGCTTTGTAAGTCAGGCAGAGATCACCTCTGAGTAAGCGATATGCCACTGAGTACAGCCGGAGTTTTTTCAGTCGGGATGCATAGGACATATGTTTGAGACCAGTAATCCTCTTGGTGAGGTACTTTTGTGGTCTTTCCAGCTGTTGGAAGTGTCTTATGAGGTACATCCCAAATGGGGCATTGTACTCTATGATGGGTCTAATGAGTGACGAGTAGAAGGGCACTATAACCTCTTTATTTCTAGATTCAAACCCTTTAATTATTAGATGAGCCACATAGAAGGATTTCCTAACTACTTTGGCAATATAATTGTCAAAGGAGAGATTACTATCTACCTGGCTCCCCAGATCTCTTATTACCTCTGCTGTATTAAGGGGGCTGCCTCCTATGTGGTAATTCGTGGGTGTTTTGTTTTTTTCCCAAACGGGATGACTATGCATTTTTTGGCATTTAGCTTGAGGCCATAACTTTGACACCAGGTGTCTGTCTCAGTAAGGCCCTTTTGGAGGATGTCCGTGTCAGCCGGAGAGTCAATTATGGCTGCCAGTTTGCAGTCATCAGTGAACTTGGTTAGCCATAGTCCTCCTGTGTTTGCCTGTACTTCTGAGAAGTATATGCCGAACAGAAGGGGTCCCAGGACCGAGCCTTGTGGGACACCACTTGTGACTGGTTTAGAGTCGGATCTGGAGCCTGCTATTCTTACTATGTGAGTTCTGTCTGTAAGCCAGTTGGCAACCCATCTCATGACGTAGGGGGTTATGTTCAGGCTGGTGAGTTTTACTGTAATACCCAAGTGGGGAATGGTGTTGAAAGCCTTGGCGAGGTCAAGGTAGGCTGTGTGAGCCACCTCTCCCTCATCTATGGCCTTGGTGACTGTCTCAGAGAAGTCAACCAGGTTTAGTAGGCATGCTCTGCCCTTAACAAAGCTGAACTGGGTTGGATCAAGTGTTTGGAGGTTTCCAATGTCTTTGTTAATGAGTTCCATGATGATGCGCTCCATAGCCTTACAGACCAGAATAGTCAGGCTTATGGGGAAATAGTTACCAGGGTCAGTTGTGGCCTCCTCCTTTGTGGAAAGGAATAACTGTTGCTGTGTGCCATTCTATGTGCACATAGCCTGTGGAGAGGCTGAGGTTGAACAGTGTGTTTAGGTGGGGGGTTAGTTCATTCTGTAGTTCGTGGAAGACGCAGCCTGGGACACCATCTGGTCCCATTGATGCTGTGTTTTTGGCTTTTGAAAGGGCTGTTTTCACCTGTGCATCTGATGTTTGGGACACTACACTTTTCCTGTATTGTTGTGGGCCCTTTTGGAGGTGAGAGGGGGGAGACGTTTGCACTGAATCTATCTGCCAGGATGTTGGCAATATCAGTAGGTTCAGTATATTTTGTGCTATTTTGCACTAGTTCAGTGCATATCTGTGAGTTGCCATTTAGATTCTTAACATAGCTAAAGAAGGCTTTGTGGTTATCTTTTGAATCCTTGGCTATTTTTCTTTCGAAGTTAGCCTTGGATGATTTCATGAGGGACCTCAGTTTCTTACTGATACTGATCAGGGATGTCTTTCCTTCTTGGGATTTGCTTTTTTTCTGAACTAGTTTCCTCCTTCTATTGTATAGCCTGTTTATTGCAGGGGTCCACCAAACTGGTTTCCTTCTCTTAGAGGAGTGAGTCTTGGATTTGCTAGGGATGGCACAATCCATGCATCCTTGTAGGTGCTCATAGAGTGCATTTGTAAAGGTTTCTGCATCTTGGGCAGCATTATCCTTTAACATGGGAGCTGTGAAACTTACCACCTCTGTCTTAAGTAAGGTGAAGTTTGCTTTAGAAAAGATTTTTACTGTAGTTTCCTTAGTTGGGGGTGGTGTTGGGGTGCGGACATCCAGAGTGATTAGTTTATGGTCTGATCTAACCAGTGACGGGTTGACCTCCGGTGTGGAACTCCTGTCGCCCATGTTGGTGATGACCAGGTCCAATATGTTTTCACCTCTGATAGGGGAGTTTACCAGCTAATCCAGGACATTTGAGTTGATGAATTCCAGGAAGCGCTGGGCCTGGGAATTTGTACTCAAGTAGTTTTCCTAGTGAATGATAGGGTAATTGAAATCACCCAATATCAGGGTGTTTGGTAGGACCTTCATGTTTTCCATTGTGTCCAGAAAGGTGGAGTGATGGTCCTGGGCCATGGAGGATGATCTGTAGCAGGCCACAGTTTGCATTGCAGATTTGCCCGATGTTAGTTGCACGTGGATGATCTCAGAGGTATCATGCTGTGCCATTAACCTGCAGGTGTAGGTATCCTTGATGAATATGGATACACCTCCTTCTTTTGTGTTTCAGTCCATGTTTTGTGGCCGAAACGTGTGGTATGAGTTGTAACCTAGTAGTGCTGGGGTGCTTTCTGGAGCCTTAAACCAGGTTTCAGTTACTGCACAGATGTCGACGTTCTCCATACTGAGGAGTGCTTTGAGCGCGTGCATTTTGAGATTTAAACTACTGGCATTCAGTAGTATAACCCTCAGGTTTTTTTTTTAATTGTGTTGTTTACGGAGGTGGGTTTGACTTTTGAGCCTTGCCTAAAAAAGGCACTATGGGTGCAGCAAAAGCCTTGGCCAGTATTAGAAAGCCTAGGGGTGACAGGTACAAGCCGTCTCTTGTGAAGCAATGTAGCTTGTTGATCATGTCGTCCCAGGGAGACAGACACTGGATCCCCTTTGAATGACACCAGAAGCTTAGCCAGTTGTTGAAATTGATAATTTTTTCTTTATACTAAGGTATCATTCTTGGTGAGGGCAGGATGCTACTCAGGGTCAGGGTCATACCAGCCTGGGCTACATGATCAGAGAGCTCTTCCATGTCTATTTTCATGTAGTCCATGGAGGTACATCTCAGGTCATTCACACCAACATGAACGATGGTAGAGTCATATTTGTACTTGTTCTGGAGTGACTTGAGTGCTTGTGTTATGTGGTGGATTCTGGCTCCCGACAGACAGCTAACAGTAACCTTCTGCTTGTCCAGCTAAGTTAGTGGGACATCAATGTGCCAGACTATAGAGTCACCTATTACTAGTGTGTTAGGTATGTTATTTCGCCTTAAGGGCTGTGATTGTGTGGCACACTGATTTTGTGTTTTATGTGTTGTCTGGTTTGTGATGGGAAGTGCAGGTTGATTGGGTGTCTGCTTTAGAGGTCTCTCATGCTTTTGCAGGTTTTTATTTAGGGCCTCCGAGTATGATTTTGTGTATTTATGTGTATTTTTTGCCAGTGCTGTTTAAGTAGGTCTGTGTGCAGCTGGAGTTGTGGTGCACGTGTTAACCTTCTCCTCTTGACTGTCTGTTCCAGTCTTGGGTGGAGACAGCTTAGCTTCCAGTTTGGCTGTACAATTGCATCTCTTGCATATGTTAGTGTTTTGTGATAGGAGGAGAGGGTTGTCTGTGTACATGAGGCAGTTGTAACATTGCCTCAGGATACCCAGATTCACCAGCTGGACTGGAGAGTGCACCTGAAGTTGCCCTTTGGTCATGCCTGAATAGTAGGGTGAGCTGCTTAGTCGCTTGGTTGGTGAGGGGTGAATAAAGAGCCTTGCCCTGCTGGACAATCAGTGTCAGGGTATATTAGTGCTTGCTATTAGGTCTGAGCAAGTGCTGGGCTGTAGGGTGCTTTTTGAGTGCTTAGGTTGAGAGTTAGACTAGTTTCAAGGGAAAAACTGAAGAGGAGACTTAGTGAAGCCAGGAATAATTTAACCGTAGCTAACCGGCACTGCCCGGTGTGCAAAACCATGCAAACACGGGTTTTATAGTAGGGAAATGAAAGAGATAGAAATTAACCCAAATGGCCAATAAATTACTAACTTCTGGGCTGGAACCACTCCTCCAGGGACAGATAGGTTGCTCAAAGCTCCCCTCTCTCACAGGTGAACAGAGAAACTTCCTTCTATCGAAGTAAGGTATGGGCAACTCAGAAACTAGTATCACAGCCCTGAATTTAGCACTAGCCTGAAAACTGGACTATACTAGCTTAGAAAGGTGGGAAACAAGGATTTTGTTTTTGTTTTTTTTTTTTGTTTTTTTGTTTTGTTTTTTAAAAGGTAAAGCAAAAACAGTAAAAAATACACTTAAAACAGCTTTAAATGACTACAAACTATCAGAAAAGGCTATCGCACTTTAGTGTGTAATCTACAACAGTTAAACAAATTATTTAAACAAAAAATAACTTTTTAAAAGTGCAGCCAGTCAAATAAGTACAATATGTGAAAAAAACAAGCTTTTAAATCACAATAAATGCTGGAAAATCTGCATTTAGGCGGAAAACATTTCAGTACAGCAAGAATGTACAGAAAACTGATACTTAATAACTCGAAAGTCTCTTTCCAAAGCTAGAAGGCTTGTATCATTTTAAGGCTTTCTAGTGCTACCAGTAGGTTAGTTACAGGAAAGATGGGAAACAAGCGCAGATGTGGTCCTTTAAACCAGAAAGTTGAAAAAGACAGACAAACTGTCCAAATAGTCAATAAATTACAATTTATGGGCCAAGAACCTCTCCACTCATGGTAGACAGGCTACCTAGTGCTTACCACTCCCACTGATAAACTAGAAGCCTTTCCTCCAACACAGAAAGGCTTGCGGGGCTCAGAAGCTTACCAACAGTCCTGGATACAGCAACTCTGTATCTGGACTAGGCTAGTTACAGGAAAGGTGGGAAACAAACGCAAGTGCGGCTTTTAAACCAGAACATTGAAAGG
This sequence comes from Protopterus annectens, assembly GCF_019279795.1. Taxonomy (NCBI): domain Eukaryota; kingdom Metazoa; phylum Chordata; order Ceratodontiformes; family Protopteridae; genus Protopterus; species Protopterus annectens. The sequence goes on from NC_056746.1 coordinate 543,871,910, forward strand.
GATGGAAAAAATGCCCAAATGGCCAATAGCTACAATTTCTGGGCTAGTAACCACTCCTCTTGTGGTAGATAGGCTACTTAATGCATACCACTCCCACTGATAAGCTAGAAGGCTTCCCTCTAACACAGAAAGGCTTGGGAGGCTTAGAATCTTACAAAGAGTCCTGGAATACAACAAATCTGTACCTGGACTAGACTAGTTGCAGGAAAGGTGGGGAACAAGTACAAACATAGGCTTTTATGCCAGCAAGTTGAAAGACATGGAAAACTGCCCAAACTGCCAAATAAACTACAATTTCTGGGCCAAAACTCACTCTTCTCGTGGAGGATAGGCTATCTAGTGCTTACCACTCCCACTGATAAACTAGAAGGCTTTCCTCCAACACAGAAAGGCTTGGGGGCTCAGAAGCTTACTAACAATCCTGGATACAGCAACTCTGTAACCAGACTAGGCTAGTTATAGGAAAGGTGGGAAACAGGCACAAGTGTGGCTTTCAAACCAGAAAATTGAAAGAGATAAAAAATCCCCCTTTACTCATTCATTAGGTCATTAATTGTGTATAAAGCAAACTTTGGCATTTATTTTCCCAGTCACATGCAACACATGGAGTACATATATCTCAACCTATCTATGCAAGAAATCTGGGAAAAGCAAGAAATAATGGGGGGACAATGACCCAAAAATAGGGACAGAGTTTAAATATTGCTACTATAAACTTAGAGAGTTGCTAGAGTAACAGATCTTCCATTATTATATATTTACTGAATGATCTGAAGTTGGAAAGTCAATTGCCTGGCATTATTTACTATTATTTAGTGACTTCAATCCTCAATGATTTGCCAGAAAACCAAAATTTTATGCGGGACAGACCAAAAATAACAGGCAGAAATCTGGACATTCTGCAAAAGTCTGGGCAGTTGAGAGATGTGATGGAATGCCCACAGAATACCTTACTAATTGGATCTAAAGCCTAAAGAATATGTCCTATCTTGAACAACTCAAAGGTCTGTGACTATATTCGGTATGCTACAGACTGCTAAGAGGTGACCTGTGTGCGGCATGCAAGTTATCTTTTGACCCCAAGCTAATAATTCTACTGCACATCAGAAAGGCAAATGACAACAGAAATACTCAGTCTAGGGATCTAAATCTTTTCTGCTGCATCAGCAGAATGGTTTGGGGGACAGTCATATCTCACAGAGGATACTGCTAGATTCCCCATCCATGAAAAACAAAGCTCATTCCTGTCCATGTACAAGAACAATTTGGATCTATGAACAGGTATTAGGAAATTTACCAAGAAACATGTCCAATAAACACTTGTAACCAGATAAAAAATAAATATAGCAATGTAACAGGTAAGCAACGGATGAACCAGGCAGAAGCCAAGCAGAGAGAAATTGCTATAGCAATGAGACACAGTCACCAATTCTTCCAGTAAACAAAATATTACAAATGCAGGCCTGATGAAGCTTAACTGTGAAAGTGCTTACCTTTTGTTACAATAAATATCCTGGATTGCTTTTACTAC
>NC_056746.1:543927160-543937160 GCF_019279795.1 Protopterus annectens
ACCATGGGACCGCACATACAGTACACATTACGGGCGGCCATGTTTCTGTGCCGTCCATTTCACTGTGTGTGCAGGTAGGGAGGTGTCAGTCCATGGGGCCTACGCTGTCAGAGTATGTGCTATACATTCCCTCTTTGCCAAGGCATAGGCATATTGGGTACACCTCCGTCTGCCTACTGGGGCTGGCACAGTGTGTTCATGGCGCTGAACGCCCTGTGCCTGTGCTTGCCTTGGCAGTTGTGGCGGGCTTGGTGGCCCTACACCATTATGTCCCTGGAGCAGCTGTTTCCGCAGGATCATATTATGTAGCATAGCACATACTATGAATATGTGGGCACATGTGCCTGGAGAGTACTGCAAGGCTCCACCGGATGTATCCAAGCACCGGAACCGTGATTTCAACATCCCATACACACGCTCTATGATTATTCTGGTTTGTGAGTGTGCCTCATTATGGCGTTCTTGCATGTGTGTGTGTGCATTTCTGATGGGTGTCATCATCCATGGCTCCAGTGCGTAGCCAGCATCCCCCACAAGGTGACCTTGTGTGATGTCCCCCCTGGCGAATACCTGATACAGCTGTGAGGCATGCCAGATATGGGAGTCGTGGTAGCTTCCAGGGCTGCCAGCACACACATCCATGATAATGCCCTGCGCATTGCACACGACCTGGCAATTGATGGAGGGGAATCCCTTGCGGTTTATGTAGCGTCTACCCTGCTCCCCGGGTGGTGACTTGATTTCTATGTGCGTACAGTCTATCGCACCCAGTACCTCCGGGTATTGTGCCACACGGTGGAAGTGGCGCATATTGCTAGCCAACTCCTCCTGAGATCTGGGGAAGGATATATACTCATGGGCATGTAACATGGCATCCAGAAACTGGTGTAGTACCCTGGATGCTGATGCCTGTGAGATGCCCATTATATCCCCGGTTGGCCTTTGAAAGGTACCTGTTGCCAGTATTCGCAAGCTTACACATACCTTTGTGTCCACTGGGATGGGCTCCCCTCTGTTGTCTCTTGTTCTCAGGCGTGGCCAGCACAGCTCCACTATTTGCTGTAATGTGTCCCTGTCCACCCTGTAACGCTCTACTATTTCCAGGTCTTGCAGCCCCTGGTAGGTCGCCCTTGGTCTGAACACTCTCCTTCTCCTCTGAGGCCTACGGTAGTTGTCGGCACCCTCCTCCGCAACTCCGTTTGTCTCTAATACATACTGATGCATCACGGCCACGGCAGCACCCAACATATAGATTTTAAAAGTTCCCCGTGTGTTTACACCCTAAAGTGCGGCATTTGGGAATATGCGCTTTGTGTTGTGTGCATTCACACTTTATAGTGTTGTGCTCTACACCCGGTGATGTCATTGGGTGTGTCTGTGCTGCCGTATCTGTGTGTTATCTTCCGTGTTTTACCGTTGGCACGGCAACGCTGTTGCCTTTGGTGTTACATTACACTTGCCTGCATTGGTTTAGCTTTACACCTTAATTTACTGTTTGTGCAGGTTGCACCTACTATTTCCTGGAGTGCATCCTGCAGGCACATGGCATCTCATGCATTTTGTCTGCCCCCGCCGTTATGCTACCTCTCTACTTGGCTGTGCTGTATCGGTTCTTCGCTCTTTGCAATTCTGCTACATCCCCTACTTTCTTTGCATTCATATGCCTCCCCTTTCCTGTTTTGCGGATTCTGCATGCAGAGTTGTCAGCTGCCGCCATTGCCCTTCGTAGGTTGATTGGTGTTGATTGCTCATTACGACTCCAATTACACTGCTTCCGCATTTCCTCATATTCTCCGCATCACCTTCCTGTATCCGTGGTTGTTGATGGGCGGCCCGTCACATGACTGGGTTGGGGAACGTAGTCATCCTCGTACACATGCATCTGTGCACGCGTTCTGTACTCTCAGCGCATCTATTTCCTCACACGCCAGTGCTGATGCTGTGATGTGCATTGTACAGCCCCTGTTTGCTGGGCTCCAATGTGCTTCCTCCTACAGTGGCACACCCCTCTGCGATTGACATGTATTCCCTCTGGGCCACTCCTCGGTGTATTACCGCTGCGCCGTTTGGTGCAGCCTTACGCCAGCGGGGGTTTTGCGATTCAGTATTAGCTGCCTCATTTGCATGGCATTGACTACTAATACATGGTTACGGTGCCGGACACCGCCGCCACTCCTTGGCAACCCTTGCGCTGTGGTTGTGGCTTTCCATGCATACTATGGTGTACTGTGGCTGTGATGCTGATGTGTCTTATACTTCTCTTTTATGACACTGTCATATTAATTCATTGTTCCGCACCTTCCGCGGACATGTCCTGGGGTTCTGCTCTGGTTTTTGCGTACATACCATTTATGTCGTTATTTACGTTTTCTGCATGTTTTCCTTTGACATTCTCGGTGTCTTTCCCCATTGGCATGCTGCACCAGTATGACACCTGACGTTGGCGGCCTTCCGTTACTCCTATGTCATGTTTGGATGACTGTAAACCGTTTTTTTTGGTTTACATTGCCGTGCCGTTATGCTACGCCTGCGCCACTTAGTGGATCACTATTTGCCTTCATTTGCATGGTGCAACACCGCACATGGGGTGTTTAACATACCTACGTCGGAGGCGGCGCAACTCAGGCGTACGCCGGTGGTGCACGTGGGATTGGTTCGTACCTGAATCGCTCAGCGGCCATGTCTGGCGTTGGGGCGCCTACGCCATGCGTGCGCCTGGCGCAAGGTTCATGAATCCGGGGGAAAGTGTTCCACTCAGTTCAAAGTAGAAGCTTCACACTTTATCAGCTAGGAAGACTGTGTCAGGAAATGAACTGTAAGTGCAGAGTCTCTATCTGCATCCTTGGTTATGAATTAAAACTATGAATGCAGCTTGCCAACTAGGCTAAAAGTGCAACACATTCTTTATGAAACACATTTTTTTGGAACATTTGTTATTTCTCAGGAGTATTTCTTGATAAAAGATGTGCAGATTACATTGCTTCATTTCAAGATTTTAAGGCAATGTATTTTGTTGTAGACCAGGGTCAAATGTCATTTAGTTCATCAGTAAAAGAGTCCTGACTGCTTCACGTATACTGGAACCATTGGGTGCCTTCCTCAAGCTGTTTTTTAAAGAAAAAGTGAACAGATTCTAACAGGAAACTAACGGTAATTTTTTTAGTGTTTTTGTGCACTTGTTTGGCTCAAGACTTAGTCAGTTAGTCATGGATTCAAATGTGATGCTTCGGTTAACCATCACAAACCACATAAGCACCAAAATCACCCCAACAAAACATAATCAGACATAAACTAATCAGTTCTACAATCCTAACAGCAAAGCAACCAAACAAACATCTCTAAATGAATGAACTCCTCCATTCAGCAAAGCACCACATCACCAACACTTCTGCACTTTCTGCAGTCTAGCGAACTTGCACACAAAAGCAGACCCATCTTCCTAGCAAAACAAAACTGCAGAAATCCACAGCCTGTTAGAGACAGGAACACCAAACCTCACCGCCAAGTAATTGCCTTCTTCCCAAGCCCCAGTAGCCTCACACAACAACAAGCCTCGAAAGTAACAAATAATATTAATAATAAAAAAAAGACACAAAGAGGGAGATCACAAGTCCCCATATAACATCTGCAGATCACCAGAACAAAACCACAGAACAAGAACTCAGAAATTTACCCTTGGAAGTCCCACAACCTCCAGACAACCATAACCCCAAACTCCACATATGCAAAAGAAATACAACAAAGTATTTATTAATTTAGGTGAGACTTACATAGCCAGAGATCCAAGCAAAACAAACCACTGTTACAATCAATCAGTTTATTAAGCAGACAACTGCAGGATGCATGCACATCGCAATAAGTCATAAAAAGATCATATCCATAGCAGGAAATAAAGTAGAAGCACACCATCAAAGTATACCACCCCAGCCTTAGGGATATTTTACTGTATAACACTATGAATACCATTAAGCAAATTATATTATCAGAAAAGTAGCACAACTAACAATACAGCAACTAAGTTAAAAGGCTCACACGGAAATCTAGTTTCCTTTCCCTTACTTATAGGGTCAAATAACTGATAGTAATGTAGAGTCAGATTTTTATTTTTTTAATATTAAAAGGTTTTAAAAGTGACCTTTTTTCAATAGCTGTTACTTATGAATAGTTGAATATAAGTCATTTGTAAGCTTCTTTTTAGGATCAAAGGCTTTCCACTTGTCTGCTATTCTCTTAAGGCTAGTATTTTCCCATTCCATGTCTTCTATTTTTCTATAAATTTTTTGTTTTTGATGTATGATATAGCAGAGTCTAGATCTTCAAATATTTTATTTCCACTTTGATGAAAGATTTTTAGTTTTGCAGGGAATAGCAAATGTGTTTTTATTTGATTTTTCTTAAGTTCTTTGAGTAAAAGCAAAAAGATATTTCTTTTTGAGATCACAGCTGGAGAATAGTCATTATCAAATCTAATGACTTTATCTTTTATTTTGATTGGAGATTTTGCCCAAGCTGTCTTTAATACCATCTCTTTGTCATGGGTAGAGAGAAATTTTACAATGACAGACTTAGTAATACTAGTTTTGTTATTTTTAGCTGTTACCAAGGATCTATGTGCTCTTTTGATACCATATGAAAAAGCCTCTGGAAGATTCAAAACTTCAGGAATCCAGGAAAAGAGAAATTTCACCATATCAGGTCCTTCTATGTTGTCAGGTAAGCCAAATATTCTTATGTTGTTTCCTCATGATCTATTTTCAAGATCATCCATTTCTGATTGAAGAAGGTTGTTCTGTTTTAATAAAAATATGATGTTATGCTTGTTTTCTTGGGTTCTGCTGTCTATGTCATTTAAAGCTGTTTCTATTCCTGATATCTGCTTTTTCTGCTGGGTAAGATCATCATGAATATGATCAATTTGTTGAGTACATTACTCCTTAAAGTTGTCTGTTTTTATATCCATTTTATCTAGCTTTGATGAAAGTTCTTGTAGGTTAGTTATTAATGACTGAAGTTCTGTTTTAAAATATGATTCTTGATGAGAAGTTTTATTGTAGCTCATGTTGTTCTGATGCTGAAGTTTCCTTAGTATTATTTGACAGGAAAATGTCATAATTATAAAAAATTTGTATATATTATCCTAATACATAGTCTAAAAAAATAGTTTATGACAAAAAGTCCAAAATTAGAATAGATATGCTATTAAATTCCTGTCAAAAAAATGTCTGAAAGAGAGAGCTGATAAAAAATGCTGCTACACTGTGGACATCTTGGCCACACCCCCATCCTGCTAGTTTTTGATCAAGCTTCAGTCAGCACTACTTTAAATCCAGTGCTGGATACATCAAAAGAGGAGGAATATTTCGTGGAGCCTTGGATGGTTGCTGCAGCAATCTACATCAGCTAAAGCAGATAAATGTAAATATTTGGGGCAGAAAGATTCCCTGAGGGTTGGACGTTTGCTGCCTGAAATTAAAACATTATATGTAGTTGTTTTTAAGAAGGTCTTTCTCTATCTCTCTCTCTCTCTCTCTCTATCTTTCTTACACACACACACACACACACACACACACACACACACACACACACACACACACGCGCGCGCACACAGAATCTATATCATATCGAAAGGAACGAATCTCGAATGGCTTAAATATCAAAATTGCCATTCACGGATTTGTTTTTTTGTGAGATTGCAGTACAGTGAAGATCAGGAATGTTGCCATTTCCTCACTGTAGTGAGATCTCAGAGTTGGTATATATAATTAGCGGGGGGTGTGGGGGCACAGCGTCCCACAAAAGCAATTTTGATGAACGGCAATTTCGATATTTAAGCCGTTTGAGATTTGTTCCTTTTAATATGTTATGATATAGACACACACACTCACACACACACACACACACACACACACACACACACACACACACACACACACACACACACACACACACACACACACACAATGGGTTCATGCATGAGCCTAAACAGTGAGTGCCTTACAGTCACTGGGTATGTGATAATGCCTTTGCAATTCAAATACTCAAGTGTATGTTTCTGCATTTATAAAATAGTCATCTCCCTCTCTTTATACATATATATATATATATCCACTTCACATAATCCCAAATGTTTGACTTTCATATGGCCTAGACCATATGAGCGAACATTTGAATGTTCAAAAATGTGAAAGAAAAAATAAAAAAAAAATAAACAGTGCTAGCAGGGTGCAAGCCCCTCCTTTACCCCCCACCCCCCACTATTTAAATGTACCAACTTCAAGATTGCACTACCTTGCAGTAAAGGAAAATCTTCCCGTTCCGTGCTCTATGGAGATCCCCATTCAAACCATTCTAACTTTTAAACGTTCGATCATATGGTCGTGGCCATATGAAAATAAAGCTTTTAAAACTTTGATCTTCTGAAGGGGACCCGTGTATGTGTGTGTGTGTGTGTGTGTGTGTGTGTGTGTGTGTGTGTGTGTGTGTGTGTGTGTGTGTGTGTATGTATGTATATATATATATATATATATATATATATGGATACACTTCAAAACATGTAAAACTCATAACATCTAAATTCAAAACATCGAGACCACAACATCTAAAAACTCATAGCATCAAATTTCATAACATCTAAAATGTATAATATGGAATAGTGTATCATGAAACAAGTAAATGTCATAGTTTAACCTATTATTCTTGTGGTATCAGTATGAGATGTTGTAGTTTTTATTTATATAGTTTTTATTTATATAGTGTAGGAATTTATACTATTTCTATAGTGTTATTTTCTCACTCTGTATGTGGTTTTTAGGCCATACAGGTAAGTGATATAGAGACATTCTCCCAGATTCAGTAATCTTCCATGCAGGACTAGCTTAGTCCTGCACAGAAGCACCCATGTAGGAGGAAGACGGCAGCGCGCCATGCATATTAATGAAGGCATGCTGCCCGACCTCCTAGGCTTACATGGAGCATGTACGAGTGCAGGGGGCGTGTCTGAGAACAGAGCTCTCAAAATAAAGATGCCCCTGCAATGTAGAAAAATACAAAGTGGAAATAAATGAGCAAGACTGCTTGTAGGTGTTCACATATCCCCACCAGCAGTCCCCCATGTATACAACAGCAACAGGACATAAAAATCAAAAGAAGAAACCCCTTTATTTATTTATTTTTAATCCGAGTACAGCTAACCATAAGTGCGCAGGTGTGCCCATCGCTTAGCTACGGTTAAAGCAGCTTAAAAGGCTGAAGAGGATAACAAGGAAGATATATGCAAGGAAAGAAGCACAGCAAGAGTGTTGTGGGCAGAGCATTCGCCTAACGAGCAGGCATTCCTGGTTCAATTCCCACTGCAGCACAGTCTGTTTTACATGGCAAAGCATAATATGACCAATATTTTTATTGCAAAACCCACTAAATAACATATATTTATGAACTGGAGTACTGCCGGAAATGCACATGTGAAGAGTCAGTGTCATAATGAATAAGGCAGTAGTAAGGAGGTGTAAGCACAGATAATCAGTAGTAAGCATATATAAGAACTAGTGAGTGTGTTAAAGAGCATTTGCTTGGGAGTAAGCATTGCCTACACAGATTAAGCAAAGTAGAAGCTAAATGAGTGTAAGAAACTATAACCTGAAATATGCAGTGCTTACCACTGTGCAAACCCAAGCAAAGACACTTAAAACTGCTTTAAAGTGCCTTAATCACTCTGTATCCAACGGGCATTTGTCTGCCCAGCAACAAAATAAACAGCCATGCAGGTCTCAAACCTAGGACCCTATCCGCCATACTCCCAGTAGCTATACACCAAGCAATCACAGAAGTACAGAAGAATTAGGTAGTAGTAAACATGTCATCACTATAGTATAACCAAACTGAACCTGTGAAAGGCATCAGTATACAGTCATATGTGCCATAACCGACTACATAACATAAATATGCAAACTAGAGTACAGCAGTAAGCCTAGAAGTGAGGTGTACTTGTAATAGTGTGTAGAAGTCCCCAATAAAATGAAAGGACACCATAGGGTGTACGAACACATCAATCAGGGATACTAAGCATACATATAAGGTGTAATGAATAATAACACAATGCCAAAAAGTCATTATAATGAATGTCTACGGTAGGCAACACCAAGCATTGCACAGGCCAGCTTAGGAGGTGTGAGCAATGTGTAGACCAGCTAACTATTTGTGCCCGGTGGTATACCCCTTTAAACAATGCCAACTTTACGTAAGCAGGTTTGCCCATAGCTTAGCCTTTTCAAAACTGGCCAATCATAGAAAAGTGTAGGAAATCAGCCCTACTTAAACCCAAGAGGTGGGAATACAGCTCATAAATGGTTGTAGCTTCCCCTTGCAGGCATTATGGCAGTAAGGGGAGAAGGAGTACACTTCCAGGCACAGCGCTGGTGCATCCAGGAGTCCAAGGTCATGGCTGGACCCCTAGTTAAAGACCATGCACAGAGACTGCTGCAGGGCCAGTACCACGGCTTCCAATATAAAGCGGAGGCCTGGGACCATCTTGCCCGCGACCTCACCAGTGGCACTGGCATACCCCAAACTGGTGAGCAGGTCAGGCACCACTATGCCAACCTGAAGTGGCAGAAGGCTGACCTCTTGGAGGAGTGCCTCCAAGAGGCTAGAGCATCAGGGGATGTCCCAGCCGTGTGTAAGTATCAGTCCACTACCTGTTTAATAATTGCCCGCTCAGGTATATCATGGATAGGCATGGCTAAATATTCCTGTTATGTCCACCACACCTGCAATTGAGCAGGCCGCGAACCAGGAGGCCCACATCTGACTCCTGGCATGGTTGCAACGTGAGGCAGGTTAGTAATACTCATGCTTTTACTGTCATAGGAAATAAAAATAAAAGTAGTAGTAAAGTAATTGCTAGTATAAAACCTGTATTGTTCAAGGTAAGTACTGCATACACTAGAGAATATGACAGGAAGAGTCTCATATAGTTAGTATGGCAATAAAAGTGTAATACCCTGACAAAGCAGGTCTAACTGCTGGACTGTATGTGTATATTCTGGTATCATATGGTAATGTAGATTTGCAATCATGTAATAGTACTGTAGTATTAAGCACTGTTGCCCACACCATGCACCATAATGTGAATGTGTAGGAAAGACTGTATATGACAGGTGTAATCCCCAGAGGCCATTTAGTACAAATGAGAGACACATAGACAGTAAACAGGAGAAATGCAGACAACAAAACCCGAATAGCACATGCAACTGAGATGTGAACTGTTATTTTATTAGCACACAAAGCCACAGTTTGAATCCTGCCAGTGGTAGTAGTCTGTAAACAGAATTATACACCACAACTGTACAGATATGTCCAGACTGTCTATTAAAGTGGCCCATATCTAATGCCTATCAACCTGTCCCCCTGGGAAATCAGTAGGATGATCCCAGATGTACAGGCAGCAAACAGGAAATACAACTGATTGACACATATCTATGGCAACAAACCTGGCACACTAGCAACTCCCCAATACCTTACATGACTAAGAAGCCATGTATGCTCCATTTACACCCCAGTCTGTTAAGATGTGGTCAGAGTGTGTACAGTAACAGAGTGAGATGTATGTGCATAATACTAATGTGTAATCTGGAACCCTGTGTGGCAACAGTCAGGTAGTGCTAACAAACATTGCTCCCACAGGTACGTTGGATACGAACACTGTGCTATGAAATACAAATCAATATAACCTGCACTGGTACCGTCCACCCTGGTATTGTAGGGGATTGTGAGTGTTGCAGTTTCTAAGAATAATAAAGTATCACTGGTCACTGTCGCCCACACTGTGCTATATAATATAACTGTGTAGGAAAGCATGTATATGTGTGTGTCAGGTCACTAAAGGTGAAAGAGGGCAATATTCTAGATATGTCCAGACACACCAGCATGTGGTCAACACATGGCCAGAGTCTGAGCAGAAAGAGTTGGATAGCATAGTGCAAAACATCAACCTGGAATTCAG
>NC_056746.1:543942160-544104660 GCF_019279795.1 Protopterus annectens
GATGGTCTGCATAGGGCATCTGTTTGAGGCCGGTAATCCTCTTTGTGAGGTATTTCTATGACCTTTCTAGTTGTTGTAGATGTCTTGTGAGGTACATACCAAAAGGGGCATTGTACTCTATAATGGGTCTAATGAGTGACGAGTAGAGGGGAAACTTTGTGATGAGATGTGCCATGTAGAAGGATTTCCTGACTACTGTGGCGATGTGATTATCAAAGGAGAGACTACTGTCCACCTGTGTCCCAAGGTCTCTTATCACACTTTCAGTGTTAAGTAGACTACTTCCTATGTGGTAGTTCATGGGTACTGAGTTTTTACCAAAAGGGATGACAATGCACTTTTTGGCATTGAGCTTGAGGCCATGGCTTTGACACCAGGCATCTGTCTCAGTAAGGCCCTTTTGTAGGATGTCTACATCTTTTGGAGTTTTCATTATGGCTCCTAGTTTGCAGTCATCTGCGAACTTCGTTAGCCAAAGACCTTCTGTGTTGGCCTGTACATAGAGAAGTAGATACCAAACAGGAGAGGACCCAGGACTGAACCCTGTGGTACTCCACTTGTCACTGGTCTGAAGTTGGATTTGGAGTCTGCTACTTTCACAGTGTGGGTTCTGTCAGTGAGCCGGTTGGCAACCCATCTTGTGACATAGGGATTTATACCTAGTTTAGTGAGTTTATCTATAATTCCAGCGTAGGGGTTGGTGTTGAAAGCCTTGGCAAGATCTAGATAGACTGTGTGAACCACCTTACCCTCATCTATAGCTTTGGTGACTGCTTCAAGGAAGTCTATCAGGTTTAGGAGACATGATCTGCCTTTTACAAACCCAAACTGGGTGGGGTCCTGAGTTTGGAGATTACCAAAGTGATTGTTTATAAGTTCCATGATGATACATTCCATAGCCTTGCAGACCAGGCTTGTTAGGCTAATGGGGCGGTAGTTTCCGGGGTCTGTGTTGGCTCCCCCTTTGTGGAGTGGGATCATTGTTGCTGCGCGCCATTCAGTGGGCACATAGCCTCTGGTGAGTCTATGATTGAATATGGTACTTAGGTGGGGTGCCAGTTCATTCTGTAATTCATGTAGAACACAGCCTGGGATGTCATCAGGTTCCATGGATGCTGTGTTCTTGGCTTTGGATAGTGTGTTTTTTACCTGTGCAGCCATGATTACAGGAACTTTGTATTATTCTGGTATAGAGATGGGCCCTTTAGGGGATGACAGGGGAGTAAAGTTGGCACTGAACCTATCTGCCAGAATGTTGGCAATATCAGTTGGTTCTGTATATTTAGTGCCATTGGGCTGTAACTCAGAGCAGATCTGAGTGTTGCCATTGAGATTCTTGACATAGCTATAGAATGCTTTGTGGTTGTCTTTAGAGTCAGTGGCAATTTTGTTTTCATTACTAGCTTTGGAGGATTTTATGAGGGATCTCAGCTTCTTACTGAGGCTGACCAGGGAGTTTCTCCAATCATGGGATTTTACTTTTTTTTGCAACAGTTTCTTTCTTCTGTTGTAGAGTTTGTTTATGGCAGGGGACCACCAGACTGGCTTCCTTTTTTTGGAGGATAGCGTCTTGGTTCTGTTAGGGATTGCACGATCCATGCGCTCGTGTAAGTTCCTATAAAGTGCATTTGTGTAGGATTCAGCAGTCATAACTCTATTGTCCATCGGCATGGGTGTCATGAAGTTTACTACTTCTGTCTTAAGAAGCGTGAAGTTGGCTTTGGAGAAATTTTTTACTGTGGTTTCCCTAATGGGGGGTAGGGGGGGATGTGGATGTCTAGGGTGATTAGCTTGTGGTCAGATCTGACCAACGAGGAATTGACCTCTGGTGTGGAGCACTGCTTGCCCATGTTGGTAATAACAAGGTCTAGGATATTGCTGTTCCTGGTGGGGGTGTGGATAAGTTGATCCATGGCATTGTAATTTATGAATTCCAGAAAACTTTGAGTACAAGAGTTGATACATGAGTAGTTTTCCCCAGTTAATGGTAAGGTAGTTGAAATCGCCCATTATTAGGGTTTTAGGTTGTACCCTAATATTTTCCAATGTATTAAGAAATGAGGAGTGGGAATACTGGGGCATGGTGGGGGATCTGCAGTAAGCTACAATTTGGATTGCGGTCTTGCCCAGAGTTAGTTGTACTTGGATAATCTCGGATGCATTATGCTGAGCAGCTAGCCTGGAGGTGTGGACATCCTTAATGAATATGGACACACCTCCGCCTTTAGTGTTTCGGTCCAGGTTAGGTGGCCGAATGGTGTGGTATGAATTATAGCCTGATAATGCAGGGGTACTCTCTGGAGCCTTAAACCAGGTCTCTGTCACTGCACAAATGTTGATGTTCTCCATTTTAAGTAGTGCCTCAAATGAGTGCATTTTGAGGTTTAGACTTCTAGCATTGAGTAGCAATACCCTCAGATTCTTCTTGCCTGTAACTGTTAGGGTGGTGAATTTGTCATTTGAACCTTGCCTAAAAAAGGCACTACAGGGGTGGCTAGAGCCTTAGCCAGTATCCGGAATCCCAGGAGTGACAGCTGCAGGCCATCTCTGGCAAAGCATTGTCGTTTGTCAATCATGTCATCCCAGGCAGACAGATACTGGATCCCCTTAGAATGACACCAGAAGCTTAGCCAATTGTTGAAGTCAATCATTTTGTCCTTGTACTGTGGTATCATTCTGGGTGATGGCAGGATGCTACTCAGGGCTAGGGTCATACCTGCCTGGGCTACAAGATCGGACAGCTCCTCCATGTCCCTTTTCATGTAGTCCAAGGAGGTACGTCTCAGGTCATTCACACCAGCATGGACAATGACAGAGTCATATTTGTACTTGTTGTGGAGTGACCTGAGTACATGCATTAAGTGGCGGATCCTGGCACCCGACAGACAGCTGACAGTAACTTTCTCCTTGTTTAGCCTGTTGAGTGGAACATCAGTGTGCCTGACTATAGAGTCACCTATGACTAAAGTGGTGGGTATGTTGTTATGCCTTATGGGCTGTGCTTGAGTGGCACACTGAGTTTGTGGGCTGTCATTTGGGCTGTGTTGGGGGTTGGAGGTTGCTTGTGTTTCTGCTTTGGAGGTCCTTGTTGCTTGGGCAGGTTTTTACTGAGAGCCTCTGCGAATGTAGGTGTGTGTTTTGTGTTTCTATGTGTGTGTTTTGGTTGTGCAGGTTTTGAGGGACTTTGTGCTGAGTGTGGTGTGGTGCAAGTGTTTACCTTCTCGTCTTGACTGTCTAGTCCAGTCTTGGGTGAAGAGAGCTTTGCTTCCAGTTTGGCTATATAAGTGCATCTCTCACAGGTTGTAGTGTTGGGTGTTAGGAGGAGAGGGATGTCTGTGTACATGAGGCAATGATTGCATTGCCCCAAGATGCCCACATTCATCAGGTAGACAGGAGAAAACACTGGGAACTGATCCTTAGACATGCCTGGATAGGTGCTTATTTGTTAAGTACTAGAAACTGTTTTCCTCTAGACAGTGAGGAAAGTTGAGTGCTGTAGTAATTTGTAGCTTATTCAGTGCTTACAATAAGTTCTGAACAAGTGCTGAGCTTAAAGAAACAAACTTGAGTGCTGAAACAAAAAAAACTTGCTAGTTCTAAGAAACAAAATTAAGCTATAAGTCTTCCCTCCAACACAGAAAGGCTTGGGGGCCTAGAAGCCTACAAATAGTCCTGGACACAGCAAATCTATATCCAGACTAGACTACCCACAGTAAAGGCAGGAAACAAGCTTAGAAATGTTTTTTTTTTTTTTTTTTTTTTTTATTTATTAGTGGAAAGAGAGAAAGGAGTAGCAGAAACTAAGCTTATTGGCCTTACCAAATGTTCTCCCTGTATTGGGTAGAATGAGGTAATGACACTAGACTGGGATGAGGGTCCCAGATCAAATTTACAGTAGGGGCGGGCAACTGCAAAGCCACCAACTACAAGAACACCATACCAATAAGGAGGGAGGGTGGGAAACAAACTGTAGAAATGTTTCGCAAAGCAGAAAAGCAGCAGTGAGCCTTTAAATGAAAGTTTTAAACAACTAAAGGAGCCTCTAGAGAAAGCATTTAACTGCAACAAGTTATCATAAACAAACAACCCAACAGATGTTTAGTAAAAGTGGATAATTTCCAGTTAATACCTCACACACAGTTAAACTAGCTAGAAAAATATACAGTACACAAAGTTCTATAAATAACTTGAAAAAATAAGCAAAAAAACAGGATACTTGATGTTATATATTATAGATATGAGTTTGCTCAGTGCCTCCCTTCACAACTTAACTTCTTAGGTAACAGAAAGTTGAAACCTGAGACAATGTTTAAGAAACAAAAAGCTCAAAAGAACCAATTAGGTGCTTAGTCTAAGCTGTAGCCCAGGTGACCTCAGTCAGCCAATGACCTTAAACAATTCTCTCTCACTGAAATGTCTGATGGCTTTAGCTAAACCAAGATGTCCCTGAATGGTTTACTATCAAATGTGCGAATACACTCCGTGCGAACGGCGACCCCATCGACGTGTTTGCGTGAACCGAAACACCGAAAACATTTTGCTAGCGAACCGAAACCGCGAAAACTCCGACGATCGACATTACCAGCCGCGCAACACCTCCACACCCATGCTACCATGGGTTGGATGGGGGCGAGGTTTTGCCGTTCGCACATCTGGGAGTCGGTGTAGTGACGTTCGCAGTTCCGCGTTCGGGCAATGCGAGTCAGACATAACGGGATCGACAATTCAATAGTAAACCGTCCCTGAATATGTGCTCAGACACACAGCCTCCACAAACACTTGGCCCAAATACAAGCCCGAATATGGATAATGCTACAAATATCCACACTACTTAGAAACAAACTGCAGAAATGTTCTCACAGCAGGAAAGCATCAGTAAGCCTTTAAATGAAAGTTTTAAACAGCTAAAGGAGCCTCTAGAGAAAGCATTTAACTGCAACAAGTTATCAGAAACAAACAACCCAATAGATGCTTAATAAAAGTAGACAATTTCCAGTTAATACCTCACACACAGTTAAACTAGCTAGAAAATATACAGTACACAAAGTGCTGCAATTAACTTGAAAAAATAAGCAAAAAAAAAAACCAGGATACTTGATGTTATATATTATAGATCTGAGTTTGCTCAATGTCCTTCCTTCGATTAGCTCAGTGTGAAATGACAGAAACACTCACAACTTAACATCTTAGGTTCAGAAAGTTGAAACCTGAGACAACTTTTAAGAAACAAAAAGCTCAAAAGAACCAATGAGGTGCTTAGTCTAAGCTGTAGTCCAGGTGACCTCAGTCAGCCAATGACCTTAAACAATTCTCTCTCACTGAAATGCCTGATGGCTTTGGCTAAACCAAGATGTCCCTGAATATGTGTTCAGACACACAACCTCCACAAGCACTAGGCCCAAATACAAGCCTGAATATGGATAATGCTACAAATATCCACACTACTTAGAAAGAAACTGCAGAAATGTTTCTCACAGCAGAAAAGCAGCAGTGAGTCTTTAAATGAAAGTTTTAAACAGCTAAAGGAGCCTCTAGAGAAAGTGTTTAACTGCAACAAGTTCAGAAACAAACAACCCAACAAATGCTTAATAAACATGAACAATTTCCAGTTAATACATATTTATACATATACGAGGTATATGTAATGAGAGAAGAATACAGTGAGACAATTACCCCCTTTCTTCTGGATGAAAAGCCCTCAGTGATGAGGTGTGCAACATAGCCTGGTATTACAAGTGTGCTCTCTGGAACATTGAGCCATGTCCCATTTACTGCACAGATATTGATGTTCCCAAGTTGTAGGTGTGCCTCAAGAGAGTGCCTTTGTAGGTTTAGATGTCTAGCATTGAGTAGCCTTACCTTCAGTTTTGCATGCTTGTATCTGTTATGGTGGTGGTTTTGTCCTTTGAACCTTGCCTAAATGAGGCACTATGGGGGTGCCAAGAGCTGTAGACAGTAACCTGAATCCCAGGGGCAACAAGTGCAGATCATCTCTGGTAAAGCATCATGGTTTGTCAATCATGTCATCCCAGGCAGACAGACACTGGATCCCCATTGATTGATATCAGAAGCTTAGCCACTTGGAGTCATTGCTGTGTATATGTATATGTGTGAGTGTTCATATGTATATATATATATATATATATATATATATATATATATATATATATATATATATAGATATATATGTGCATATATATCTCCATATATGCATGTGGATATGTATATGTCCATATATGTATGTCGATATGTATATGTGTATATATCTATATAGATATGTGGATATATGTGTACACATACATTTTACCATATGTCCAGAACATGGAGTGGAGTCCTACCTCAGTACCAATAGTCCCAACCCCTTAGTGCAAGGGGATGTCGTGGATGTATTGCAGGTATACATGTAGACTGTTGCTTCTGTTGTAGGGGTGTCATAACAGCCATGTTGCGTGTGGGAGGTCCCATCTGCTGTAGACATGTGCACCATTGGCTACGGAAAGACATCCTGAGGGCATCATAGTACAGTACCACTGCTAGCACAGTAATGATCTTGTGGACTACAGCAGGGATATGACCAATACATGTTGACAGTCTGGCACTCTGTGGTCAGTCCAGAAGTCTACACATGTCCCCTTCATGCGAGACATGTGGACCACGCCTCACAATGTGGATGTTAGTAGCCATGCACATGGGTATATCACGACACTACTGGAGTACATATGCCCACAAAGTGTATGAATGCACACACGCCAGTCTGTCCTGACACATAATACCTGGTGGTGCTGAGTACAAATGGCCACATACTACCCAGTAGATTGTGACATACATCTGTGCAGCATAACACTGCTTTGTCAGAAATACACAACAGTTATGCTGGCCTGGCTGCAGTATGTCTTGCAAGTAAATGGACATAACAGTACACTGGGTAATTACAGTAAGCTGCTAGGCATGTCACAAAGCACTTGGCAAACCACAGGCAGACTGCCACAACACTGGAATACATATTGTATGGGGTAATACACATGTACCTATGACTATAGCGGGCTCGACATGCAGGTCACAGCACAGCGTAGCAGGCACATGTGAGAAAATGCATACCTACATCCAATGTCAACTCAGCCACAGGCACATATGATACACAAGCTTAACACTGGAGCAGCATGTAACATCAGATATAACAAGAAAGAGAACAATGGCATCTACCACATTCTGTACAAAGTCCATAGTTCATAAGCGTAATACACATACAGTCGTCAGTCATCCTATCTCAGGGGTGTGCAACCTGTGGCTCTGGTGCCATATGTGTCTCTTCAACCCTGCTGTAGTGGCTCCTTGTACCTCTGAGGATTAATAGACACTCTACCACACAACACACACACACACACACACACACACACACACACACACACACACACACACACACACACACACACAGATCAAGCAATCACAACACAGGAACACAATTATGGACATATGTTAGGTATTGTTTTTATACACTTAGTTATATTATATTTAGTATAGCTATATATGAGACCATATATGCTCTGCTATCTTCATTGTAGATGTCAGGTAACTATTGTGCCTCCTGATGAATTTAGTTTGGTGGGTGAGGGGTCAGGAATGGCTCTTTGGAAAGGGAAGTCCCCTGCCCTACATACACAGACCAAAGTACTGTACACAAAAACACAAAATGTCCAAGTAATGCCTTCAGAAACAGCCCCTACTACACACAACATGTCCAGCAGTCTGTTATCTGACTGGCTTTTTATCAAGTATAATGTCAATAAATAATGGTGTACAGACCACATGCACCATATATATGTGGGCTTCATTTGCACAACAGATGTGTTCACTTCTGCAGTCTAGAGGTCAGTGTATGTAACAGTGTGCTACGCCCCTGTAAGGCAGTGTATGGGGTGGTATGCACCATAAGTATCCCAGGATGTTACAACATGTGAGGAATACCAGTAGTAAGCTGTCTTAAGGTATGCGGATGTCCATTACCATACATTTCACCTTGTGAACATTGCTAGCCTACTGCTTACTGCCATCAGTGTGATTGCGATGATTTCAGTTATGCATTGTTATGTGACAGATACCGCCCAGAGTGGCAACCCAGGTATTTTCCCCCTAGCGATTGCATGCAGAGTGTATTTAGAGGCCACTGGGCTATACATCTGCATTACATATGGTTGATTGCTTGTTATGCTGTGGCCAAGTCTGTCTATCCTGTTGTACTACTTGAAGGCTTTGGCATGGACACCAACAGATGTGATTTTTTCAGATTATTGTAATAAATTATCTGTTTGAGTGTTGCATTACTCTGTATGTATGTCAAAGCATAATCAGCTATATGACATTGCATATACAGCTGTAATAGTACACAACTGAACCTTTCCTATATATACAAACCTGTGTGTGTGTTACATCCTTTGACTTCTCTGTGGGTATATGTGTCAGCCAACAATTTCTGTGATATGGGGGACTCATACACTGTCCATCAGATGAGGTTGCAACTGTAGGGATAATGACTGTTCAGTATGGTGTTCACCCTCTGATTATGTATCTTCCTAGACATACCTCTGTGTGCTTATATAAGTATCTGCATACATGTGTCTGTGTATATGTATCATAGGACTGTTTATAGCTTACACATTGTACATTCACTATGGTAGCCAGACTGTACTGCATGATATGTTATTAATACCAGCCTGACATAATGCAGGTTGGATGGCTTACTGTTAACATCTTGGGGCCATGTAGTGCCAGGTCCTGGTCATATCATTTGCAACAAATGGTAATGTATTGCAGGGCAGACCTGTTTTTCCGGGCAGGGGGGATATCAATACATGTAAGACATATGTTGCTTGAGCCCCCTCACCTCCATTAACGGTGACTGTCTTCATACATGTCTTTATATTCTGTATTATATCTATAGATATATATCTGTATATACATATCAATATATTGATATATATATATATATATATATATATATATATATATATATATATATATATACACACACACACACACACACACACACACACACACACATATATATATATATATATATATATATATATATGTATATATATTGACATATATGTATAGATGTATGCATGGAGAGAGAGAGGTATATATCTATTTAGTTTTATATATATATATATATATATATATATATATATATATATATATATATATATATTTATATATATATATACATATATATATATTTAAAGTACATTTCCTGTACTGTTGAATGATTGTGCTGGATGATATGTTTGTGATAACATCAGCTTTAAGTGTATCTGTCATAGCTTAGTGGTAAATCACTTTGTCTATGGTTTGCATGGTCCTGGTTAGAGCCTTGCAATGGCTGTTTATTTTTTTGCTGGGCAGAATATGGGCCGTTGGAAGCAGAGTGATTAAGGCACTTTAAAGCAGTTGTAAGCGGGTATGTGTGCGTTTGGCGGAGGTAAGCACTGCTAACTTCCGGTTACAGTTTATTATACTCAGTTAGCTTCTACATTGCTCAACCTGTGTGGGCAGTGGTTACCCCTGTGCAAACAGGCTTAAACCCGCTTACGACTGCTCAAAAATGCCTTAATCACTCTGTATCCAACAGGCTGTGTTCTGCCCAGCAACAAAACAAACACCTCCTGCAAGGTTCAAACCCAGGACCTTGCTACCACAGACAAAGTGATTTACCCCTAAGCCATGCCAGTTGAAAGCAAGTTTGATGTTTTTAGAAACATATCATCCAGTCCAGTCATGCAACAGAACAGAGAATGTATATGTGTGTAAATATATTAATATCTAAACAGATACAAGATATCTATATATGTAGATATATAAACTATAAACATATATATATATTAATATATAACTGCGGTGGTGGTGCTGCGGTAGCATTGTCACCTCACAGTAAGACGTTGTCCTGTTCAATTCTCAGCTAGAGCGTCTTCTGTGTGGAGACATACGTGAATGGGTGTACCTTCGTTGAAAGTTGTGCGTCAGAGCTGGCAACTCGGCATGTAAAAATCTACGGCCAATCATTAGCGGACCGGAGTTCCACTGTGGCAACCCCTAACCGGGAAAAGCCGAAAGACAACAACAACATATATATTAATATATATGAACATATATACATGCAAATGCCTACATCGACACATATATGTGTCTACACCTATATATCTACATATACACAGCAAGTTACATATGTGTACACAGATATACATCTATGTAGGTATATACGGACATAGTTATTATATATATATATATATATATATATATATATATATATATATATATATATGTAAGCAGATATATATATATATATATCTATATTGGTATATATGGCCATACATCTGTAGATAGCAATGACAGATTGACAAACACACATATGTCCACGTGCACTGTTAATGGGGTTGAGAGGCCCCACACAATATACATCTTGTACAAATAGGCATCACCCCGCCACAGCCAAACACGTCTGCCCTGCAATACACTACCAACTGTTGCAGAGCCCATTACCAGAACCTGACACGACATGGGCACATGATGTTAAAAGTACTACATCACACCTGCATGATGTCAGGCTGGTATTGGTGACATATTATGCAGTACAGTCTGCCCACCCATAAGAAATGTAAAATGTGGAAGCCATCAACATCCCCAGGATACAGAGACACAGACACAGATATGCAGATACACACACATATATATATATATATATATATATATATATATATATATATATATATATATATGGATATACATGTGACTACACATACACACGCAGATATATGTACAGTAAGATACATATGTAGAAGGTTCACACAATATGGAACAGTCACTATGCCTACAGTTAACACCCGAACAACTGGACACTGTATGGGCCACCCATACAAATGAAAATCGTTGCCTGCAACATATACCCACAGAGAGGTCATAGGGAAAACACCACACACAGGTTTGCAGAAATGGAATACCTTTCATTGTGTACTATTACAGTTCTATATGCCATGTCATACAGTTGTTCAGACACTGACATCCATATAAAAAGAGGAATGCAACTGTAAAACAGTTATACTAATACAGTAGTCTGGAAAGGTTCACAACTGTTGCTGTCCAGGCCAAGCCCTTCAAATTGCTCAATAGTGAGGATAGACTGGGCCACAGGATACCAAACGATCAACAGTATGTAATGCAGGTGTATAGTTCAGCAGCTTCTATCTACACTCTGCACAAAGTCACCATGTGGTAAAGACAGCATGTGACCAAATGGGTTGTAACTGTTACATAACAAGGCATAACTGACACCATCACATCCACACTGACAAACAGAATAGTCTGTAAGGCAGGAACAGTAGGCTTGCATTAACCCAATATATGTACGTAATGTAAATATAGGTGAAGTATACGGTACTGTACATCCAGATACCTTAAGGCAGCTCACCCCTGATACCCCCACATATTTTAACAGCCTAGGTCATTTATGGTGTCCCCCCAGACTCAATAATAGAGGCCCATATACCACTGTTACATACACTGGCCTCTGGAGTGCATAAGAGCACACACGTATTGTGTAGGCGACACCCACATATAAATGGCCCCACCCCACCGTATGTGTGGGGGATACAACAGAAGTGGACTGATGGCAGCAATGACAGTGTGATATACTCACAGCCCACCTCTGAACAACCCCGGACAGTATGCCATATGTGCAAAGCTTGATATGTAGGTGGAGGACAGAGGCTGGAACACAGGCACAAATGTGGAGAACTGTTGCCATACACTAAGCAAGTTGCTGGTGCTAGAGGATAGTCTGCAACATACCCTTAGTCAGGGAATTGAGTTTAGAAACAGAAATTGATGTAGCCATGTACTGATAGCACTCAACACACACACTGCTAGTGAAATATCTGACACAGGACCTGTGTGGTGGACAGACAACACATGATAGGCACACTTCTGGCCACCAAGAGGATAGGCCCACAGTTGAAAGCTATGCAGACAGACTGCATTCCAAGGTAAAGTAGTATGTACACACACACCCTATAACACCAGTACTATACAAAGCATAACACAACTCTACACATACTCTGTCTGTAGTTCCTGAACCTCCTACAAATATGTAGCTGCCCTGAGTGTGCCGGTTGTCCTGTAAGAGGTATTGCTACCTGCTGCCTGTAACACTGATGCCCACACACAGGAAGGACTGTACAAACATCCACATAATGTCCAGGTTATGTCATCAAATATAACCCCTACTGTACATAACATGTGTAGCAGTCTGATATCTCACTGGCTTATCAGATATGATGACACTAAATATGGTGTACAGCACAAATGTACCACTTCATGCACAACATATGTACACAGGTTGACAGAGTTGTGGCTGGAAGCACATACACAGGGCCAATAATGACATGTTGCTGTGATAACCTCATACATTTACTGTTGTAACAGGGTTTGTTGCAACATATGTCCTATGAGGGATAAGAAGCCAGTAACTGTCACTGCTTTCACCATCTACAGATTGCAATCCTCACACTACCTTCTGCAGTCCACAGATAGATGCTCCTTTGGTAACACATGAAACCAAAGGCACAACACACTGCCCTGTCTGCAGATGACCCTGCAGATGGGGATTCCACATAAACATGGAACTGACATGGCAGGTATGGAGACATGTAGGACCGTCATATCCACACACATACTGTTAAACCAACAGTACTCCAAAGGATAGCAGCACTTACAGTCTGTAGACAGGTCAGGCACACCCCCCTCCTGTGTGTTGCCCTATTTCCATAGTGTATGTTGTTAGTGGTAAATCCCCAATCCATCTGAGATGCTGTTTGCTAAAGAACAGATCTAGTTCCTGCTCACATTGAATGAAAAGAGCCAACACGAACAAGTTGTTCCTAGATATTGGAGTATGTTTCCATGCAATTGGCTATGGGAATGTTGCCACAGCTGTTCCACATGCAATTAGCTAGGGGAGGGCTGCAATTCATGCAGAGGCTATCAGCTGATCATGAACATCACTTAAAATACACATGCTGTCAAGCAAAGCAGGTGTAGGTCTCCATATCCACCAGAGATGGAGTGGGAGAGGCAGACAGAGGCAAAGACAAGGCAGGGAGTGGTGGGAGAGTAAAACCTAAGCATGTTTGTGTCACACACCTACCAGCACAGGGTATCAAACTCCTGACAACTATGTAGTGCTATCACAGTTCAATGAAGTTATTGGATGCACCACATGGGTTACCTATTGTGGAGCCCTCAGAACATATATGTGATGGTGACTGACATCTGCAACAGGGATACGGTAGCTATACGGTAGGTGACGTACACATGCCTGTCCGCATGTACAGGTGCCAGCATCAACAAAGCCACACTCTCACAGGGACGAACACACAGTGACACACTTGGCATGGCCAGGATAACAACTCATCAGTAGTGGGATTGCCACACCACATCTCTGTGCAGGTATCACATGCACCACACAGGTCATGCAGGGGTTGTATGGGCAAAGGGAATGGGGAGGTGTCTTACATCAGACAGCATGCTTCAATATGTCCATGGAGGTTGTAGGGAGTGTGGATGTGAACATACACACCATACAACACAATGGGTGTGTGGTGGTCAATTGTGCCAGCTGGCTGTACAAGACTAGATAATGGGTATACATTGGAATCAGGCCACAAGACAATGGTCTGCATTGTGGATCAGGGCTGTAGTGTCTGCATTTGTCCACACAGGTGGGTATTGTATCCCCCATCCAGTCGCCTGGGTGACTATTGTGTGTGGCCAGTGCTGTGCATTGCTTGCCATGTATGCGTTCCTTAGTGCATGACATGGACGGTGTCTGGGATGTGCACACCTCCCACATGCATGTACATTGACATGTGGAACTGTAGCTGGGGTGTCTGGCCCATGTTGTGAACACATATTATCATCAGACATGCCAGTCTTGCCCACCTGTTGTGGGAACTGGTAATGGGCATCACGTTTACCCTGCATCTACATTGATAGCATGCTAACAGCATTCCCTGGTGTCAGTGGCATCTATAAATACATGCTATATTATCAGGCATGGTATGTCCTTTGTGGGTCACATATGATGGTACCACAGGTGTTTTAGGTGTCCATTGGGGAACATGGGGAAGGTGCACTGTCTGCATGTACATGCATATTGGACAGATGGACAGGCTGCCATGCCCACTGTAGCCCACAGCTATCACCACATAGTTACTATCAGTGGCCAATATGCAATGAACTACCCACATATTGGCTGTTGCCCAGGCATGTGTGTGTGCATGACACTTGGGTTGAGAGTGTGCTCTGGGTAATACTGGGGTTGCTAACTGTGATTGCCTAGCTTTGATGTCACATATATAGGTATGGCTTTGCACCCCAGCCTCTCAGCTATTTCACATCTGTTGTCTCTGTACGGTGGACATTTTGATATATAGTAGGGCCACCATATAAGAAATATGCAAAACCCGCTCCACATTGGCCACGCACTCACAAGCACCTCCGCACAGGATATGTGTTACAAACACACAAGCACCTATCATGTCTGGGAGTAGAGCCCCTACCTAACTAGTTTATTACACTACAACACTATGCAGTACAGTACACACCATGGAGATTACAGGAGTACTCCTTCCCCAAAGGTGTATATCACATTGAATGACATCAGCAGGATTGCCAATGTAGGACATTCGAATTGTAGTGAGTGTGACTATCCTAAAATGCATTGCTCCCTACAAAGACAGTGACACACAAAACATCCACAACTGACATGTGTGGTAAAGAACCCCTAACAGAGGTTTATATTACACTACAGCATGTTGTTGTTATAGGATGCACCACGGGGATTACTAGGGAACTCCTTCACCAAAGGTGAATTTCACAATGAATGACACCAGCAGGATTGCCAAACTAGACTTTGACATGTACTGCGTGTGACTAGCCTTTAATGCATTGCTCCATGCATGGACATTGTAACACACACAGAACTGCCATGGGTGGGGAATGGAACCCTACCACATTTCTACATCACACTACAGCAGTATGCAGTTACAGGATGCAATACAGAGATTACTGGGTTACAACCTTCCCAGTGGTGTATTTCTAGGTGGGGTGACATCAGCAGCCTTGCCAAAGTTGAGTATATGAATTGTAAGGCATGTGAGTACCCTAAAAAGCATTGCTCTCTACACAGTCAGACACGCACACACAGTAGCCAAGCCTGGGGTTAGTACACCTACCTAACTACTTTATCACACCACAACAGTAAGCAGTTACAGGACACACCACAGAGATTACTGGGCTGCAACCTTCCCAGAGGTGTATTTCTAGGTGGGTGACATCAGCAGCCTTACCAAAGTTGAGTATATGAATTGTAAGGAGTGTGAGTACCCTAAAAAGCATTGCTGTTTACACGGTCAGAGACAAACAGACACACACACACAAACACACAGTTGGCAAGTCTGGGGTAAGAACACCTACCTAACTACTTTTATAAACTTCAGCAGTATACAGTTACAGGATGCACTATGGAGATTATTGGGCTACAACTTTCCCAGAGGTGTATTTCTAGGTGGGTGCATCAGCAGCCTTGCTAAAGTTGAGTATATGAATTGTAAGTAGTATGACTACACTAAAAAGCACTGCTCTCTACACAGTCAGACCCGCACACAAACACACACAGACACGCACTGACATAGTTGCCAAGTCTGGTGTTAGAACTCCTACCTAACTAGTTTATCACACTACAGCAGTACGCAGTTATGGGATGCACTACAGAGATTACTGGGCTACAACTATCCTAAAGGTGTATTTCACATTGGATGACCTCAGTAGGCTTGTCATAGTAGGGCTATGGTGAGGCTAGTATGTGCATGGGCCATAACCCATTCATCTAGGGGTTGACACACCACATGCGGGTACACATGGGGGCATATGTCGCAGGTACATTTATACAGCTTCTAGATGTCTACTTCCTTATACAGTCATGTTGCACAGCTGGCACATGCACCACATAGTCTGTAATGCTGACAGATACTGGTGGCTAGTATCTGCAGTGAGCGACATTTGCACCTCATGTTTGGGGCCCTTTGGCTGTGTGCTGGGTGGGACAGGCCTGGATGGCTCCTAGTCACAGTCACCCTCTTCCAGACATCTATGTATGTTTACCTTTGGCTTATTATAATGTGTTGCCCTGACATATCTGTCTGTATTCCTATCCACTGTGTGTGCAAGGCATGAGTGGTGCATGCTAATGAGTGTCCGCACTAACAACTGCAACTGGCAGATATGTCTGGTCCACTGGTGTTTGCAGTCATGGCCTTCATGTGTTTAAGTGTGTGAGCATGCTCAGTATGCACGTCCACTATGTTGTTGACTAACATTGCTTTCATTTCTCTGTGTGTGAGCATGCCCAGTATGACCTTTCAGTATGTTGTTGACTGACATTGCCTTCATTTCACTGTGTGAGCATACCGAGTATGGCCATCTTTATTAAATGTTTGGATCATGTCCAGGTAGTTTGTGCTGCAGTGCTGACCTTTGTGTTGTACACTGACAGGTAGCATGCTGTTTCTGCCGGGTATCCATCAATTATTTGGCTTTGACTGTTACTATATTTCTGCATAGCATGGGGGCACACCTGACTGTTTCTACATTTCTACACAGGAGTGGGGTGGCACAACTCACTGTTATTACATTACTATGTAGGATAGGGGGCAAACCTGACTATTTCTACATTTCTACACAGGGTTGGGGGGGCACACCTGACTGTTATTACAGTACTATGTAGGATGGGGACACATCTGACTGTTTCTACATTTCTACACAGGTGTGGGGGGGCACACCTGACTGTTATTACATTACTATGTAGGATGGGGGGCACACATGACACTTGTACACATTTGCTATGACTGTACTGGTATGTCATGTACTCAATTTCATTCTACATTGCTAACTATCATGCTGACTAGGGGCATACCAGTGTACTACAGATCATGGCTTTGGTTGCCCTACATATTATTGTCTGACTTCCTACCCTTCAGAACTAACATCCCACTGCCTGCCCTGCTGTGGTCTGTCTGTGTAGGCCTGGGGAAGAGATTAACCATAGCCATTATTCTGGGGCCATGGCACAGGCTCTGTTTGGGTTTGTCTACACCTGTCCTGCTGGCTGCGACTGCTGTTGGGTATGTGAACCATCCTGACTGGCATGTGTGGGTCATATGGCCACACGTCACTCAGCACATTTCCTGCAGTGGGTTTTGTCACCCTGTGTGGTACTGTCTACTATGGTGACTCCAGTATGTGTTACAGATGTCAGGGTGCCACTATGGGTGTCTACTGTCTGCTGCCATAACATTCAGCCACCCAATTCCCTTGAATGCCCACATCCATACCATAGCTACAAGTAATGACACATTCTACTCCATTTGGCAGTTGGTAGGTTGACTGACGTGCCTTGAGGGTGTGCCAGACTCGTGGATGGTGCTGGAGGGCTGCCTATGTCGGATGCACATAGTACACTCCCTATACATGGTTAAGCACAGGTAGTATCATATTTGGCATCCCTTTTACTGTATGTGCGAGTCAGAGAGAGGTATTATTCCCTGGGTCCCTACTGTGTCAGTGCATGTGCTATGCATTGCCTCTTTGCCAAGGCCAGGGCATACTGGGCATGTCTCCTTCTGCCTACTGGGGCAGGCTCAGGTAGTTCCTCCTCCAAGTCACTCTGTGCCTGTGCAGGCCTTGGCATTTGTGGAGGGCTGTGTGGCCCTGCCCCATGCTGTTCCTGCAGCAGTTGTTTCCACTGGATCATGTTGTGTAGCATAGCACATACCATAACAATTTGGTTACATGTAACTGGTGAATACTGCAAGACTCCACCGGATGTGTCCAGACACCAGAACCGTGACCTGAGCATCCCAAACACACGCTGTATTACATGTCAGGCTTGTGCATGTGATGGGTGTCATCAGCCACATCTCCAGTGTGTACCCATCATCCCACACTAGGTGACTGTTGGGGATGTCCCCATTGGCAAATCTCTGGTACAGCTGCAACAGATGCCATATGTGGGAATCTTCATAGCTTCCAGGGCAGCCAGCACACACATTCATTATAATGCCCTGGGCATCACATACAACCTGGTAGTTGATGGAGGGGATGCCCCTGCAGTTGATGTAGGCCCTACCCTGCTCACTGGGTGGTGCTTTGATGCATATGTGCATGCAGTCTATCCACCCACTACTCCAGCATATTCTGCTATTTGTTAGAAGAGATGCATATTGCTGGTCAACACCTCATGAGTGTTGAGGAAATATACGTGCTCACTGGCATGTGCTGACATGGCATCCAGGAACTGGTGGAATACTCTGGATGCGGATGCCTATGAGATCCCCATGATATCCCCAGTTGTGCTTTGGGACGTACCTGTGGCTAGTATACCTAGGCCTACACATACCTTGGTATCCACTGGGATGGGTTCCCCTCGGTCAGTTTGGTGTGTCAGGTGTGGCTGGCATAGCTCAACTATTTGCTGTAGGAGGTCTCTGTCCACCCTATAGCGCTCCACTATCTCCAGCTCATGTAGCCCCTGGTAGGTTATCCTGAGTCTGTGCACTCTTCTCCCTCTCCTCACTGTGGGTTGTTTGGCAACATTCACATCCTCACCACCCTCAGCCTCTTGCACATGTTGTTCTATGTTGCCTGCTAAATCCCTTCTCATTTTGCAGGTTTGTTTGTTAAAATGTCCCTGCTTGTATACACCGATGGTGTAGAGCGTGGGAAAAAACACAGGGGAAGGTGTTTGCTTAGTTTATAGTAGTGTTCTGGGCTGGTCTGCTGCCTGTATAATTGGCTTATTCTGATACATTTCACCTGCCAGCTAAGCTAGTTTTCCTTGATTACCTTCCTACTGCTGTTTTCCCTTCCCATTGCCTTCCTGTTTAAGCCAGTGTGTGCACCGCGCAGAGTGCTCAAATGTGCACACACTGCTGCTATTTCCTGGTATAACTTTGTTTTTCTTCCTGTACAACCCAGTGCACGGTGTGCACACATGCTTAGGCTTTATAAAGAGTGCTAGGCATTTTAGACACATCCCCTAGCTTAGCTAGGAGCAAACACAAGCCACAGGGCGCCAGTCCACTTACAGTATGCCTGACACCCCCCACCATAATGTCACCTATCTCCTAGGCTTGCACCAGCTATTCATACTCTTACACTGTTGGGACCTGACTCACATGCTGGGGAAAACTGGGATTCACTATCCTTCCCCTCATTTGCATAGGATTGCCTGCTAATGCATAGTTACTTGTCTCACACTGAGCCTCCCCCCTTAGCAACCACTACTCACTGGCCAGGTTGTCTTCTGCCTGCCATTGACTTGCATGGCAGAATACTGATTTTAGTTAGAATGCTTTTTTTAAGTTTATTTTGTTATTTTCCCCCGATCCCATTTGCCCGCCACTGCCCAATGCTTAAACAGCCGAGATCAGTGAAAAAAAATAAAAGTTGATTTTTTTAATTTTTTTTTATTGTTTGCCATGCCAGTGGCCTTATACTTGGCCATTGGCACGCTTCCTCAATAATATGCAGCCTTTATTTGGAGCTGTCGTAGCTCCGTTTTGGATTTTGCAGGAATGTACTCTGTTACTAACCGAGTACATTTCTGTGGATAGCACTAGTCTTGCACGGACTATTGCAAGCTTCCTGGATTGCAAAATCATCCCATTTGCATGGATTTCACCTACAAATGGGGTGATTTGCATACCAGGGCTTAGTCCGTGCAGGATTAGTGCAAGAGGGCTTATGCATGCCCCTGCAGGCTGTTCCTGGATTGCACAGCAGACATATTGCCTGCGTGGGCTCCTGCACCAATCTTGCAATCCATGCAAGCTTTTGTGAATCCAGGGGAAAATGTTGAAAAATTTGGAAAAGGTAGAACATATAAACATGGATATGGTAGAATATGGGAATTATGGTAAGATAAGACAAAAAGGAGTAAAGACATTTGATAGAATACTATTTTATGTTTTATGGACATTATGGATGGAAGGATTTAATGAAGTTACATTTAATGAAAAATGGCTATTAGTACAAATTCTATACAAAATACAATATTAGCTTTGGGAATAATGGGTGGGGGAGTGCTTAATACCTTAAAATTATCATATGTTATAAGAAAATGTAAATAATTATAAATAATATATACAATATCAATTATGTAAATAATGCATGTAAGTAAAATTTTTCAAAAAAGAACTCCTACACATCATTGTTATGAGTAGGAACTATTTTGGAGGAGCACTTCCTGTTTCCAGTTTAGGCACAGAGGCAGCCTGGAGCAACAGCCAAATGGAGAAAGAAGGAGATGATGATGGAGTATTGAAAGAAATGAATGAGAAAGCAAATATCAAGACTGGAGAATGTGTGTAATATTCTAAGGAAATGTTTCAGAGAAACCTGTTTGATGGAGATGAATCAACAACAACTGATGAATGTTTAATTATAACACTCAAGTTGGGAGGCTTGCAGGATGATTTACTTAAAGAAATTTTGGTACAGAGTGAGACAGAAAATGAAGGAGATGTTTCCTGGGGGGACATTATGGAGAAAATACAAAAGGAGGATGCAGAGAAAATCCTGAAGAATAGTGGTGAGACTGAAAATATAACATATGCAGAGAAAGTAAAAGAAGGTAGAAGTGGAGTATCAGAAAAGAAGGCAGAGGAAAATGAAAAACAAAATTATAATGTAAGGATTCAAAGTAAAGGAGTCACAGAAATTGACAGTGTGGAATAATTTAATTACTCATTTGGGCGTGAAAGCACACATGGTAAGAACATTTATCCTTATTAACAAAGAGACATTTTGTGACATATTTCAGACTGTTTTTTTCAATGGAAACATTTCTTGGAGCATATGAAAATAAGAAAGACTGTAAACCATGGAGTCTTTATCTGATAATAGTAACAGGGAAACAAAAAAGAAGATTCATGTACAGTATCAAACAGAGATTTGTTAAATGAAATTTTAAAGCTTTATGTAAGGAAGTACTGGACATTGAAAAAGGTTATGACAAAGTGGGTTTATGGACTGCACCCGGGAAAATTATATATATATATATATATATATATATATATATATATATATATAGAGAGAGAGAGAGAGAGAGAGAGAGAAGAGAGAGAGACAAAAAGAAAATTTGAAGGGATAAGTATGAAAGAAAAAAAGAAAGGAAAGGAAAAATAATATATACAGCTAAAGATTGGGGCTTTGTATAATGGTTAAGGTGTTTGACTCACTTTTGAGAAGGAAATTGGTTAGGCTTACAATGGCCTGCTAAGAAAGCTAGCCTAGAAATTAAATATGAGCTTATGAAACCACGAATTCTAGGAAAATTGTAGAGTGTTTTCTGTAAATGTGAATGGCATTAAGAATATAGCAAGAAGAATAGGAATTTTGCACTGGTGCAATACATGTGATGTAGATATAATTATATTAGAAGACACAAGAATTTTAACTAATGAAGAAATATTACAAACAGAGAAACTATGGGGAGGAAAGATAATTTGGAATTTGTGAAATGAGAGATGCTCTTCAATAGCCATATTCTGTAAAAAGGCAGTAAAGATATTAGATGTAACTTTAGAAAAATGGGAAGATTAACCATTGCAGATTTAAAATGGAAGAAACACTTGTATAGAATTGTAACATTATATGCTTATACTAACTGTAAAGAAAGGGAAAGCTTATTTCATCAGATTTTAGACTATTGGACGGATTCACGAAGGCTTACATGGAGTTTAAGAGTAGTGTAAGCTTCCGTGTAAGCCTCCCAATCCAGGAACAGCCCAGACCTCCGTGTAAGAGACAGCTAAAACGTCTCTTACATGGACTGGGTGTGGAAATGCTCAATACCTCATTTACAGCTCAAAGATATGCAAATGAGGTATTTGAGCGATCCAGGAAGCCCAAACCAGTCCGTGTAATGGACGTTTTAGCTGCAGAAATATACTCAGCTGACAACTGAGTACATTTCTGCAAAATTGACAACGGAGCTATGTCAGCTCCAAATAAAGGTTGCATATGTGTCATCTAGCATGCCAATAGCCAAATATGTGGCCATTGGCATTAAAAAGTGTTGCAAAATTATTTAAAACAACTTTTTTTTTTCGGGGGATTTTGATGTTTAACTGCAGCGCACACCCGCGCAAACGGGGTGCGCTGCCTAAAAGTGAAAACCGCTTATAGGCTCACAATTGTGGGTTTTATGTAGTACATGGAATGACAATGCAGGGACTAGCAGACCAAAAACAATATGGCCACCGTGTAGTGGTTGCCAAGGGGGGGGGGGAAGCTCAGTGTAAGAGATGTAACTAAGCATTACTAGGCAATCCTATGTAAATGAGGGTTACAATACTGAATCACACTGCCACATACCTAATGAGCACTTTTTGAGTAGTGTAAGAGTTACAGAAGAGGGAGGAATAGAGTAAGAGGTAGGTGACATCACGGGGGGGGAATGATAGAAATAAATGTATCACATTGGAGGGCAGTGTAACGTGACAGATGACAGACAGACATCAGGGAGGGAGGTGTGTCCCAACAGAACACTAGGAAAGTCAAGAAATAGAGGGTGTACACTATCCCTACACTCAGACTTTCTTGATATACGTGCATGTGCCCGTGTGCATGCGTGTAAGGCAGGCTCACCATGTGAGAGCGTGTTGCAAACCGTTTAAAATGGTTTGCGTGGGCATGCACGTGTGTAAGGCAATGTAAACATCAGGAAGCCTGTTGCCTGATGTATAAGGCTGTGTGCACGCGTTTTACTATGAATCAGCTAAGTCCAAACCATGTAAGTATGTGTGCGCGTGTTTAAGTCACTGTGAGCGTGCTTATGTTAGTGTGCACATTGCTCCCCCTGAGGAAACAGAGAGGAAAAAGGAAACAACCAGATTACAAGGAAGCTGTCAGAGAATACTGCTGGAGTTAATTGGTGATAACAATCAGAAGCAGGCAATTACACAGGCAGACTAGAAGCCCAACCCAGCACTTAAATCACTGCAAACAGCAGTGCAGGGTGTTTCTCTCAAGAGATACTGCAAGAAAGGAGTAAGCTATCAGAATTGAAAACTGAAAAAGCTGAACTCAGAGCAGAAATGCTAGGGGCTGCCATAGCTGTTATAATCAGGCATAAGCGAATTGCTGAGGGTGGTGACAATGCAGATGCTGACAGACAACCCAGAGTGAGGAGAAGGAGAAGAGTATACAGGCCCAGGGTCACCTACCATGGGTTACATGAGCTGGAGATAGTAGAGCGCTACAGAGTGGACAGAGACCTTCTGCAGCAAATTGTTGAGCTGTGCAGGCCACGTCTCACACACAGAACCAACAGAGGGGAACCCATCCCAGTGGAAACCAAGGTATGTGTTGGCCTAAGAATACTAGCAACAGGTACCTTCCAGAGACCAACTGGTGATATGATGGGATATCACAGGCATCAGCCTCCAGGGTACTGCACCAGTTCCTGGATGCCATGTCAGCACATGTCGGTGATCATGTATATTTCCCCAATGCCTGTGAGGTATTGGCCAGCAATATGCATCTCTTCCAGCAAATAGCGGGATACACTGAGGTACTGGGTGCAATAGACTGCACACACATACGCATCAAAGCACCAGCCGGTGAGCGGGGTAGAGCCTATATTAACCACAAGGGATTCCCCTCCATCAACTGCCAGGTCGTGTGTGATGCCCAGGGCATAATAATGAATGTGTGTGCTGGCTGCCCTGGGAGCTACCACGATTCCCACATCTGGCATCTGACGCAGCTGTACCAATCATTTGCCAGTGGGGACTTCCCACATGGACACCTAGTGGGGGATGCAGGTTATGCACTTGAGCCATGGCTGATGACACCCATCAGAAATGCACACACACCTGAACAGGAACGCCATAATGAGGCACACGCACAAACACGTAATGTCATAGAGCGTGTGTTTGGGCTGCTCAAGTCACGGTTCCGGTGTCTGGACACATCTGGTGGAGCCTTGCAGTACACACCAACTACATGTACCCAAATGATCATGATATGTGCTATGCTACATAATATGATCCTGTGAAAACAGCTGCAGCAGGACCAGCATAGGGCTGGGCCAAACATATTCCCACCATTGCCAAGGCCAGCACAGGCAGAGGGTGACTCGGAGGAGGAACAACCTGACCTTGCCCCAGTAGGCAGAAGGAGGCATGCCCAGTATGCCCTGACCTTGGCAAAGAGGCAACACATAGCACATACACTGGCTCAGTAGGAACACTGGGACTGATACCCCCTCCGACTCACTCATATAGTAACAGGGACGCCTAACATGACACAACCTGCTTCCAAACATGTACAGGGAGTGTAGTATGTGCATCTGACAGAGGCAGCCCTGCAGCACCACCTGAGGCATGAATGCCATGTGTTAAGTAATGTAACACCATGTACCATATGCACACCTGAGGACCCTGACTAACATACACCCTCACCAATCATGAACCACAAAAACAGAAACCCACCTTCATAGGTACCACAAGGGATAGGAACCTAGATGTAATGCTACACAATGCCAGAAGTATAAACAGCAAGATGCGTGCAGTGTAAACGCACACAGTATAGAGAATGTAGATATCAGTGCTGTAATAGAAAACTGGGTCAAAGCCCACATCAGCACCCTAACACTACCAGGTCACACCTCATACAGTGATGTACAGATGCAAAACATGGAACAAGCTACAAAACGAGGGTGACTAGCAATAAATGTCATGGATAACCACACCCCCATGTTGGTACCACAACAAGAAGCAGCATGGAGTAGCCATGGTCAAACACCAATGGCTAAAACTGCCTACTACTATATAGCTTGCTGCAGACCACTGTCCTAGTAGCAGGAACTGCACCAGGCCTATGTTGGAATACATGAAGATATGAAGCCCCCCAAACCACATTATATTGCTTGACTGAAAATACCTACACATACACCATAGTTTCATAGTTTCATAGTTTACTACTAGGCTATCTGCCCTAGTGCATTTATAAGCCTAACCATAGTGATGTGGCTATTGCCACCCCTTATAGTGGTGATAAGTGTACAGAATAGATTCCGAATATTGTGCCTCTGACTTAGTAGTGACACATTGTGACCCCTTTACTTAATCGAATAACTTGACTGTGCCTCTGTCTAGTAGTGACACAGGGAGGACCCCTGGGGTAAACCTACGATCTCACATCCACTTGTCCAGATTTTTCTTGAAGAGAGTCAGTGAGGGACTCTGTCTAACATGAACTGGGATTCTGTGCTAGAGTGTGAGAAGCCTCTGAGTTATGACTCTGTCCCTCCAGCATGTCCTATACATGTATGTGCTGAGGTTCAAATCTTTAGCTCTCATGGTTCTGTTGGATTTGGATTGCTTGCAGTGGAGCATGTCCACCAAATCCTGATTAGACATGGTCTTGTATGTCAGGAATAGGTCACCTGTAAGTAGGCGGTATGCTACTGAATAAAGCTGGATTTTCTTTAGTCTGGAAGCATATGACATGTGTTGTAGACCCTTGATCCTCTTGGTAAGGTACTTTTGGGGTCTCTCCAGCTGTTGCAAGTGTTGGGTGAGGTACATACCAAATGGGGCTTTGTATTCAATCATGGGCCTGATAAGGGAGAAGTATAGGGGTACAATGACCTCCTTTGATCTGGATGGAAAACCCTTCATGATAAGGTGGACAAGATAGAAAGTCTTTCTAACCACTTTGGCAACATGGGGGTCAAACGAGAGGTCACTATCTACATGGGTCCCCAGGTGTCTGATTTGTTTTCTGTGCTCAGTGGGTTGCTGTCTATGTGTTAATTTGTGGGTACTTTGTTCCTCCCAAAGGGGATGACTACACATCAGTTGCATTCAGTTTCAGGCCATGATTCCGGCACCAGCTATCTGTTTTTGTGAGGGCATTCTGTAGGATGTGTGTGCCGGCTGATGTATTCACTATGGTGCCTAGGTTGCAGTCATCTGCAAACTTTGTCAGCCACAACCCTCCTATGTTTGCTTTCACATCTGAAAAGTAAATGCCAAATAAGAGGGGATCCTTGTGGGACACCACTTGTGACTGGCTTTGAATCTGACAAGGCACCTGCAATGTCGACTTTATGGGTTCTGTTTCTTAGCCATTTTGCAACCTATCCTGTGACATATGGTTTTATATTTCAGCTGTTGAGCTTGTCTATGATGCCTGAGTGGGGTATTGTGTCAAAGGCCTTAGCCAAGTGCAGGTAGGCTGTGTGGACCGCTTAGCCCTCATCAATGGCCCTACTGACAGTATCAAAATAGTCAACTAGGTGCAAAAGGCAGGATCTGCCCTGTACAAAGCTGAACTGGGTGGGATTAAGGGTCTGTAGGTCACCAATGTCTCTGTTTAAGAGCTCCATAATGACTCTTTCCATAGCTTTGCAGACAAGGCTGGTTAAGCTTGTGTGGTGGTAGTTCCCAGGGTCTGTGGAGGCATCTCCTTTGTGGAGTGGGACCACTGTTTCTGTACACCAGTGTTCAGGTACATATCCTGTAGCAAGGCTAAGGTTAAATAGCATTTGTATATACGGGTTTAGCTCCTTCTGGAGTTCACGTAGCACGCAACTGGGGATACCATCAGGTCCCATTGATGCTGTGTTGCTGTCTTTGCTGAGTGTGGCTCTTACATGGACATCTGAGATGACAGTGAGGTTACATTCAGCTGTGATAACTATCTTCTGTTGGGGGTGAGGGAGGGGGAAAATTGCACTGAACCTGTCTGCCAGAATGTTGCCAATATCTGTCAGGTCACTGAAATTTATGTTGTTGTGTACCAACTCTGAGCATATCTGAGGGTTCCCTCCCAGGTTTCTGACATAACGGAAGAAGTCATTGTGGCTATCTTTATTGTCTTTGGTGATTTTTGTCTCAAAGTTGACCTTGGATGTCTTTATGAGAGAATGTAGCTTTTTACTAGTGCTGATCACAGCTGCCTTCCCTTTAGGAGATTTAGCTCTGTCTTGCATTAGTATCCTTCATTTGTTATACAGTTTGTTTATGGCTGGGGTCCACCAGACAGGCCACTTTCCCTTGGTGGAGAGGGTCTTGGTTTTATTTGTGATTGCATGGTCCATGCTTTCTTGGAGATGTTCGTAGAAAGCGTCTGTGATGGAGTCACCATTGTGTGTTGTGGTTTCCACTGGCCCAGTGGGCTTAAAGGATACCATCTCAGTCTGAAGAAGTGTGAAGTCAGCTTTTGAGATGTTTGTCACTATACTCTTTGTATTATACTAGCACAGACACATTTGTAGACAATTTCCCAGAATCCATCAAACAAAATGGACATGCAAAATGTAACACTTCCACAAGAGGGGTAAGCATACTGGATGTGATAATCAGAAATATGTGTACTGGATGTCAAGATGAGAAGTGTATCCCTCACTGGTAAGACCAGACCATAGAGTAATCACACTGTAGTTACACATCCCGATCCCAGTCCCTGGCCAGAATACCACAGTGAAACACATGTATAAAGCATAGCTTGCACCCCTACAAACCAATGTGGAATCCATGAAAGGCCCTGTGCAAGTCCACAATATGGGACACACTGCAGAACATGTTATACAGCAGGCATACCATGAACACAGCCAAGAGTGCTTGGAGTCTGCAATCACAAATAACAACAAGATACAATGCCATACACCCAGGCATCTGGCATGCTGGACTCCAGCAATTACTAAACCATTGAAGAGAATGAGGAAGCTACCACATGATAGATCAAACATAAAAAGTGAAGTAATCAGTGATCACTAGTATGGCAATAAAATGTGTCCACACATAAAATCCACTAAGGCCAGGCAAAACAAGTAGAATCTGTGAATCCAGAGGCAATGTGACACCTGTCCCAAGTACACACACAACAACAACTCACCCCAATAAATACAAATATATGTGATAGACGCAACCAGGTAGCCAAACTGGAGCCTGAGCACCCCCAAATCAGTACTGTCAAAACTAGTCAGGAGGACAAGGTAACCACATACACCACAAACCCAGTCCCACATAGACCTACAACGACTGTAAACCAAACACATAAACACAAAACATTCCCAGAGGCCCTAATTACAAACACACAACACCAACACAAGCCTCCAAAGCAGACACCCAATAAAACAACCTCCAGACATAGCACATGTAACACATAGTACACAAAGCTGGTGTGCCAAACAGTCACAGGACAGAAGGAGAAACAACATGCCTGATACAGTTGTAATAGGTGACTCCATAGTGAGACATGCTGCTGTTCCAGGGATGGCTTGCACCTGTTACCCATGGGCGTCTGGATATTGCCTAAGGCTTTTGCAACCTACAGAGATCCTTTCGTAGGCAAGGCTGAAAAGACTAACCCACCACCATAGAAAACAAAACTGGAAAGAAACAGAAGGGTAATGCTGATCAATGCCAGATGTGTAAACCTCAATATGCATGCTCCTGAGGCCCTCCCCAGTATGGATAACATTGATGTCTGTCCAGTGATAGAAACCTGCTGCAAGCCTCATGACAGCACACCAGCACTACCAGGTAATACCACATATCATGTGTTATGGCCACAAAACCTGGAACAAAACATAAAAGGAGGGTGAGTATCCATATTCAGCACAGACACCTATACGTCCAGTTAACTGACAATGCTTACGTCATTGCAGTCCACCCATGTGCAACTAACCATAGGCAAGACTGCTGTACAGTCTGTAGCATGCTACAGACCACACTCTCACACACAGGAACCCCACCCCGCTGTCCTGAAGATAGTGGACAGTATGAATGTACCACCAAATACAAAACAAGGTACACACAAATTACCACATAGGTGGTAAACCATTATGTATGGAAGGAGTAATCAGGGACCTAGTGACACAAGTGGACAGTAACCTGTTATGTGACAGTCACATCGCCAATTTGGCTAGGAAGACTGTCTATATCGGACACTGTATCATGAAAGGATTCACATCTACGTCAACAAAGGTCATTGTGCCCCTATACTGTTCCCTTATCAGACCATAATGTAGTACAATGCCTCATTTGGGATGTACATTACCTGGCACCTGCAGCAGTTAGAAAGACATCAAAGGTACCTCACCAAGAGTCAGAAAGGGTCTCAAATATATGTCGTATGCTGCCTGGCTGTAGACACCACAGCTGAATGCAGTCACATACTGCCTACACAGAGGCATTGTATGTCTGTTGTACAAGGCCATGTCCAACACAGGAGTAATGGACATGCTCCACCCCAGAAAACTCAAAGCCATCGGAGCTGTGTGAGTCAGAGATGTCAACCTCAACACATAATAAAATAGGATGTGCTGGAGGGACAGATACCTAACCCTGAGTCTCTCCACACCCTGGAACAGAATACCACTACATGTTAGGCAGAGCCCCTCACTGACACTCTTCAACAGGAAGTTTGCAAAATGGATGGATAATTGTAGATGTACACTGGGGGTCTTTACTGTGTCATGTCCAGACAGAGGCACAGCTAAGTAAATCATAAATGGACATAATATTCACATAGCAAGGGGTGGCAAAAGCCACACACACTGTGGCTAGGCTTACAAATGCCCTAGGGTGGATAGCCTAGTATGAACCTATGAACCTATTATGATACAAATTGTACAGGACACTAAGGATAACCCCAAGGCTGCTGCAACTGATGGTAGGAAGCATGTTGTGAATTCCCAGATATGCTCTGGAGCACATAAATATTACAAACAACATACCAAACACACACACGTATTGCCAACATACATCCTGGCAGGTGCAGTGCAACCCCCCCCCCCCATAATGCAAAATATCTTTCCCAGCAGACTGCTGCCTCCCTGACATTATGTCAGCCTTACCACAGGATATGTACCCAAAGAGCAGTGTACAACAACAGTGGTCATTCTCAAGAAAGGTGTTGCCTGAATGGATACTAAAAACAACCACCACAGAATCCTGAGAAGCTTGGTCTGCACAGCTATAGAAAGGATCAGCATGTACCGCAGACATAAAGATATTGGGGATCTATTGACACCCGGCCCTACCCAGTGTGGGTTTATTAAGTGCAGACCCTGCCCCTAAACATGTGTGACTCAGTTGAAACAGTAATTGAGGTCACTGATGAGGGCAATGTGGTCCAAACAGTGTAGCTGGACCTTGCAAAGCCTTCCATACAATACCCTACGTGTTCAATATAGATATGCTCACCAGCTTATATATACACCCCTATGTCACTAGAGGGGTTGCAAACCAGACCAATGACAGAACTGACATGGTCAGACATGCTGCAGCCATGTCAGACTACAAACCACATATAACAGGTATCCCACAAAGCTTGGTCCTGGGACCTTCCCCATCTGGTATATATGCCCCATAGGTACAGGCCAACATGTAAGGACTGTGCCTGAACATGTTTGCAGAGGACTACAAACCGCCCAACATATCTGACACTCCAGCTGACACAAGCATCCCATAAAAGGGCCA
Organism: Protopterus annectens; assembly: GCF_019279795.1. Classification (NCBI taxonomy): domain Eukaryota; kingdom Metazoa; phylum Chordata; order Ceratodontiformes; family Protopteridae; genus Protopterus; species Protopterus annectens. The sequence goes on from NC_056746.1 coordinate 543,972,769, forward strand.
CATAGAAACAGACAACTGGTGCCATAGCCATGTCAGCATGTTAAATGGAGAAAACTGTATAGTAAACCTCTGTGGATATACAGTAAGTGACCACCGATTACCACATAGGTGTTAACCCATTACATACTTAACATGTAATGACAGACCTGGGTACACAAGGTGATAGATATCCTGCATTGGACAAACATGTGGCTGTAGTGTTAACAGAAACAATCCATATACCAACCTAATCATGAAGGTTATGACATCTAGATAAGGGGAGGTCATTGTGGTTCTGCAGTTATCCTTCATCAGCGTTACAATTGACTACAACAGCCCCTGTGGGGTGTACCTCAGCAGACACCTCCATCAACTGTAAAGTCCACAACAGTACCTCACCAGGAGTATCAAAGAGCTTGAACAGATGTAATGTGTTGCCTGATTAAACAGAGTGCAACTCCACACACTGCCATGCTGGCCACCCAGACTCAAGCTGTGCCTGATGTAGAAAGCCATGTCCAAGCTGGAATCAATGAACATGCTGCACCTTGTACAATCTGAATGGCAGTGAGCTATGCACATGAAGGACCTGAAGCCCAGCACTGACATACATAGGACAAGCTGTACTGCATTATCCATAACACAGAAGCCACCCCCACGCATGAGTAAACTACCAGTACAGGTTATCCATAGAGTCACTCGTTGATTCTCCTCAACAGGAATCTTAATGAGTGGATGGGAGATGGTAGGTTTACCCTGGGTATCACTGTTATGTCATGGGTAGACAGAGGCACAGTATACTAAACATGACATATGTCATGACAAACTACACTTACAGTGTGTCGAAGGACAAACACACTCTCTGACTAGCATTAGAAATGGCCTAGGGCACATCGGTAGTGTTTGCCAATGTACGCCTATGTTGTGGAATACACTACTGATGTTGGACGAGGCTGTTTTAAGTAGTTAATATCTGAACATAATGCAACATGGTCAGATAGGTTCATAGGTGTATATTGGCTATCTGCCCTAAGGCATTTATAAGCCTAGCCCAGAGTTTTGTGGCTTACGCCACCCTTATATGGAAACAATACTGTGCCCGTTAGTTTGTTGTGCCTCTGTCCAGCAGTGACACAGAGACGATTCCCGGGGTAAACCTACGATCTCCCATCCACAGGTCAAGATTCCTCTTGAACAGAGCCAGCGATGTGCTCTGCCTCACATGGACCGGGATTCTATTCCACAGCATAGGGAGTCTCTGAGTGATTAATCTATCCCTCCAGCATGTCCTATTTATATGCGTGCTAAGGTTTAAGTCACTTGCTCTAGTGGTTCTGGTGGATTTGGAATTTTTGAGGTGGAGCATGTCCATTAATTCCTTGTTGGACATGGCGTTGTATGTCAGGCACATGTCACCTCTGAGCAGATGGTATGCGACTGAATAGAGCTGGAGTTTCTTCAATCTGGCAGCATATGACAAGATGTTGGAGTCCCTTTATCCTTTTGGTGAGGGACTTTTGGGGTCTCTCCAATTGCTGCAGATGTCGGGTGAGATACATCCCGAATGGGGCATTGTACTCAATCATTGGTCTGATAAGTGAAGAGTACAGGGGAACAATGACCTCACTATATCTGGATGTGAATCCCTTCATGATCAGGTGGGCAATGTAGAAGGTCTTTCTAACCACTTTAGCAACGTGAGTGTCAAAAGAAAGGCCACTGTCAACCTGGGTCCCCAGGTCCCTGATAACCTCTTCTGTGCTTAGAGGATTGCCACCTATATGGTAGCTTGGGGTTACCTTGCTTTTCCCGAAGGGTATGACTATACATTTTTTGGCATTTAACTTCAGGCCATGGCTCTGGCACCAGCTATCAGTTTCCGTGAGTCCCTTCTGAACGATATCCGTGTCTGATGCACTTTCCACTATGATGCCCAGTTTGCAGTTATCTGCAAACTTTGTCAGCCAAAGTCCTCCCATGTTGGCCTGTACTTCTGAGAAGTAGATGCCGAACAATAGGGGGCCAAGGACCGAGCCCTGTGGGACACCACTTGTGACCGGCTTGGAGTCTGACATAGCGCCAGCAACTCTAACCCTGTGGGTCCTGTCCTTAAGCCAGTTTGCAACCCATCTTGTGACATATGGGTTTACATTTAAGTTGGTAAGTTTTTCTACAATACCCGAGTGGGGTATTGTGTCGAAAGCCTTTGCAAGGTCAAGGTAGGCTGTATGGACTGCCTTTCCCTCAACAATGGCTTTGGTGACTGTTTTGAAGAAGTTGACCAAGTTCAAAAGGCATGATCTGCCCTTGACAAAGCCAAACTGGGACGGGTCCAATGTCTGCATGTCCCCTATATCTTTGTTTATGAGCTCCATTATGATCCTCTCCATAGCTTTGCAGACTAGACTTGTTAAGCTTATGGGGCAGTAATTACCAGGGTCCGTAGAGGCACCGCCTTTGTGCAGATGTGCACAACTGGACCCTAACCAGGCTGTTGTGCTCACTATGGAAATGTGAAGCAGTGATTGGACTAATGCCCAGGATACTGTCCACCACAGTGAAAGTACTGAACCACTACACTATACAGTACTACAGTGTTAAATCAGTATGAACAGATGTTGACAATTGTATGCAAAGCATCCCATGCAAAACCTGCAGGCACAGTATAATCCCTGTTGTGTTCACACAAAAAGCATTTGGACAGTAACTACACAACATGAAACAGAACACACAACCATAAACAGGAGATATTTGTTGAAGTTCACACTCATCCACAAATGTGATGGGCTGCAGAGTTCAACATATGGAAAGCTCACACTGGGCATGCTCACACACTTTGATAAATGAGACATCTTTCACACAACATGCCATGGGAAGGCTGAACTGGGCATGCTCACACACTTAGTCCAAATATCAGTTTAGCATTTTGCCACATATATCTGGTATACGTACATGTTATTTCAGTAACCAACAACATTATAGCAATCTGACCAGTGCTCACACTTAAATGACTACAGAGACATACATGATATAGTGGATTTCCCCCATATGCAAACATCTTCCACAGATACACAAGTTGTTCATACAAACAGGAAATGTTAGGGCAATAAAGATCTGCAAACACTGCTATCAGCACCAAATAATGTGCATCTGACAGAAAAACATATGGGTGTAGAGGTCAACACTAGGCTGTTTGCCCTAGGGAATGACAGCTTATCCAGAGTGTGTGTGTGTGGGTGATTGTGGTTGGTCTGTGTGCAAGTCTGTGTGAGGGAAATGTTCCTTTTAGCAACTGGGAAAACACACACCACAGGATGCTCATTCCCCTTTCTAAACACTAATGATGTCAGCACCCTATAAGTATATCAGGAGAAAGAAAATCTCCCAGTAATCTGAATAGCGAGCTCTGCTAGTGCGCCTGTCTCTAGTGTCATAACATAGTTAGGTAGGGGTTTAAATCCAGCAAGTGTGTGTGAAGGGGGGTTAGTGTGTGTGTAAGTGTGTATGGAAAAAACATCCCTTTTGGCAACTGTGAAAACACACCACAGGATGCTCATTCCCCTTTCTAAACACTGATGATGTCAGCACCCTATAAGTATATCAGGAGAAAAGAAATCTCCCAGTAATCCAAATAGCGCACTCTGCTAATGTGTCTGTTTCTAGTGTCATAACATAGTTAAGTAGGGGTTTGAATCCAGCAAGTGTGTGCATGAAGGGGGGTTAGTGTCTGTGTGTAAGTGTATATGAAAGGAACATTCCTTTTGGTAATTGTGAAAACAAACCACAGGATGCCCATTCCCCTTTCTAAACACTGATGATGTCAGCATCCTATAAGTATATCAGGAGAAAGAAACTATCCCAGTAATGCAAATAGTGCGCTCCGCTAATACGTCTGTCTCTAGTGTCATAACATAGTTAGATAGGGGTTTGAATCCAGCAAGTGTGTGATAAGGGGGTTAGTCTAAGTGTGTATGAAAGGAAAATCCTTTTTGGCAACTGGGAAAACACACTACAGGATGCACATACCCCTTTCTAAACAATATCACAATTATTTATGGCTTTTGATTGCAGACATGTCACGTGTGTTTTGCTCACACAGAATGCCCATGTGTGCAGGTTGTTTCTCACAATAATGCATGACATCGATTAAACCAGTTATGGCAATGCACACATGATGTATGTGTGTGCCAAATACACATATGTACCTGTGACCTTCAATAGCTACCATGTGTGATGCCTGCCACATGTGAATACATGGTATTTGCACTGGGTAACATTATGACTGTGGTCTTCTGTGCAGGTGCTGCATGTGAGATGTGTATATACAGTGTGAGATGTAGATGCTATCAACCTAGTAGTGAGGGATACACACCTGGTCTGGGGCATATAGTCTACATGTTGTTGATGAAGAGGTGCTGCATGTTTTCACCTGTTGTGGGAGTGGTAAGAAGTTGTTCCATAGCAATGCAGTGACCGCATGCTAAGAACCTTTCAGCTAGGGTGTTGTAGCTACAGTAATTCATTAGCATTCAGTAATATGTCAGCATTCCTGGTGAGGGTATGATGCCAACCAAGGTTAGGGTTCTACCAGCCTGTGCCACTTGCTCAGTGAGCCCTTCCATGTTCCCTATCATGTATTCCAGTGAGGGACATCACACATCAGCTGTAGTGGCATGGACAATGACTGAGTCATATGTGTCCATGCATCTGACTGACCTGTATGCTTGTGTTATGTGGTGGACCATAGTGCCCCATGAGCATATCACTGTGACCTTCACCTTGTCCAGCCTGGTGAGCATGACCTCACTGTACCGGTCAATAAAAGTACCTAACACAACTGCAGCAGGAGTGTTGTATAGCTGTACAGACTGTGCTTGTTTGGCACACAGGATTTGTGTGCTATGTGTTATGCGTGCTCTGTTCAGGCCTAACGTATGCCTGTGTACCAGCTGCAGGGGTATCTGCCACTCAGGCAGGATGCATTTCTTAGGCTCCACGAATGGCCCGGTGTGTTCCCGTGCTTGTATTGCTGTCAGTGTAGGTCTACATCAGACTGGTATTGCAGTCACTGTAGTATTTCATGCCACCTGACAGGTTATGCCAGTACTGGGTTCAGAGTGCTTAGTCCACAGTTTGGCTATGTGTTTCCATCTCATACATGTGTTGTACATCCATGGGTAGGGGATAGGGTTGACTGTGTACATGTGGCAGCTGTGACATTACTACATGACTCACATATTCCACAACTGTACCATAGAGGTGACTGACAACTGACCTTTGCACATGCTACCATAGTATTGAGATTGCATTGGTGATTAACAGCACATAGGGCCAATGGTGAACAAGATACATAGGTTCATAGGTTCATACTAGGCTATCTGCCCTAGGGCATTTATAAACCTAGCCAGAATGTGTGTGGCTTTCACCATGCATTGTAAATCTATCTTGCTATGCCCTTTTCCAAGGTTAGTATACTGTGCCTCGGTCTAACAGTGACACATAAGTGATACCCAGGGTAAATCTACAATGTCCCATCCAGTCATTAATATTCCTCTTGAAGACAGTCACTGAGTGACTCTGCCTAACCTGTATTGGGATAATATTCCAGAGTGAAGGGAGCCTCTGAGTTATGAATGTGTCCCTCCAGCATGTCCTATGTATATCACTCCTGAGGTTTAAGTCTTTCCAGCGTGTAGCTTGATGGGATCTGGATATTCTGAGGTGCAGCATGACCATTAAATCAGGGTTTGACATGGCTTTATATGTCAGGCACAGGTTGCCTATGAAGAGGCAGTATGCCACTGAGTAGAGCAGCTGTTTCTTTAACCAGTCAGTATGTGGCATCTGTTTGAGCCCTTTGATCCTCTTGTTGAGGTACTTTTGTGCTCTTTCCAGTTGCTGCAGGTGTCTGGTAAGGTGCATGCCGACAGGGGCATTGTAGTCAATTATGGGCATGATGAGGGATGAGTAAAGAGGCACAATGTCCTCCCCTGATCTACATGTGAATCCCTTCATGATGAGGTGGCCTATATAAAATGTTTTTCTAACCACTTTGACCATGTGGTTGTCAAATGAGAGAATGCTATCAACTTGTGTACCCCAAGGTCCATAATTCCTTCATCTGTACTTAATGGATTAACACATATGTGGTACTTTGTGGTCACTTTGTTTTGCCAAAGGGATGACTATACACTTTTTGGCATTCAGCTTGAGGCCATGGCTGTGGCACAAGTCATCTGTTTCTAAGAGGCCCTTTTGGAGGATGTGTGTGTTGGCTGGAGAGTTGATTATGGCGTCCAGTTTGCAGTCATCTGTGACTTGCTCAGCCACAGTCCTTCCATGTTGGCCTGTACCTCTGATAAATATATACTGAACAAGACAGACCCCAGGGCTGAGCCTTGTGGGACACCACTTGTAACTGGTTTTGAGGCTGACATGGCTCCAGCAATTCTAACCATGTGTGTTCTGCCCTTGAGCCACTGTGCAATATCTGTAGTGACATAGGGGTTAATATGTACACTGGTGAGCTTCCCTAGAATGCACAAGTGGGGTATTGTATCAAAGGCTTATGCAAGGTCCAGGTAGGCTGTGTAGACCACCTTCCCCATTGACAGTGGCATTGGTGACTGTTTCAAAGAAATCAAACAGGTTTGAGAGGCAGGATCTGCCATTAACAAAGCCAAACTGTGTATGATGCAGTGTCTGTAGGTCCCTAATATCTATATTTATGAGGTTCATGATGATCCTTGCCATAGCTTTGCAGACCAAGCTATTCAGACTTATGGGGCGATAGTGTCCAGGATCCGTTAAGGCACCACCTAACTGTAGAGGGACCACTGTTGCTGTACGCCACTCTTTGGCCACATATCGTGTAGTAAGGCTGGGATTGAACAGTAGTGTTATGTCTGGGTGTAGCTCTTTTTGGAGTTCATGTAGGACACAGCCTGGGACACTGTCTGGTCCCATTGATGGAGTGTTTATTGCTTTGGAGAGGGCAGCTCTTACCTGAGCATCTGAGATGTCAGGGGGGGGGCAGCACTCTGCTGGGAGAAATATTTGCCCTTTTGGTGTGGGGGGGGGGAGAAGGTAGCAGTGAACCTGTCCACTAGGATGTTGGCAATGTCTGTGTGTTTGGTATTTCTTTTGACATCTTGGACTACCTCTGAGCATATCTGGGAATTACCACCCAGGTTCCTAACATAACTAAAGAAATCCTTGTGATTATCCTCAGTGTCGTGTGGAACCTTCTCTCAAAGATGGCCTTAGACAAACTTATGAGTGCCTGTAGTTTTCTTTTAATACTCATCAGTGATGCCTTCACATTTTGGGAGTTTGTTGTATCATTTAGTAGCTTCATCCTTCTATTGTATTGTTTGTTTATGGCTGGTGTCCACCACACAGGACGTCTGCCTTTGGAGGATTGGGTCTTGCTTTTATTTGGGATTGCATGATCCATGCATTTCTGAAGGTGTCCATAGAATGCCTTTATACAGGTATCTGCAGTCTGGTCCATATTTTCAACAGGCCTGGGGGCTTTGAAGGTTTCCACATCATTTATGAGGAGTGTGAACATGCTTTACATGAGTTGTTGACTGTATTCTTCTGTACAGGGGGTGGCCTTGGGATGTGAATATCCAGTGAGATTAGTTTATGGTCTGATCTTACCAGTGAGGGATACACTTCTGGTCTGGAGCATAGAGTCCCCATGTTGGTGATGATCAGGTTCAGTATGTTTTCCCTCTTGTGTGAGTGGTAACAAGTTGTTCCATAGCATATTGGTATATAAATTCTAGTAATCTGTGGGCTAGGGTGTTGGAGCTACAGTCATGCTCCCAGTCTATGTTTGGGTAGTTTAACCCACCCAATATAATGGTGTATGGACAGACCTACATATTTCCAACTGTTTTCAGGAAGGCCAAGTGTGGTTCTTGTGTTTGTGAGGGTGGTCTGTAGCAGGCTATAAACTGGAAGGCAGTTTTACCCATTGTTACTTGCATATGGATAGTCTCTGATGTTTGGTGCTTTGCCACCAACCTGGAGGTGTGGGTATCTTGGATGAATATCAATACACCCCCTCCTTTTGTGGTTTTGTGCAAGTTTTGGGCCTGAAAAGCATGGTATGAGGTATAACTTGGTAGTGCTGGGGTGCTGTTGGTAGCCCTGAATCCGGTATCTGTTACTGCACAGATAGCGATGTTCTCCATGCTGAGGAATGTTTCGAGTGTATGCATCATCAGGTTTAGAGTCCTGCAGTGGCATATATGACTGCTCACATGGACAGATGCCAGGTAAGTCATATGCAAAGTGTCACAGGCAACGTACATGTGCACAGGAGAAACAGTGACATTCTGTCAAGTGAGACATGAACATACATATAGTAAGCTATGCAGATGTCACTAGGAGTCCACAGAAGCTGTGTAACACTGCATGGCAGGTCGGATCAGTATTCCAGGGTAACTGCAAGGAAACATGCATGCAAACATAGCTACTGTAAGCAGAACTGCATATAGTCCATTGTACAACAAACAAGCTGTACCACTTTCAGTAGGTAACACTGCAAATGCACACCAGCTGACATATGAATACCTATGTCACCAAAGGTGATACTTACCAGATCACGGATAGAAATGACATGGCCAGACACGCTGCATCCCACATGAACACATATCTCAAGCAACACAGACCTCACAAAGTCGGTGTTCTTAACAGGCATAGCCCATAAGGCCAAACACAATGTGTGACACACCTATAATAGGTGATGCCATAGTCAGACACACTGACGTCCCGCTCTCCAGACTGAGCAAGGTGAGGGTCACATTTAGCTACCTGTCAGGTGATAGAATGTGCCACATAACACAAGCACTCAGGTCACTCCACAGCAAGTACAAGTATGAGACAGTCATTGTCCATGCTGGTGTGAACAACCTGAGACGTACCTCCCTGGACCACATGGAAAGAGACACAGAGGAGCTCTTACATCACCCTCTCAAACTCAGGAATCCCACACAGCCTTTATGATGACACAGGAGAGTATAGAATTATCTGCAAACACCATCATACTGGGTGATTTCAACTACCCAAACATAGACTGTGAACATTACTCAAGCCACAATACCCAAGCTCTAGGGTTCCCATAGTTCAGAAACTCTTTAGCGAGGGAAAATATACTAGACCTGATCATCACAAACATGAGTACAAAATGCTCACCACTTGAAGTATATCCCTCATTGTTGCAATCGAACCATATACTAATCACACTGGAGTACTGGATCCCCCACATATGCAAACCTCAGACACATCTATGTGTGTGTGGGAAATGCCCCTATTAGCAACTGTGACAGTATACTACAGGATGCAGATTCCCCTTTTGAAACACTGATGATGTCAGCACTCTATAACTATATTACCTGAATTAAAGCTCCCCAGTAATTCATATAGCGTGCTCTGCTAATGCGTCTGTCTCTAGTATAATAACATAGTTAGGTAGGGCTTTGAATCCTGCAAAGGGAATGTATGAGTGGGGTTTGTGTGTGTGCATAATGCTGTGAGGGAAAAGTGCCTTTTGCCAACTGGGAGAACACACTACAGGGTGCACATCCCTCTTCCTAAACACAGATGATGTCAGCACCCTCTAAGTACAGCATTAGAAAGGATTCCTCCCACTAATGCAAATAGCACACTCTGCTAATGTGTCTGTTTCTAGTGTCATAACACAGTTAGGTAGGGGTTTGAATCTTGCAAATGGAAAGTATGTGTGTTAGTGTGTGTGCACAATGCTGGGGGTGGGATGTGGCTTTTGCCAAATGGGGCTACACACTGCAGGGTGCACATTTCCCTTAACAAACAGTGATGTTGACAGCACCCTATACAAACAACATGACAACAGACAACTGCCAGTACTCAGTATAGTGCCACATGCTACTGTAACACGCACATGTACCAGAACATACCTAGATAGTGTTTTGAAACCTGAATGTGGCAAGTGTGTGGATGTGGGATGTTTCTGTGTGTGCATTTCCGTATGGAAAACATGTTGTATGTGGCAATCAGGGAACCACAGTACCTGATGCACATTACACTTTTAAACTGATGAGGTTGCCTGCACCCTGTGAGTACAGGTAGAGAAGAGGAAATCGGTAGTAATCCAAATAGTGCACTTTTCAAATGTGTACCTGTCATGTGTCGACAGCTACTCATGTAGGGTAATAAATAATGGAAATGGCAGGTGAGTGTGTGCATGTGTGGGGGTAGCAGGGTGTGTGTAAATGCATGTGTGACAGAACAGATACATATAGCTGAATCTACAACACAGCACATGATGCACATTCCCATAGTCAATGGTAGCATGTGATGGTGTGCAGCTGGTACACTTTGGTAAGTAGTATGGGTGCAGATAACAATTCAGGACATTCATACAGTTACTGCAGCAGGAATGCTGGGATATACACACAATCATAGTGGAACAGTGAACAGTTACCAACATGTTACTACTTATACACATCTATGTAGTCACCCTGTGCATCAGCAACGTGTTTACCTTTTCCTGCACTGATGTTGTAGTATGCAGGAGGTGGCACAGTGTCATCATATGCACAGGGTGTGGGTTGGGTATGCCCAAGACAGCCACTGGTAACACCAATTGACATGTGTGTGTATGTGTGTTTGTGAGGGGCAGCAGTACAGGGTGGACCAGTGTTGGTGCAGTGTGTGTGTGTATGTGTTTGCCCTAGGTGTTAAATTTCTGCATGTGTGTAAGCATGCACACAGTCCCACATAATGGCTGCCATGTACAGGGTTTTGTGGACAGCCACAGACTGCACCTGTCAGGTCATCCAGATCAGTGTCTGTGGGCACGGACACGGTACCTGTGCCTGGCAGGGGTGCTACAGACCGTATCTGGTACTAACCCAGACTGGGTTACTGTCATCGGAAGCGGGTGTGTGTTGACTGGACACAGTTCCCTGTTGGGACTGTCCAGAGCCACGTGCACATGGTCACCTGGGGCGTCCTGATGACAGCACTAACCCAGCATTGCTGGGGCTGCTGCTGGCACTTGAGGTGCGTGAGTGGGCCTGTTGTCGTCCACGGCGACTGCCAGTTGGTGCTGTTGCTGGCATACGGCCACATCGACACCACAAACGCACACCATCGCCCTGGCCCATGGACATCTGGTTGTGGAGCAGCTGTTGTATGTCCCCACAACGTCTGTCAATGACATCTGTGAAATTATGAATAGCATTCGCAATGTCACACATGCCATCTGTCATGGCTGTGCGACATGCTGTCAGATCCCTCAGACCCTGTCTGGTGTACCTTTCCATACGTGCCTGTGCCTGCATAACAGTCCGAAACATAGTGGAGGTTGACATACCTCCTTGGGCACGTCGGCCAGAGGCAGTACGGCCATGGATGCCCCCACGAGAACCCATGGGTGACTGTCTGCGTGGTACCATTGGAGGACCCTGCTCATGGCTGCTTTGTGGGGATGCATGTACCACAGGTATCACATTACCCTGATCTATGCCCAATGCATACTGTCCATCACCTAGGGACAATGGTGACAAAGGATGTAACGGCAGGATGACTGTGCACATTGAAGGGGTTGACAGCTGTGTACTGTCAATTGGCTGACCAATGGCGGAACCAGACACACCTTCCTGCACCATTATAGACATTTCCTCATCATCAGTACCTGGGGCACAGGATTCAGGTTCCCTGCTGCAGGTCACCAGAGCAGCACCAGAACCTACGGGAGGAAAACAGGGAATACAGATTACAGTCTCAAGACATATTTTATGGTGATGCACTTCAATACAAATGCACACATTCAGAAATGGAAACATGCATTCATGGACACCCACACACATGCACACATGGGCACAGGCACATTTGCACACATGCACACCCCACAGTACACACACACATCAGTACTGAGTTACACTACTCTTACTAGTAGTAACTTGAGTATTGCAGGTATTATTAAACACACTCACCAGCATGTATACTACTGAGTTACACTACTCTTACTAGTATTATAAATAGTTTTTCAGGTAATGATAAACACACTCACCAGCATGTATGGCCTGCCTCGTTGCTAGATGGGAGGGACCTGGAAATATGAAGAAAGTAATGTCAGTGGGCACAAGTGTGCCATTGTTTTTGCATATGATACAGTGCAGTAGTACACCAGTTCCCTTATACACATCAGCTGCTCATAATGCCAATATCACACATGCACAATTACATATCATGATGACAGATACATACCACGTGTACACCTTATGCATGCATGAAGTAACAGTGTACAGAACAGTCATATGTACATATGGCATCTTACCTGCACACTCAGTGTCTTGCTGCTGTGTGGATCCAACCTCCATCAGGATGCAAGTCTGATGCTGTTGTTGTTCTGGGGCTGGATCCACGACACTTAGCAGTAGCCCCTCCTGTCTGGTGAGGGGGGGATGTGGCCACCCCCACCTGTGGCAACCTGTTGCCTGCGGATATCTGCAGCACGCTGGCGGACATTTCTAATCAAATCACTGCAGTGATGTCTCACCTGCTCATATGTCCTATCATGCATGCCAACATCATTTATCCTGCTGACAAGGTTTTGCCACAGTGCAGACCTCTCCTGCTGATTCTGGGTGGTGCGTGAAAACAGGACGGCATAGTCATGAACCAGGCTCTGGTGGATCACTTCGTCCTCTGCAGCAGGGTATGCAGGGTTACTTTTTGGAGCCATATCCCCCTGGAAAAGTACACAAACAGGATATCAGCAGAGTATGTCAGAAATATATGGTACACAGCCTATACATGAAGTATTAAATTGTAGCTATTACTGCTTGGTTGTAACTTGATTAAAGTGTAGCTATCATTCTAAGTCTTTTGGTTTAAGCACTTGGCCTTCAGACCAGTTGTTTTACATTAGGAAGGTTTGTGGCAAGCACTGTGGTGGCAGGACAGGTAGCTTTCATCCTTCTAAGTTGGGAACTGCTGATTGAGAGCCCAGTGTCCAAGTGTATTAGTTCTGGTATAAGCAGTTGGCCTTCAGGCCAGTTATTTAACATTAACAAGGTTTGTGGTCTGCACTCTTGTGTGAGAATAGGCTGTACTCTGCCATTCATAGCTGGGAACTTCTGGTTTAAGGTCTATAGTGCCTGCATATTTGAACTGTATCTTACTGACATTGGTACACCTTGTTTGCTGTAGCATACACTACATCCAAGCCTCCTGAATCTAGCTTTGTTTATATGCTTGTTATTTGTTAGCTTGTTATTTCACTGGTACGCTAATAACACATAATACACAGCTTCTCAGCACTTCTGTGAATCACTACTGATATCTGCATTGCTTACTGTACTTTTTTCCTTGTTACACTTGAAAGAAAGTGACTGCTTGTCATTTTTGCATTTAGCTAATTGTAACACATTGCACTTAAGTTACCTGGCACTTGCTCAATGAAGCTATTATATCAGTCAGCAGTAGAAATTAATATCAGTACACCCTCACTCCCCACTGGACCTTGTTTTCAATTATTACGGAATTCACAATAGTATTCTAGCATGTCCAAAGGTCAGTTGTCAATCTCCTCTCCAGTCCAGCTGGTGAGTGTGGTAATCCAGAGGCAATGTTATAACAGCCTCATGTACACAGACAACCCCCTCCTCCTAACAACAGATTGAAACACATATGAGTGATGCAACCATATACCAAACTGGAGGCTAGGCTCTCTCTACTCAATACTGCCATAACCAGTCAGGAGGAGAAGGAAACCACACTCACTACAATTCCATTCTCACATAGACCTACCACAACAGCAAAACAAACACATAATCACACAAAAACATACTCGGAGGCTCAACATGAAGATCTGCCTAAGCAGCAGAGACCTCCAAAGCAGACACCCAAGCAACCGCTACCCCAAAACAAAACACGTGCAACACATATCTCACAAAGCCAATGTGCTGAACACTCACAGCCCTTAACAGTGAACAACACACCTCATACACATGTAATAGGTGACTCTATCATCAGGCACACTGACGTCACGTTCACCAGGCTGAACGAGGAGAGGGTCACAGTGAGCAGCCTGTCGGGCACTACGACCCACCACATAACACAAGCACTCAAGTCACTCCAAGGCAAGTACAAATATGACTCACTCATTGTCCATGCTAGTGTGAATGACCTGACACATACCTCCCTGGACTACATGAAAAGAGACAGAAAGGAGCTCTCTGAGCATGCAGCCCAAGACAGTATGACCCTGACCTTGAGTAGCATCTTACCCTCACCAAGAATGATGCCACAATATCAAGGCAAGATGATCACTTTCAACAATTGAATGAAGTACTGGTGTCATTCAAAGGTGATCCAATGCCTGTCAGCTTGGGATGATATGCTGTACAAGCCACGATGCTTTACTAGGGACAGCTTGCACCTGTCACCCCTGGGCTTTTGGATTTTGGCAAAGGCTCTTGCTACACCCATAGTGCCTTTATTAGGCAAGGCTCTTAAGGCAAACCCATATCCATAGGTATCACAAAGGATGAGGAACTAAGAGTAATGCTACTCAACGCCAGAAGTCTAAACCTCAAGATACACACACTCAAAACTCTACTTAGCATTATGGACATCGATATCTGTGCAGTAACAGAAACCTGGTTCAGGTTTCCCAAGAGCACACCAGCACTACCAGGTTATACCTGTTACCATTCTTGTCGGCCCCAACACTTGGACCAAACAACAAAAGGAGGGGGAGTATCAATATTCATCAAAGATACCCACACCTCCACATTGGTGGCAAAGTACCACATAGGTGTTAAGCCATTAAGTACAGAAGAAGTAATTGGGGACCTGGGGAACAAACTTGATAGCAATCTGTCATTTGACAACAACGTGGCCAAAGTGGATTGAAAAACATGTTATATAGCCCAGCTAATCATGAAGGGATTCACATGTACATCAGGGGAGGTCATGGTGCTTCTTTACTCATCCATCATCAGGCCTATAATTAAGTACAATGCCCCTTTTGGGATGTACCTAACCAGACACCTACAGCAACTGGAAAAACCCCAACAGTACCTCATCAAGAGGATCAAAGGGCTCAAACAGATGCCATATGCTGCCCGGTTAAGGAAAATCCAGCTGGACTCAGTAGCATACTGCCTGTTCAGAGGCAATCTGTGCCTGACGTATACAGCCATGTCCAACCCAGAAGTAATGGACATGCTGCACCTCAGGAAATCAAAATCCCATACAGCCACATGCTCAAGAGACCTGAACCTTAGCACTGAAATAAATAGGACATGCTGGAGGGACAGATTCATAACCCAGAGGCTCCCTTCACTCTGTAATGAACTCACAGTACAGGTTAGGCAGAGTCCCTCATTGACTCTCTTCCATAGGAATCTGGATGAGTGGATGGGAGATCATAGTTGTACCCCGGGTATCACTTCTATGTCATTGTTAGACAGAGGCACAGTATACTAACCTCGGAAAAGGGCATAGCAAAATAATTTTAATTGGGTGGCAAAAGACAAAAACATTCTGGCTAGGCTTATCAATGCCCTAGGGCAAATAGCCTAATATGAACCTATGAACCTATGTGTACTGCTATACTACTTCTGCCATATGTTGCATGTGTGTGTGTTGTGGGGGATGCACAGGTAATGGACAGATATTTCTGCACAGGCAACACTTCTGAAACACTCTGGGTGTTCATCCCAACATACTGTATGTGTGTTGCCATCCAACACTGTGATGTGGACACACATTACTCAGCCTGGATATACATATCCCAACAACACCACAAGCACAGTACACTACCTTGCTATGTATGTATGTAATTACACAGTTATTCACTAGTTAGGACTGTGATGCTATCCATGCAGCCCACTGGGCCAGTGGAAGCCACAACACACACTGCTGGCCCCTTTGCAAAAGCTTACCACAGACATCCCACATAGTGCATGTAATGTGCACACACATATCTAACCCAGACCGTATGCACACCACTTATTTATCCTGTCCAGTGGACTACAGATACAGGCACATTGTATAACAATAGCAGGAGGCTACTGCAGCACAGAGCAGATTCACATAAAGGCAAGGCATCTGTGGTCAGCAGTGGTAAGATGCTTCACATTGACCAAATGCACACATATTGTCAACATTGTTGCAGACAGTTTAGGTGCAGGTATCGCCCCCCCCCATTCTCCTACACAAGTAGAATTAGTTATCACAGATGAATGTAACCTCCCTATCATCTCACATGTCCAGGTGAGGGCCACCCTCAACATTGCAGAACACACAGCATCACTGTTACAAAATGGTATCCCTGGATGTGTGATACGTTCACCCCTAGAGGACATAGCACCACATTACAGACTGATATTAATCCCTGGCCATACTACAGGATATGTACCTGAACAGTGCCATACGTACACAGTGGTCCCACACCAATGAGGAGGAACCTCTACTGACCCTGGGAGCTACTGCATCATATGCATAACTGGCCTTGTGTTCTAAGCTATGGAAGTTTTAAGTATGGAAGACATGTACAGCAATATTACATAAGTATATATATCAGGACTATGTACACACAACCTATCTCATGGACATACCTATAGATAGTGAACTATGATACATTTGGAGGTTTCACAGTAAACACAGTATTAACCTGCTACTTTGCATTACCTGTGTTTGTGTCAGCTGTTGCTGTGTCACTGCTGCTAATTGCTGCTGCTGCTGCTGGTTTTGTTGCTGTGATGATGCAGTTTTTTTTTATCACTACCTTTATTGCTTTATTTATTTCTTTCTTTCTCTCTCTCTCTCTCTCTTTCTCCGTCGGTTTGGTGCAATGAATGTATTGCATGTGTGGAGTGTTAGTACTGGATGCTTTTGTAGGTATCTGCATAGATCCATGTTATGGTCTCTGCACCAATTGTAAGGCAGCATTTGCTAATTGCATGCAGCCAGTTGTGTACTGATTGCATGTCTCACTGTGATTTCAGGACAGTGCTATAAAAGGGTATGTGAGATAGGCGTTGCCCTTTCAGATTGTAAGGGAGTGGAACATGCTGGTATGCTGTCGACAGTGTTCTGTGAGTGTGAAGGTTAGTAAGTCTCTCATGATTCATGCTGTGTTGTAAAGTCAGGTTGCTGCATTTCTCTCACCTGTTCCCTGTAGTGAGTGTGTATGCATACTGACACCTACAACTATATTTCCATATGTATTAATATATATATATATATATATATATATATATATATATACATACATATATATATATATGTGTGTGTGTGTGTGTGTACATATACATACTTTCATATATGTACATTAGCTTACATTATTAAGTACAAGCTAACAATTAGCAGGGCTGTTTCTGTTAACACTAAACTAGTATGGGAATCCACTAATTAGGACAGTAAAAGTCTACCTGACATGCTTTGGGTAGTACACATCCTATATTGCCTTTATCTTCATTCCTACTATTACATGTTGTACTTATTTTACACTATATTCCTGTATGAGAGTCATGGCTTAGTGGTAGGTCATACAGACTAGTGTTACAATTGTCTTGTGGTAGGGCCTAATAGTATGCTTTTATTTTGCTTTCAAATTGAGTACAGGGCCTGTCAACCAAAGTGCTGAAGGCACCTTTAAGCAGTTAAAAGGGTTAGTAAGTCTCACAGGAGTCAGGCTGTGTTGTAGATTCTGGTTGCTGCATTTATCTTCACTATTTCCTGTAGTGAGTGTGTATGAATACTGACACCTACCACTATATTTCATATGTATTAATATATATATATATATATATATATATATATATATATATATATATATATATATATATATATATGTGTACATATACATACTTTCATATATGTACATTACCTTACATTATTATGTACAAGCTAACAATTAGCAGGGCTGTTTCTGTTAACACTACACTAGTATGGGAATCCAGTAATTCGGACATTAAAAATCTACCTGACATGCTTTGGGTAGTACACATCCTATATTGCCTTTATATTGATTCCTACTATTACATGTTATATTTATTTTAGCACTATGCTCTTGTATGAGAGTCATGGCTTAGTGTTAGGTCATACAGGCTAGTGTTACCAACGTTCTGGGTTCGAGACTGACAGTGGGAATTTATTTTGCTTTCAAAATGAGTACAGGACCTGTCAATCAAAGTGCTGAAGGCACCTTTAAGCAGTTAAAAGGGTTAGTAAGTCTCACAGGAGTCAGGCTGTGTTGTAGATTCTGGTTGCTGCATTTATCTTTACTGTTTCCTGTAGTGAGCGTGTATGAATACTGACACCTACCACTATATTTCATATGTATTAATATATATATATATATATATATATATATATATATATATATATATATATATATATATATATATATATATATATATATATATATATATATATATATATATATATATATGTGTACATATACATACTTTCATATATGTACATTACCTTACATTATTATGTACAAGCTAACAATTAGCAGGGCTGTTTCTGTTAACACTACACTAGTATGGGAATCCAGTAATTCAGGCATTAAAAATCTACATGACATGCTTTGGGTAGTACACATCCTATATTGCCTTTATATTCATTCCTACTATTACATGTTATATTTATTTTAGCACTATGTTCTTGTATGAAAGTAATGGCTTAGTGGTAGGTCATACAGACTCATGTTATCAAAGTCCTGGGTTCGAGACTGACAATGGAAATTTATTTTTCTTTCGAAATGAGTACAGGACCTGTCAATCAAAAGTGCGAAAGCACTTAAAACCAGGTCTGCGCTCGTTTGTGCGGAGCTCACTATGCGCACTGGCGTTTAGCTCTGCGCACACAAGCGCACACCTGCGCTATTTTCTTTGAAAGAAAAGAAAAAGGGGTGACAGGAAAGTGGTGAAAAAGGGGTCACAAAGAGGGTAAGACAGTAAGGAAACAAGCTTGGAATTTGCAGGAAGGATGTTGGTGAGGCCCATAGCTGCCTATATCTTTCTCAGCAACTGCTGTGCATTTGTATGTAATTTGGTGTGACATTTGAAACCTTCCACCCCTGAGAGAGGTGTCAGGACAACATTAATACCTGTTGTACAGCCAATTGTAATTAACAGTTTCAATGTCCAGTGGACATGTGTGCAACATGGACAGCTATGTATGGGGCGTAATTTTTTTGTGGGTACAGAGTGCCCTTTTTTTTTTTTTCAGGTGAGAGTGGTATGTCAGGTGAAGGTAGTCGGTATAGCTGGGGAGGTAGGTTGGGTAGGTTAACAGACAAGACAGACAAGATGCATACAAGGGTGGTGTATGACACATGTGGGGGGGTTACACAATTGACGGGGACGGAGGTTGGGATATCCAGGGCACATGAGCCCACAGATGGCAACAGTGGAACTGATATCCCCACCCATAGGCAGTTGCCACTGTTCCTTCACAGCCCAGGATGGGGCTGTGCTGGGGGCTGTGCAGGCGGGACAACGGGCATGCCCGTAAGCTGTGCCACCCGGGCCTCAAGCTGGCATAGGGGCCCAAGAACAGAGTCTTGAATCTCCCTTCGCACTACAGACCGGACACCTTGGAGGGTGAGTGGACGGGCTCCTCCGGCCATGCTTGCCGAGGGAGGACAGGCCCCATCCCCTGCAGTGCTTCCACCCGAAGGTGGCACAGGGCCACCGGAGGAGGGTCCGGCCTGGGCACTAGTGCCAGGTGCAATCGCCAGATGAGGTGGGAGAGGTGGGTCCGCTGGCACCTGCCTTCCCAAGCATTCTAGGTTTGTGAGTATGTTATGTTAGTTTGGGTTAGTAGCATATTATTCCATTCAAATTAGTTGTAACAGCATGCATTGGTATTCCCATTAAACAAACACCCATATATTAACACCATTGAACAACAGGCATATCAATATCACATGCATTATTTGAACAGAAATACACAATCAAAAAACATGCAAGGTTGATTAATGGCAACAGGCCATCAGGTTTGCAGGTATGAACAGGGCACATGCAACAACGGACATGCATATATTTTTGAAACAACAGGACAAATGTCCATGGTTAATGAAATGTTCACATACCAATATTTAGTGAGTTTTTTAATTCGCAATTATAGGGTGGGGTGGAGAAAGAAAATGACACATTCATAAATTATACATTGATATACATTTGTAATAGAAACACAATTAACCTGTGGGTGATAGTTTCCAAATGATTTTTTAATTGACTGTCATGCTAGACCTGTTACAGATACATCACTATCCTAGTTACTTTGAATTTGATCAGATACATCATCCTGCTACACTTTGATGACAGGGCAGGGGACAACTATGGATGTTTAGTATGTCAGACAATCATTCATTCTATCTGAAAATTGTTGACTGTGATCACCATATACAGAGTTTGGCTTAAACATTCAAGATTCAGACACACTGAAATCATTTTGGGATGTTGATTTTTAATTCCCACATGCATTTAGTTCTGTAGAACCACACTGAGGCTTATATATTCAGGAGTTATTACTACTTTATTTATTGATACATGACCCTTTCTTCACTCTCACACATCCTGCTATTTCACAGTTCAGGTTGGTACTTCTAGGCTTTGTTCACATATTAGACCTGTGGTGATTCAAACACTTTCCAGCAGCCTCACTTCTGTCATGATTCAGCATTTCAACAGGGGATATATCTCACATGTGATTAACTCAGCTTCTGAAGCTGTACTCTTGAGATTACTGCAGGTTATACTACATTTAATTAATGGTGGGACATCTGTATTACAGAACTATTTATTTCTATCAATTATATTTCCAGTTTCACTTGCATACTGATGAACTTGTTGCAGCCATACCTGCAGACTTTCACTTGTTGCTTGCACATTCTATTACTTTTAATCAATACACTGCAGTGTTCTGCTACGTGCTACACTATAATATTTATTTACAAGTTCTAGGTGGGGTTACTAACCTGCATGGTGGCGCAGCCGCACCAGCCTGTGGTCATGTGCCCTGTGATTCGCAGAGTGGACACCTGCAGTTGTAATACAAAACAAGTAATATTGGAATACACATCTCCATGGTATCAGCTAGTTGAATTCCTTACATACATAAGTAAAATGTAACTTACTCAGTAGGGGGGCGTTGGGCATATCCCAGGCCTCCTGGATCCATTGGGTCAACTGGTCTTGTTTACGTCGCTTCAGGTCCGCATGGTGGTGATGGACCTGCTCACCGGTACGTGGAATCCTGGTAGCACTATTGAGATCATGAGCCAACTGGTCCCATGCCTCCGCCCTGTATGCTCCCCATGAGACCTGGCCCTGCATGAGTTGGGCCTCGTGATGATGAACTAGGAGCCAATAAAGCAAAGCAGATCCACAACCTGGAAGCTGGCTCTGGAAGCCCAAAATGAAAAGTTGATGAAATGCTGATATTCCTTCTTCCGCAAGGCAGAAAATGAAAGGCTGCAACTTACATAAAATTTCTTGCTTTAATAACAAACAAAAATCTCCTCAAGCGCTTTCGCTCAGCCTGGTGCTGAGCTTTTTCAAGATACAATAAAATCAAGCTGGTTGTTCTTTATATACATAGTCAAAACTTGACCAATAATTCAATTAGTAAAAGAGAAGGTCTAATTAACCCTTCAAATTACTTGCTGGTACAAAACCTGCTTGCAGGCAAACCATTACTAAGCACAACTCACTGCAATGTCCAACAAAGTATATGCATAAACTTAAAACCAAAAACCGCCAAGCAGATAACGAAGATAGTACACTCGCCACCACAAGCAATGGTCCCAAAAACTGCAGTCCAATCCACTTGTAGTTGAAAACACTTTATTCGGATAAAACAGATGTAAATGCCTGAACGCCTTAAAGTCAAAAACACCCACTGCGTTTTCGTCAACTTCTTTGACTTCCTCAGAAACAATTAACTAATCAATTAAAATACGTTTATATATCCTCAGTCATCAATCAATTTTACAATCAATCCTGTCAATTTAAAAATTTTAAAGGACTAGAGACACATTTTCTATAAGTTCATTGCCATAACCCTGAATAAATACATAAATCAATAGTTACTGTTACTATAATTGCCTCATAAAACTCATATATATTTAAATGAAAATATTTAAAAAGCTGTTTAAACAGTATTAAAAAATGAACATAGATAAATACACTTGAGGATGAGAAGAATATAGGAATGAGAAAAATGTATTGTGTGAGCCAAAGGTATTATGTGAGCCCACGGAATTGTCAAATCATTCATAAAAGATTAAAATATTAAAAAATAAGTTACATATTGTATAATAAATATACATAACTATATGTATAAACTTAATAATCAATTGTTGGTGTACACACAGATTGCCATAAAAATATATAGTGTTAAAATATGCAATATTAAAACTATGCAATGTTAAAACTCTTCAAATTACTTGCTGGTACAAAACCTGCTTGCAGGCAAACCATTACTAAGCACAACTCACTGCAATGTCCAACAAAGTATATGCATAAACTTAATAATCAATTGTTGGTGTACACACAGATTACCATAAAAATAAATAGTGTTAAAAATATGCAATATTAAAACTATGCAATGTTAAAACAATATTCAAAAGCCAATACTATACACATACTAGTATGTTAAAAATGTTTAAACGTGCTGTTTATTCAGCAAAATTTTTATTTCTGTATGTAAACCCTGAAGACACTGGAAAACCGAAAATTCATAATTTAGCCTTCCTTAACCTCAGGACGCTGCTGATGCTGCAAGCGTCATTGAGCCCTGGTCGCCTTCCTGCATCTAGTCTTAGCTGCCATAGTAACTCTTTGTATTCTAAAAGAGAACCCCAGTCCCCCCCCCCCTTTCATCCAACCTTAGCTGTTCTAAAATAATGAATTTAATTTCCATGTTGGGACAAAAAAGTACTAGGAGCCAGACCTTGTATCTGGACTCCTCAACGCCCCACCGCTGTGCTCGAAAGCAACGTCCCTTCCCTACTCCACTCATTCTGCCTGCAGGTCTATTCTACAATCGTTTATGCTGTGTATTCCCGCCTATGGGGCTTATATATGCCGATTTTCCCACACATTTCTATGATTGGCTGTTTTGGAATTGTATCAACTTCACAGAAACTGCTTTATCATGCTCCATTTTGGATTACATCCTATATATATATGCTATTTCTACATTTCTAAGTACTGTTGTCATGGCTTAGTGGTTTAGTACCTTGACTCTAGTGCATGGTATCCTGGGTTTGAATCTGACCACTGATTTTAAATTTTTATGACTGTCTAGAAATGAGTACAGGATCTGTCAATCAAAAGTGCCAAAGGCACTTTTAAGCACTTAAAACCAGGTCTGCGCTCATTTGCGCAGAGCTCACGCATGCGCACCAACGGTTAGCTTGTGGGCATGGCACGCACCTACGCGCAAACGGTGTGCGCTGGGTTAAACCTTAATTGGCTAGTAACACGCATGTTAAACTAAGCACAGCTAGTTGCACACAGTTTGAGCCTGTTGAACCAGTGCTTAGCTACGGGCAAGCAATTTGCAGCCTACGCGCAAATGGTGTGCGCTGGGTTAAACCTTAATTGGCTAGTAACACACATGTTAAACTAAGCACAGCTAGTTGCACACAGTTTGAGCCTGTTGAACCAGTGCTTAGCTACGGGCAAGCAATTTGCAGCCTTTGAAACACTATTCAGCTACGGGCACTCTGTCTCACCTTGTTTGACAGCAGCTTAGCTATCAGTACATTTCTAAATATTTTTATTATTGTATTACTTGGAAATATATGCTCCATTTCATTCCATTTTACAAAAGGAAATACTTTTACATTTGTACAATACTGTCAGGGGCCTTTTTAGTGCTTATTTACAAAAAAAAAAAAAAAAAAGGTTGTTGTGTGGGCTCGAAACTTGCCTGCCTGCTCTTAAGCCGACAACTCTACCGCTATGCTATTACTTCTTGGCTTACTTTGCATATTTAGTTCTTATATTCTTTTCCACTGATTGCTAACTACAGTTGCGCTAGTAGCACACCCACGCACACAAGCGCACGCATTAGCAAACATTTACGGGGTTTTAAAAAAAATAAAACAGTTTTCATTTCATTTTATAACATCTATTCACTTTTTACATTGCTGGTCTGTGGGGGCATGTGTTGTGTTGTGTAGTGTGTTTATTCACATTTCCATGGCCTCTCTCGTGGCTGTTTACTTTCTACCATTCTAGACTTCCGGGGGGCGTGTCCGCTTGCAGGGCTTAGCCTACGGACACGCCCCCTACTGTCTTACACAGACCATGTAAGAGTTACAGTGTGATTCAGCATGCCTCATGCACCTCATGCATATGCATGACATGCTGACATCACATCGTTTAACTGCAGCCTCCGTGTAAGAGTTATAACTCTTACACGGAGGCTTCCTGAATTTGGCCCTATGTAGTGATAAATATGAATATTATAATGTCAGGAGAATTTAACTATGATTTAACAGGCATGAGTTTAAAGAGAAGAAATGATATAAGAAAATTGTTAAAAGTTATAAGATGTGTAAGTTAAAATTTGGGACAAAAATTCATGGACTTACAAAAAGGGAATGTTTAGAATAGAAATAGATTATTATATAGTACGAGACAGTTTAGTTATAGGAGAAGGGATAGTAGTTGAAATAGGATTTTCTGATCATCTTGCAATATGGACAGGGATAAATGAAAACAAGGAATATAAGAAAAATGAGAAAGCATGGAATGCAGAAGGAAAAAGATTAGTAATACAGTTATGGAAATATATTACTATGAGAACATTTTATAAAAATTGGTCTAAATGGTGGGTGATATTTAAGTGAAAATATTTTTACAGTGGCAATGATGTAGGAAAAGTAAAGAAAGAAAATATAAAATAACGTATAATATTGCATTGGAAGATTTAGAACATAATGACAGAAAGTACTTTGACAAAGAAAAAGAATTATATGAAAGAAATCAAGAAAAAAATACAAGAATTTTCATATAAGCAAAGATATTTTTACAAGGCAAAAGAGAAGAAGTAAATTTATTTAACCAGATTAGTAAAGAAAGACCACAGTGTTATGAGAGAAATAAAAAACATTTAAAAGGAGAAATAGAAAGAACTCGGGAAAAGATTGTAATAGCATAGTACAATATCTGCAAAAAATGCTTAAAGAAAATAAAAGGTAGTAAAAAAAAGCATGGAAAGAAAAAAGTTAACAGGAAAACAGAATAAAAAACTGGAAAATGAGGTTTCTTTAAATGAGCTAGATAAAGTATTAGTAGCAAGTAAATATAGATTTGGCTGCAGATACAGAAGGAATAGGGACACCATGTATAAAAAAATTAAGTGACTGGCAAGAAATACTTTTTAAAGATTTTAAATGAATGGTTAAATTAAGGTTTTATGTATATATAATTATGTAATGAAATATTTAAATTTGTATGGAAGAAGGAAGATAGAAGGGAATTAAAAACTGGAGGCCAATAATATTGAATAATAATGATTATAAGATTTTTATGAAAATAATACAAAAGTGATTTGAAGCTAAAATAGAAAATATTATGAAAGATAGTATATGTAATATAAATGGAAGGGTTGTCAAGAATTATTAATGATAGAGAAACTGTGAATGATATTATGAACAGAAAAGAAGAAGCAAATATCATGATAGGAGATCTTAATAAGACATTTAACACAATTGGACATGAAATCTTATGGACAGTAATGAAAGAATAGAATATAAGTGAGAAAGTTAGGAAATTATGTATGTCAGCGTATAGTAATAATAATGTAAAAATACTAGTAAATGGCTGGTTAAGCCAAGAAGTACATATGAAGAGTGCTTTAAGACATGGATGTCCAATGAATTGTATACTCTTTGCATTAGTGATGAATTTGGTAGTATGTGAAATAAGTTGCAAAATGAAGGAGATGGGATATATAACACCTGAAGGGTTAAGAATTCCATTTCTGTTAACATGTGCAGATAATGTTATAATAATTGCAAAAAACAAAATTTGGATAAAAGAAGTAATAATTTACATGAATGAGGAATTAGAGCTGATATGGATAGCTTAAGATGATTAGGTTCATAGATTAGTACTAAGCTAACTGCTCTTGCGAGCCGTTTTAAGTTTACCCAATTATTCCTTGTGAGACTCAAACCCTGCACCTTGTGCTTATAAGCAAACACCTTAACCATTAGGACACCCTCTCAACCCTTATGTACAGTTCGGGGCTATATATTTTACAATGAATGAATTTTTTGTGTTAGGTATAAATTTGGGAATAAAGATAACAGTAGAATAAAAGAAATAAATAAACATATTTTCTGGAGAACATATAAATTATCATTCAGAAAAAGGCTAATTTGATAAATTCAGTAATGATGGGGAAAAAAGCATACTTAGCAAATGCATTTATGTTGCCAATAGAATTTGAAGAGGAATTTTTGCAGATATATTTTTTTATTTATATGGGGTTATACATTAAACCCAGTACAAAGAGAAGTTTTGTATGTAAATAAAGAAGAAGGAGGCTTAGCTTCATTAAATTTGTAGAAAGTGTTAAAATGGATAAATGGAAAAGATGAGAGATTAAAAGTAAAAGTGTATAAATATAAGTATGATAAATATGGGGTATTATAAAAATAAATAAAAGAGAAAAACAGTGTATAAGTTAAGAAATAAAATGTTACCAAGAAAAAAATAATTTGTGGAAAATAAAAACTGATGATATAAAAAAATATAGAATAGTATGGTATAAGAATGTAATGATAAAACATTATTATGTAAAACCATGGGAAAATCTAACAGATGAAAAAAATTAAAGTTATAAAAATAAGAATCAAATGGTGTAATAAGAAAGTAGAATGTCAAGTTTTTTTTTGTGGAAACTAGTAATAGAAAATTTGCCAGTAAAAGGAAATATGCCATATAAAAAGAAAAGTGATAACATATGTTTACAATGCCAAATAAAGGAAAATACAGAACATGTGTTTTTGAAATGTAAAAGAGTAAAAAGGTTATGGGGAAAACTATGAGAATTGTTGGAATAAGGCTCAGTCTTGGGTTTTCCCTTTGGTTACTTCGTTTAAAATTGTTTAACTTTACTTGTTTTTAAGCTTCGTGTTTGCATGGATTTGTGCTCGGTTTCCCAGAGCTGCTCAGAGATTGCACTGCTGCCCTGTGAGCAACTCAGTTCTACACTGTGAAGCATTGACAGTTTTCTACCCCTAGCCCTCCATAGGATAGCTACTTTGTCTTAGTCTTACAGCAAAACCTGGCCCATCTAGCCCACTCCCCACAAGTCACTACATTATATACCTGCCAGAATGTATGGACAATTTCCCACCATTTGTCCAGTCAGCCTGATTGACATGGGCATCCTGAGGCACTGTTGCAATTGCCTCATGTTTACTGACAACCATTTACTCCTAAAATAAACAAGTACAACATGTTAGAGGTGTATCTATTCTATGAATTTGGAATCAGTTCTGTCACATAACAATAAACCAGATATCAAACAGGTTGTCAGCACACACTTCACCTCTTACAAGTAACAAATTCACTACACAGAACTCTCATACATGAAAGCAGTCACTAGAAGTCTGCATAAAGATCCGAGAATTCCCAAGTGCAAACCTACTGCACATGCTGCAGACCCAACAGAATCCACTACACATAATAATACACCCAACAGTGTCTCAGATAATTAGCCCCTAAGGCAAAACACCACAAAACCAAATGTCTTGGTAATAGGAGACTCCATAGTGAGACACACAGATGTCCCCCTCACCAAGCTGGACAAAGAGAAGGTCACAGTCATCTGCCTGTCAGCTGCCAGGGTCTGTCAGTTCATGCATGCATTTAAGTCTGTCAACAGCAAGTACTTTTATAGCTCTGCCATAGTCCACGTTGGAGTGAATGACTTGAGATGTACCTCAGTGGACTATGTAAAGAGAGACATGACTGAACTCTCAGATTATGTGTTTTAGGCAGGTATGTCCCTAGCCCTAAGTAGAATTCTACCTTCACCCACGATGATATCTCAATATAGACAAAAAATGATTGACTTCAACAATTGGCTTAGCTTCTGATGTCAGACCAGGGGGATCCAGTATCTGTCAGCCTGGGGAGATATGGTTGACACACCACTCTGCTTTGCCACAGATAGTCTTCACCTGTTGCCTCTTGGCTTTCTGTTACTGGCAAAGGTACTTGCCTCCCCAATGTGCCTTTTTAGGCAGTGTCATAACAACAAAATTCCTGACGTAAAAAAATCCACTAGAGACAATCTCAGTGTTATGCTGCTTAATGCTAGGAGTGTAAATTGGAAATTGCAGTGACTTGAAGCACTTCTTACCTTGGAAGATGCCAGTGTCTGTGCAGTAACAGAGACATGGTTCAAGGCCGCAGAGACCTTCCTGGTCATGCAAGGCTACAATGCCTTCCACACATTCAGCCCTCAAAACGAGCATGAAAGAACCAAAGGCAAAGGTGTATCCATCTTCATTAAAGACAAACACATCTCAAGACTGGTCAAACAGTACGACTCCCAAGAGCTACTCCAAGTCCAACTAACTGTAGGTAAAACCCCCGTCAATATTGTTGTTAGCTATAGTTCCCCTAACCTGAACCATGAGAACCACTATGCCTACCTGGACCTACTTGAATCCCACACTATACAGCCAAACACCTTGGCATGGGTGATTTAAACTAAAATTAACCTAAAGGAAAGACAATTAAACATAAAGGGTAAATATAACTTTGACACTACAGGTATAATTTACATCACAAACTGTCAGGGATGTGATGGGTTTTATGTGGGAAAAACGGAGCAAAAGCTCTGTAATCATATTTATGAGCATTTATTTGAAATTAAAAAAGAAAGAACCACCAATGCACTGTTTAGGCATCTAAGTTAACACTCTGACCACTCTTTTAAATTTAGTATATTAGAAAGAGTGGAGAAAGAAAAGCAAGGGGGGGGGTCATTGGACAGTTATACTGGAGCAACATGAATTAAAATGGCAGCTGCAACTAGAGGCATATAGGCTACCAGAACTAAATGACCATGTTAGTATTGCTCCCATCCTGAAACTAAAAGCATGAGAGAGATAAATTGTAATAAAAATAACACTTTGCTGCTATTTTTATTTTTTATTTTTATTATTATTAATGGTTTATTTATAAAGAATATTGTGCATGACAACCACATGAACTAATTCTAGTAGCACAACAATTAAAATAGTATGTATACTAGGACATTTAATGACTATATATATATATTTTTTTTTATTTATTTATTTTTTTTGGGGGGGGTGTATAATAGGGGAATTCTGCTTTAAAATTTTTAAAAGGATCACATGACCAGGGAAGTTTACTTAAATGGCTCTAGAACTGTTACAACTTGTCTCTGATGAAGTTTTAAAGGGTTTAAAATGAAAGTGCTTATACGCTTACTGGATTGGATTGCATTTCTTGGATTAAACCTGTGTTTTACACTTTTACTGGATTGTATTGCACTTCTTGAGCAACACCTGAAGTTTTCATGGCTTGGTTTTGGACTGTTTGATTTCCAGCAGCAAGTATTTATTAGTTTGTGGTTTTGGAACATCTTTTTTGTGATTTAAACTATTGTTCCAACGACTGGGAGTCATATATGATCGCAAACATGCTTACCCTAAGGTTTCTGGACTTTGTTAATACAAATGCTCTGGAAGAAATAGTCTGCACCTCCATAAGGGGCTTGAATGTCCTAGATTTAGTACTCACCAATATAGGCATCTCTGCACTACCCCTGTGTGTTGTCCTCCCTTTTAATGTCTGATCATAACTCTTCACTTCTTAGTGGTAGAAATCTGAACAAAGTTTGACAAAATGGGGGGACAAAGGCAAAACAAATAGGGGCAGATTTTAAATACTTATAAACTTAGAAAGTTGCTAGAATAACAAGGTTTGTGTTAACATATATTTTCTGAAGGATTTGAAGTCTGAAACTCAAATGTATGTCATTATTTAGTGAGTTCAATCCTCATAGCATCCAAGTAATTTGTCAGAAAGTCACACATTTTATGAGGAACAGACCAAAAATGTGAGGCAAAAATTTGGACATTCTGCAGAAATCTGGACAGTTGAGAGGTATGGGTCTGATCATAAGTCACTCTTATTTGAAGTAATGATCATACCTGATTCCCCCAGAGCAAAAAGGATAAAACATTTTCCAAAGCAAATTATAGCCTCCTAAGTGATGGCATAAATAGGTTCAAACCTATGAACCTATGTAAAGAAGATTTTTTTAAGATATAAAAAAGTAAATAAAATAAACATTGATATGATTAAATACAGATATTTTTAGATGTAAAGAATATGTTAAAAGAGTAGATAAGAAGTTATTGTATGCTATATGGCATGAAAGAATAAATTAACTTATGTTTAATGGTAAATGGATTTTAGCAACAGTATTAAGCAAAATCAGGTGGTGGTTATGAAAGAAGGAGTGGAGGTCTAATAGGGATGAAAATTTAGCATGACAGTAAAGGAAATTTTGAATATGTGCAAACAGATTTGTATATTTATATATTTGCACATATATAAATATTTGTAAATATGTAAATATTTTGTAAATAAGTTATTTTTGTATACAAATAAATAAAAACAAAAAAGAAATGCAAAAAGCATTTGTTGAAGCTATAGAGGATGTGGAAGTAGGGTTTAAAGGAAAAGAAGTAACAGAAATATTAATATTAGTAAATGCAATTATAAGTATGATTTTGATGAAAAATAATGAGGTAAGACTGGTGATATGTATAGAAGGCTTTTGATAAAATAAGTCATGATGTTATGCGGGACATCTTGGATGCATATGGTATATGGAAAAACAATAAACACTTGTTAGGAAAATAAAATAGTGAAAGTAATGGTGAATGGATGCATGGGTAAAAAAATTAGTACGATAATGGGGTGTTAAGCAGGGGTG
This sequence comes from Protopterus annectens, assembly GCF_019279795.1. NCBI lineage: Eukaryota > Metazoa > Chordata > Ceratodontiformes > Protopteridae > Protopterus > Protopterus annectens. The sequence goes on from NC_056746.1 coordinate 544,003,783, forward strand.
TTCCATAAGTATGTTTATATTTGTCGTATGGAGAAAAGGAAAATATAGTGAGAAACTGATCTAGGTGTCCTATGCAGATGATTTGGTTATTGTGGCTAAAAATAGCAGTTGGATGATTGAGAGTGATAAGAATAGAACATTTATTTTAAAATGGTAGGTTTCATGTTATATACAAAAAACTATTGGTTTTGGAAACTTAAGAGGATAAATGGTATTTGTATCAATAAGAATGACATTAGTATATTAAGGATTGCATTTAGAGAATGTGAAAATATATAACAACAGAATGGAAAGTAAAATTGGAAGAAATAAAAAGTCATCTTGATGGAAAAGCTTTAATCTGTCATCCAGTATACAGGTGTATATTTTAAATGCATATATTCTGGGTAAACTAGCTTTTATGGGGAGCATTTATGTGTTTCCATGAAAAATGTGAAGTATAACGTTAAAGAAGAAAGAAAGAATATGTTATGATTGTAAGGTAAAAGAGAATAAAAACAATTTAGTATGGTAGCATGATAAGAAAAATGAATATAAGCTGGAAGGTTATAAACATGTGAATATAAAAATCACATCATATGGGAAATATGAGAGAAGAAGGAAAGAAAAAAAATGACAATTAGGATGCAATATTATTTGCTACAGTTGAGGTTTGGGGGTTGAGAAGATGTGAATGTTTATTACATAACAAAAATAGAAGGGATGAAAATGTGCTGGCCAAAATAAGGAAATGGTCATGGAAGCAGCATTGGGAGTATTCATACAAATAAGGTGCTGAAGGGAAAAAGGGGATATCTGAAGTTGGCAATATCATTAATGAGAAACTGTAAGTATAAATAGTTGTTATTATAAAGAATGATGTAAACATAACATATGAGGTTGCAAAGAATGTACATAATATAAAGTGTAAATAATATATGTATGAATAAAGCAACTCCTACTCTTTACAATATGTGCCATGGGATTTTATATATCTACCTGAGCTACCACCAACTCAAGCAGATGGGACCATGATTAAATGTCTCATTCGAAAGACAGCACACTCAGGAATGCAGCACTCCCATTATTCTGCACTGCTCTGTGATTAATGGAAAATGCAATGATTTAGCTGGTATGGGAATAGATTTCATTTCCAATATCAGTGGCTTTTCTTTCTCCTATCTTTTAAATCATACATTTTTCTTTTCAACTACTCCTCTATTCTATTTACTTCTTATAAATATTGTTCTAATACATCTATTATTTCTGCATTTTAATGAACAGCACAGTGTAGTATTTCTACCAAAACATAGTCATTCTTCTTTTACTCATACCTATATTCCTTAACTATACTGTTTAACTATTTTTTCTCTTAAAATCAACTATCACCACAGTCAGATTGTTATGCTTATTATTTCTGCATTCAATTTATCCTCCTTTTACTTAATTTTTGAGTATGAATAACTGTTTTTTTAAGAAAAGCTCGATGATTCAATAAACCTGTGGTCATACTCTTTATTCTGAAGTTATACAAAATACAATTTAAAAATCAGTTTGCATTATCTCCCCTTCTTGTATCCTCATTTTCTTTGTATGCACCAAATAATTCTAACTAAAATATCTCTTTAATAGGTTTTCATCTTGAAATATTTTCTTTTCCTTCTTTAACCCTTGTAAGTAAACCATCATTCCAACATATCCGTTTTCTGTATTAAGCAAATTCTTTTATTTATTAAGTAAAACCACACCTTCCTTTCTCTCTTATTCATGCATAAATGTAACATAGTCTTACAAGTCTATCATTATTTAATATATAACGTGTTATTGTTGTTCTTGCCTTTATAATCAACATGAATTGTATTTGGATATCAGGAGTCACCATCAACAATATCCAAGGACATTTAACCTGAGCAAAAAAGACCAGACAGCGTCAGCAACCCATTGTTTTTTTATTCTTTCTCTTGTCCACTGATTTGTATATTTCACACTCTGCAAGCATACTACTTCTATGTGCAGTTTGTTATGCCATTCCTAAAACAAAAATGCATTTCACTTCCAAAAGTAGAACATTCAGTGTGTATCTTACTTAATCTCTTAATCTTTTCACTTTTTTAACCTTTATTTAATAGAGTCACCTTCAAGTGCCTCTGCAAGCTTCTCAGTATCTCACTTCATTTGTATGCAGTGGCTCATATCTATGACACACCTCCAGTCACACATCAATTTTCTGGTCTACCACCCACTCCTTCTGTATCTTTTTCAGTATTTGCTTTCTACCCCCCCCAAAAAAAAAGTGGTAAAAACATTATTAAAATGAAACTGATGACCAACAAAAAGGATAATGTTAGAATAAGGACACCAGTCAAATAATTGAACAAATCAGTTTAATTGAACACTTTCATTATATTACTAGGGCTTCATCAGAATACAAAAATATCATCCTACTTTACATTTATATATACCAAATGTAGGGAAGAACAATTAGTACATTAATTACTAATTAAAACTTAAAGAACTCCACCTCAATTGCTAAAAATATGTATACACACTGAATACAAATTATACCATACAATAAATACATTATTAACCTAAATATATCTACTGAAAATATTAAATATTATAATTTTAAAGCATTTAGTTTTAATATTGGATAAATAGATAAAAAAAATCATTTAAACCTGGAATACCTTTGGCGTTAAGGCTGAGTTGCCATAAAGGATCTTTATTTTCCAATATTAGTTGCCAGTCCCACCATTTGGATTAGGGACTACCTTTTCTAATATACCAAACAGGAATTTGTCAAACTTAGTACAACAAAGAGAGTGTTTATATAGGGCATTCTTGAAATTTCTGTTTTTATATCATAAATGTGCTTGTATGTTCTTTTACTTAAATTTCTCTCAGTTTTTCCTACATAAAATGCAGGACAAGACGATCACTGTGCTAAATAAACTACCCTCTTAGTTTGACAATTACCTCCATGAAAATAAATTCTAGAACTTCTAGTATACATTTAATATTACATCCTGTCATATAGGTGAATGATGGTTCACTACCCAAAAGGGTAAAAACTTCAGCATTTACCTTAAAAATTTTCCAATTATTGTTCATAATACATATAATTTCTTTAGTGTGTTTGCTATATTCCAATACTATAGCTCATTCAAATTTTTTAAGTGGGGTTATTTCAGCCTTGCAAAACACTTAAATTTTGTCCCAACTCTCACCTAGTAATGGCTTGTATTTCCATCACCATTCAAATAAAACTTCACTCTTTATGTTATTAATCATTCCTCTGGATAACAATTTGGGAACATTATCCATCTCTTTACCAAAATCTTCTTTATTGGAAGTCATTCATGCCACCCTTATAAATTCCCGTTTTACTAAACTTTTCATTTGAGTAACAGTGTGGCAACTTGAAAAGTACAAATATGCATTACTAATGATAGGTTTCCTGTATATAGATGATTTAAAACTTTATCCGTTAAGGTAATCAATGTGTCAAGATAGTTAATGCTAAACCTATCAGCATATGATGTAAACTTCAGAAAGTGGGTAGTAGCATTATTTAAATACTTCATAAATTCATATATCAATGCTAAAGGTCCATCGCATAAAATAAAAATGTCACCCAGGAACTTTGGGTATATACACCTAAAGAAGTCACTTTTAAAGACATGTGATTTTCCCAATCAAATAGCACTAAATTTACATATACTGGGGCACAGGCCACCCACTTTCCTACTCTTCTAATTTGTCTGGATAACTCCCCTTCGAAGAATATAAAATTGTTGTTAAAGACTAAGGATGTCAATTCAATTATTACATTTAATTTTTTAGGAGACAAATCTTTATAATCAGCCAAACTATTCTGAAACATTTAAAGTCCTTCACTGTTTGGAATAACAGAAAATAAATCAATGATATCAGTTGTTAAAAGTATTAAAGTTTCCTTTAGTAATTCATTTTTAATTGTCCCAGGAAATCCCAAGAATCCTTGAAAAGGAGTGGGGTAGTTTCGCAAAGTGTATATGTACATTTATGATAAAAACAGAAATAACAAGAATGCACTAAATAAGCACTCTCTTTATTCTACTAAGTTTGACAAATTTCTGTTTGGTATATTAGAAAAGGTAGTCCATAAGGGGTTGTGATTGGCAACTAATATTGGAACATAAAAACCTTTTATACCAGCTCAGGCTTAATGCCTAGCCAATTACCCCATGTGAGAATCAAACCATGTACCTTGCAACTGTAAGGTGAACACCTTAACCATTATGCCAGCCTCTTCCAGTCAAAAATATTATGGAGAATTTCTCTGGTGCCTTGGTCAAATTTACTCTAGTTGTTATGAATTCTATCTCAGATTTTGACAGAGAGTAGACCACAGGCTTAGAGGGATTAACCTGATTACAAAGTGTAAATAAATAACTACATCAATCAATCAATATATCAATCAATGTTAAAGAAAAAAGTCTGTTGAGAGAACCTACAAACATTTATATTAATGAAAGAAAGTGAAGTGACTATCAGAATAACAAGAAAATTGTTGAGAAGCCTGGAAAATAAAGGCACCATACAAGCTAAACTGCTTTCTTTGTGTATGGTATATTGAATTATGTTCTTGGAGATGGGAAGGCTGTAATGTAAAAATGTAATGAGTCAGACTCCAGTAAATAGTGAAAATGTTCAGTAGCATCCCAGTAAACATCAAGAATGCTATAAAGGACTGGAAAAATATAATGCCTTCAGGTGCATATGCTGTTGTTCTTCATATGTGCTAAAACAGAAACTTGAAAAGAAAATGAAAACAGATAATCTTTTCCATTAATGAGAGGAAACTCGCTGGGAGATTTTCAGGGTTGTTGGCCTGATTGCAACTTGCTGTCTCAGGTAACAGATGAAAATAATGAAAACCTTTGTTCAGCCATAGCAACAGGAAAGTAAATGTTTTACTATTCTCTAATGACTATAAAAGGTAAGCATCTGCTAATCCCAATATGATGAAAGCTTGTCATAAAAATGATTGAATTTCTAAAGGCTTAGAGAGTAACTTTTATTTAAAAGTAAAAGCTATGTTTTTCAGTGAGATTAGTTGAACTCGGATGCAAATTAAATCTACAAATTATTCAGAAAAGCTTTGATGAAATATGTCTGATTCAGATTATTTGTTTCAGCTTTAATGTGTACAGTGTTATTACAGTTGTGTCACTGTGGCATATAGAAAAAAAGCACTGTACTATATGTTAAACTGAAAGTGTGTGTGTGTGTGTGTGTGTGTGTGTCTGTGTGTGTTTGTGCGTGTGTCTGTGTGAATGCGTGTGTTGTGTGTGTCTATAGTTTAGTCTTCCTTCCTTTTTAGCCATAATGCTACATCTCTCCTCAAAGAAATCTGCTTCACTAAGACATTTTAAAAGTACAGTGAACCTATTATGATTTCCTGCCTTGTGCAACCCAGAATGCTTAGGCATTTCTGAAAGTTAGATGTTTCTTTACCTTTTTGATCTTATCTCTCATGCTTCAGACAAATGCAGATCTTCATCAGAGCACCACAACAGATACTTCTGGTATCATTTTATAAGAAGCTTGCAACTGTCATTTTGGATTCATTGTGTTATTTATTACTTTTGATTAATACTGAGTTCATATCTGATTTTCTTAGTTATCTACCAGTAAGCAGTACCTGAATGCAAATGGATAAATGAAGCAATAAGATGATTTTTGACATTCTTAAAACAAATCACATCTTGCTTCCCATGACACTGCATGTAATAACACATGTCAGTACTTCCATTTAACATGTAGGGCATCCATTGCAGTGTAATACCTGTCAAGGGAAATATAAGCTGTAAACCAGAGCTGGTGTTTTTTCTACAAGTCTGCCAAGAAGGCCTGCCAAGCTGATGAAATGAAAGGAATAGCTGATGTGACACCTGTGCAATGAGCTGTTACACTGTTACAATATTATATCAAGTGAATATTGGTATATGGCTTTATGTTAACTTAAGTTTATCCTTTTTAAATTTCACTCATTCCAGCAAATGAACATTTTCCCCATGCTAATCAAAAAGGAAATGTACCCATATGCATTGTATCACCAGGTGTTTATGCTTACAGCAGGTATAACATCAAAGCTCTCTCACTGACATGAATAATATTTATGGGGTATATGAGACACTTCTGCTGCTGTGCACATATCTGTGATTCAGAGATTACTATACCCAAGAAGGATGACGCATGCATGCGTGCTAACATATCCAGAATGAGGAGTGAAAGTCTTTTGCCGAGTTCAACCACAGGATGGCCTAGAATAGACTCAAATGTAGCATCAACTTTTTGCATGATGATAAGGATGTATCCTTTGTTTTTGTACTAAATCATTTGCTCAATAATCATTTTCACTGATGTTCTTTAGGCCTAGATATCTCTATATTCACCTTCAGCCTCATTAAAGAATTGTGTGTTCCGTTAATATAGAAGTAACTACTAACTTTCTACCACTTTCTCATAACAGGTATAGCATTTTCTGCTGTTGACAAGCCTTTCTGTACCTTAAACACATGAGCTTTTATTGGAAACCTCCACCCAAAAATAAGCACACTAGATGTTGGCTATGCTGGTGTATTGTACACGTCTATTTTACCCTGGCTTAATATGCAGATTATCTATTCAGATTTTGTCCGCTGTCTATGCTAGCAGTATTTCATGGTCAAGACTGAAAGGAAACACTTGTACCTAGCATGTTTACTTGGTTAACAGATGAATAAAATATCTAATCATCTTTCTAAGGAAATTAACATGAACAGTGTGAGATCCCTGTCTAAGCCTGGAACATAGTTTTTCACCCTTCATTTGTGAACAAGGAAATAACAGCAGCTTCCTTTATTGGTGTGAGAACCACCACTGTACACCTCCTTTGCCTGCAAATCGTGTCATTATCTAATCACCTTCATCAGTGCAAGTCCTGTTATCCATCGGCTTTGTCTGATAGAAGCATGTGTATACAACAAACCTAGTCCAGCCTAGAAGCAGAAAATCTAACCTCTCTATCTTTTCACCTGCCAGCAATTATCTGTAAAAATTCTTAATATCTTTGTAGTTCTGACAGAGCACCACAAAGTACTAATTAATTTGGCTTTGTTCATAAAAAATGTATTTAGTCTATGAAGTAATATGTCTTAACATGCATCACATACTTCATAGTTAGTTATTCTTCCTGTCACACATTGCACAGTGTAATATACAACAACATATTTATTTCAGTCTTCCTCTAGCTGTGAATACTGATAAACTTTCCCATTATAATATGAAAAGAAATGTATAGAACTGATTTTTCTTGGCCATGGAACAAATATTACAGATTTCTTCAAAGAGAAGGGTGAATACGCTCTACATGTGATTTTCTCATATCTGTTACACCTTCTCTTGTAAATGAATCATTGCACTGTATAAATCCTTATGGGGAATTCTAGCTTCCACACTTTTGAAGCTTATAGTAAAGTCTCCTGCATTAAGAAACAGAGCCCACATGTGCTAAGCCAAAGCTTCCAAGGAACAAAAGCCATGATGACTTAATATTTCTAGACTTGTCTTTATAAAAAAAAAAAACACAGCAAATAATGCAAATGCAAGTAATATGTTTATAGCTCTACTTTTGGACCCAGTTTTAGTATAAACAAAAAGAAAATCTACACCAAAAGAAAAACAAATCAGTTATAAAAATGGCAAATGATATTTAAAAATAGCCACTTGTATTGTTTTCCTACACAGTTTTGAGTGTCCACTACTGCAAGTGCTTGCGTACCATTAGCTCGTGACACAATTCCCGGGTGGCACTCTTTCTCATGTTGGCAAGTGCCCTAACTCTCATTAACTTGATCACTGTGAATTAATAAGAGGCTAACTATCCCTTACAGAACCCTGACCTTAACCCTAAAAATTCCCACCCAGTCTCTATCTCTAAATTCTCACTCACTCACTCACTCACTCACTCACTCACTCACTCACTCACTCACTCACTCACTCACTCACTCACTCACTCACTCCCTAAACCTAAATTCCCCTCCCCTTTCTATCTCTAATCTTCTGATCGCTCCCTAAACTTAAAATCTTTAACCTCCTGATACCTTCTGACTGCTCCCTAAACTTGAAATCTCCCCTCAACCTCCTTAACCCTAACCTTCCGATACCTTCTGACCACTCCCTAAACCTAAAATTACCCTCCCTTCACTAACCCTAATCTTTTGATTTCTCCCTAAACCTAAAATCATCCTCCCTAACCATAACATTTCAATTCCATCCTATCATTCCCTATACATATACTCTTACTCCCCTCTCCTTCCTATCCCTAATCTTCTGATTGCTCCCCCTTCCCCCACCCTAAACCTAAACCTAAAATCTCCTTCCATCACTGATCAGTTCACAAATCTAAAATCCCCTTCTCCTTTCTTAACCTTAAAGCCCACAATGCACTCTCCAACTCCCTCCCTAAACCTAACAATACCCATCCAAGTCACCTTCCCTACCTACCTGGTCTGAGGAGAACATTTGCTTGTATCTGTCTCCTAGGATGTGAGGAGATGGTTCAGGAGCTGAGTTGCTGAAATCATGTTTCAGTTCATATTCGACTGCAAGCAGCTGATCAAAGCAGTTGGTTGGACTAGTTTACAGCCATTCTAGTCTCTGGCTACAAGTTTCTGGAATTCAAGCAGGTGGAGCTTCAGCGACTGTTGAACACTCCGATTATGATCCATTAAACATAAATTAATACTTTCAATGATCATGATGGAAATTATAAGATAGTCATAAAGTATGTAGTCATATCTACAGTATGCCAAACTTTGGCTAGCTGGATGAGCCAGTCTAATTCACATGTCAGTAGGCTTCAAGATTTTTTTGTACAGCAGCAGCAGTCAAAAAAGAAGCTGTAGCAAACACGAAAGATACGGTTTTCTAAAATGTAACAGGTCTAGCAATGAATATGTAGTTATTAATTATTATTATTATTATTATTATTATTATTATTATTATTATTATTATCATTATTATTATTATTATCATTACTCTTGAAATTGCTGGTTAAATGAGGAGCTTAAAAACTGTAACATTGGAACAAAACTTATAATTAAAAGGCCAGTTCTTGTCTGTTGACTAAACAGCCATGATAAATCTGAGAATTCATGCTTTGTAATTTCATTTTGATATTTATTTCTTCTAAAACAGCTTCTCAATGTCAGTCAATAGCAGTTACTTCGAGCTAATGAGGACAGTTAGATCAAAGCCCAAGTTTGGCTTCATCTACATGTTCAGTTATGGTTCATTTGTTCGTTTTCTATTTCCTGCTTTATCCTTTTCAGGGTCACAGTCAACACAGATATTCTGTTGAGCAAACTCATTTGCAAGAAAGTCATGCAAGAGAGCTGTCAGATAGGGAGAATATGCACATTTATCTTTATTAAAAAACAATTAGAAGTTTGTGACAAGTTGTCAGCACTGTAACATATATATAAACGCAATCAGAAGCATAACCATTCATGGCATTTAACATCAAAAAGTACTGTTTGATTTATTAACTGTAACTAGATTATGTAATTCATGAAATGCTTCTTATTTTTTACATAGTTTAGAGAACAACATTGAGGCAGATGTTTGTTTCCTAGCTTATATTTGAATAAGTCTTGTTATTTCCTTTCTAATATTGTCGTTTTCTTAGAACAAACATTTGACATGAAAGTTGAAAATCAAGACAAGCTACTTACGAGCCTCTCAAATGCCTATATTTTGGAGGACTGCTCCTATTTCAGGCCTGATTTACTCCTGCCATGATCTGATGTATATATTTTTGGAGCTATGTCCCTATTTTAAGGCTTGATTTACCCCTTGACACAATTTTCTGACACCACCTCCCATAACACATGAGTTTTGAAAATGTCTAATACACGGAAATCTACATACTAGCACCATTGATAATTTAAGGAAAGACAACATGCATGTTGGTAGATTTTTTTACGACAGCTCATTATAGTCTACCGATTTTACACAATTGCTTTTATAATGTGCTTATACATTTTTCATCATTTCCATAATTTTTAAACATGTTAGACATACAGATTTTTGGCTGGATGTCCTTACTTTTTATATCTGTTTTCAATGTCTACATGTTGAAATGTATGGAAACCATCTTTCTAAAATAAAGCATTAAAACTGCAGGATAATTATTCATTCTCTCAAGAACTAATTTTCAAAGGTTTAGGTTTGTCTATGTCTTTATACTATTTCAGCTCGGCTTGGCTACTGGGCTTAGTCCAAGTGCTCAAGTCCCAAGTGCTCAAATACCACTGAAACCAGGGACTTCGGTGACTTGTAGCACAGGTAGGCTGGCACTCACTATCAAACTTTTATATGCCTTTAGATAAGTAGCCGCCATAGTTACCCAGGGAATTATTTGAGTTTAAGAGAGGTAAATGTGGCAGATGTGGTGACACACTGAGAAGGTATAGCCAAGAGGTACTCAGATCGGGATAGGGGTTGTACCCATAGCATGGCTAACCACCAGTACACTGATCTCCAACGTCCTCTTCATTCTCAGTGGAGATGCTGGCAACCAAGAGTGATTTGGCTGTTGGAGATGATGACACACCCTGATGCACTGGCCTTATCCTATCCTGCAGTGGCATCTTGTGTTCGAATGGTAGGTAGCACAAGCATTTCAACTGTGTCTGTAGAAGTGGGTACAAATATGGCCATCAAATTACCCATGTCTACCAATTACACCATCAATCTCCCCTTTTCCCATTTTCTAAATGAGGTCAGGGTATAGTGTCAACTCTTGCCATCTCTCTCTATTTAATGCTACTTTGCTACTTTCTTCGACACTCATGCCTGACTATCACAGGTCTTTTCTCCCACAATCCATCCACCTTTTTGCTGGAAGCCCTAATTTCTTCTTGTCTTCTTCCTGTCTGTCCCAAAACTTCTTCACCAGATTGTCTTCTGCTTTTCTGCATATGTGCCCAAAACACTGTAATGTGTTGTCTTTGCCTTTTCTGCAATTAGAACTACTTTGGTCCCACCACTCATCCCAGGAACATCATCTCCCTCACCTCTTGCTTCTTCAACTGCACTGCCTTTATTGTCCAGGTTTCTGTACTGTACTGTACAGTAGTACAGGCTGCACCACTGTTTCATACACCTTGCATTTACAATTTGGTATTCTTCTGTCATACACTACACTTACCACTCTGTGCCAGGTGGCTGCAGCCCCTCTGGTTCTAGCTTTGACCTCCTCATTCAGACTTCCCTTCTCCTCAACAACCCCTCCCAGATATTTAAAGCAGATAACCTGTTCTACTATTTTCCCTTCCATCTCAGTTCTCAGCTTCTTCTGATTTCCCCTATTTCCTGCCACTACAACTTCTTATATGTGCTTAGTTTCATCCCATGTGCCTTCAGTTTTACATTCTATTCCCCTATACTTTGCTGAAATGTTTGCTCAAACTCTTCCTGTAATGCCACATTGTCTACATACAGTGATTTTTTTGATCTGTCCCCTCCGACCCGTTTGCTAATGTAGTCCATCACCAGTATCAACTGCAGTGGGCTCTGAAGTGGACTCTGATGCACACTGGAAACTCCTCTGTGAGACCAAATACTGTCCATACTTGAGTTATTGGGTCCCTGTACATAGCCTGCACTAATTCTACCAGTGAATGTAGGACATTGAACCACCACAGAACTGCCCAAATAAACTTTCTTGGGACCTTGTCATATGCTTTCGCCAAGTCGAGGAATGCACACTTGGGCTCCTTATTCACATCTATCATCTTCTCAAGTATCTGTCTCACTGCAAGCATTGGGTCAGTTCCTGATCTGAATCTGAACTGCTCATCTACCATCTTACTTTCTGCTGTTCTGTGTATTAGTTTATCAGTCACCATCTCCAGAACATTCATACAATGTGGCAGGAGTTTGAGACCTATGTAATGCCCATGGTTGTGAATGTCCCCTTTGTTCCTGAACACTGGCACCAGTAAGCTTATTCTCCAGTCATCTGGGATAAGCCTTTCTCTTCATACTTTTATGAGTACTCTTAGAAGCCATTTCTTCCTGTCTCACCCAACATCTTTATCATATTTGCTGTGACCATATCTGAGCCTGCTGCTTTCCCTAACTTCATTTTCCTTAGTGCTGTTCTTACTTATTCTGCAGTGGGATCCTCTTCTTCTTCTCTTGTCGTAAGGTGTGTCTGGGGTACCTGCTTCCATCTGCCTTTGATGTCCTGTGGACTGGTGAGCAGGCTGTTCCTGGTATCACTTATAGAGGGTGTCTGAATATCTTCTTTATCTTTCTGTCTTTGCCTTGTAATCTGATACAGTTTCCTTGTGCCATCTACAGATTCATTTTCCAGAAGCTGGTTGAATGCTTCTGATGCCTTGTTCTTTGCTATTTCAGTACCTCTCTTACCCTTTTTGTTAACCAACCAGCATTCATTCCTAGCCTGGTCTGTCTTTTCTGTCTCCCACTTTTCACACACTCCTTCTTTTTTTCTTTTGATAACTTCCTGGACTTCTGCCTTTGTCCTCTAGCTTTCCTTATGTATCTTATTTACATACCCAGCTCGGCTGCATATCTGTTCTGTAGTTTTCACACATGCTGTTTTGTGGTGCTACCATTCTTCTTCAGCTCCACCTATTTCTTCTCCTTCTTCTTCTTGAGGTGCTAGAGCCCTGGGTAATTCCTTGAACTGTCATGCTTTCTCTCCAGTCAACTTCCAAATCTTCATCCTGGACTCTATTGACTCTTCAAACCTTCTCTGACCACTGCTTGAAACTGATTGTGGGAAAGAACTGTTTCATGGAGTGACTGCAATCACTAATTCGACCCCAGTGCCCTTTCCTTACTATGAGGAAGTCTGAGTTGCATGTTAGTCGGTCTTGTATTTGATCATGTGACTGTCTCTCTTTCTAAATCATGTGTTGGCTACTATGAAGCCATTTGCCAGACAAAAGTCTAGAATGGCCTCTCCTTCATTATTCTTGTTGCTCCACCCATGTGGACTCAGGCAGTCCTCATATCCTGTTCTATCTATCCTGATACGTGCATTCAGATCCCCCATTATCAACACCAATTCCTTTTGTCCTGATTTATCTGCTAGGTCTGAATGCACTCTTTTCTTCACTATCACAATCTTGTTGTGGGGCATAGGCTGTGATTATGAATACTGCCTTATCATTAGGCTGGTTGTCATGAGTCTGTTGGTAATTCTGATCACATCCTTCACTAGCTTCTGAAGCCTCAACCTCACTGCAATTCCCACACCATTTCTAACCTGTCCTCTTCCTGAATAGTAGACTCTGGATCACAAGCCAAGTCATTTTGCTGCACTGCCCATCCATCCTGTTTCCTTACCATTATGTCATCCACTTCTGAGCTCAATTCTGGATGTGAACTTACATCAAGAGTAGCAGTTTTCACTCAACAAAGCTATCCCAGGTATCTCAATCTGGGCAACTGGACACCTGATGTCCAGTAGCTTATTGACTCAGGGCTGCTGGGCTTTATGGTGGGCACACACTAGCCATTAGGGGCACATACATCCCTTCCACCATTAGCATGAGGTCCCCAGCATAGGTCAGAGTAGACCAGGTTCTCAGCCTGGCAAATAGCCATGCCCGTTTGGCAACATTAGTCAACATGATCGAATCACATTGAACAATATTTTTATACCATTGAGTGGGTAACCCTGCCACAGTGCACCGTCTATGAGCCATGTTCTCTTATCCTGAGGATACTGCTCCTCATGGTAGATGCCCAAAGCAATTGGTTTGTACAGCTGTTCTCCATGTGGGGCAACATCGTGAGTATTGAGATGGAAACACTCAGCATCTTTTTCAGAGGTGGGAGGAACCCCACAAAGACAAAGAGAGGACATGCAAACTCCAAACAGACATTGGCCAGAGGTCAGGATTGAATCTTGCACCTAATGCATGGGAGGCAAAGACGTTATGAGAACTGGTCTTTAACCTAGCCACTGACAGCAGTGATCTCACCAGACTACTCTGCTACCTGAATTTCGAAAGAACACTCCTGTTTTCAGGCCTGATTTACCCTTGCACAGTATGTGCATATTTTTGGGTTTATGTACCACTTTTCAAGCTTGATTTACCCCTTCCCATAATTTTTTAAATCCCCCTCATCACGTGATTTTTGAAGCTGTCTAATATACACACTACATAACCAACATATTAACTGCAATAATAATTGAAGAAAAGTGGGCATACATTTTTCATGTAACCTTTTTTAAGCAAATGTGTAGTAGAAACTTGCAATCCAGTTCATTAAAGTCTACAGAATTTACACTATCGCTTTGATAATGTGCTTATATTTCCCATAATTTTTGTCACTATCTGTTTTTCAAACATGCGTTTCTGAGAAGTATCCCTCATTCCTACTAGTTGCTATTCAAATTTGATGCTAATTAGATGTCCAGATTTTTAGCTGGATATTCCTTACTTTTCAAGGACCTTTGTTTCTATTTCCAATGTCTGCCGTTGAGAGGTATGGATTTCATGTAAAAGGTCTCACCAGACATGCTTACAGAAGGCCTGATCAGATATCTTGCCCTAGACCATTCGCTGACAATGCTCACTGAAGGCCTGCAGCAGGATGCAGTTCTCTGCCTGGGAGAATTTTACCTTATTGTGGCATTCACAATAAAGCATAACAACCTCTTATATCAAAAAAATATACAACAAATTGGCAGCATATGTCATACATGCTATAACTATACATATCAGTGGTTTGTACTGGATGCAAGATATGCCCTTGAATTTTGACATATGTCAGAGTGTCACATTACCCTGAACAAAAATCTTGTGAAAACATGGGTATATGTGGGACAGTTCATGTCATCTCCATATCTATGAGCCACAGTGTCAAACATAATGCCTCTGTCTAAAATGTTGATGTTACAAGTGTTACGAGTGTGGTATTATGCCACATATTATCATGCCACATATTGTCATGCCACATATTATTCTCTATCACTATGGAAGTGCTTTGTGCCCAGAAGTAGATTTGCTTGCTGTAGATTGACAACCTTAATGACAAAGATATACACTGTCACAGTCAGGTAGATTTTGTCCATCAAAAATCACACTTACCTACTATGTGACCCCATGGAGTACTGTGTGTGCAGCCCAAACATAGGCTGATGTCTACAGCAGACATTCAGTGTTAGTGTAAACCCTCTCTCACCCTTCAACAACAATAACACATGCACACACACACACACACACACACACACACACACACACACACACACACACACACACACACACACACACACACTTTCCCACAGAGACAGGGCGTAAGAAAAGGTGAGTGTGAAAAGTACATAGACCAACAGTTATGTAGCCATACTCTAAAGGGATGCAAACTTCATGGCCCATTGCATGCTCAACCCATGGGGGAACAGGTGACACCCTCCCAAATCC
Organism: Protopterus annectens; assembly: GCF_019279795.1. Taxonomy (NCBI): domain Eukaryota; kingdom Metazoa; phylum Chordata; order Ceratodontiformes; family Protopteridae; genus Protopterus; species Protopterus annectens. The sequence continues at coordinate 544,019,259 of NC_056746.1, forward strand.
CTTTTCTCACAGTGGAAAACATATATGTAATGTGCTACTTCCTCCTTCAGCAGACAAGCATGCAGTAGTCAAAGGGATCATACTACTACTCACAGATGTATCCCTACCTTAGAGGGCAACATAGTATGTAACCCTCCCTTACAGGACAAGACAGCATATAACCCTCCCTTAGAGGACAACACATCATGTAACCCTCCTTACAGGACAACACATCATGTAGCACTCCCTTACAGGCCAACACAACATGTAATCCTCACTTACAGGCCAACACAGCATGTAACCATTCCTTACAGTCCAACACAGCATATAACCCTCCCTTACAGGACAACACAGCATATAGGACAGCATAAATGGATTAGAGAAAGGCCAACACAACACCTGAAAGACTTGCTTATCAATGAGTAGTGGAACACACACAGTCCCTCTGTAATCAATATCTCCATATTTAAGGACTTCAGAAGGGTGAACCTTATAAAATTACATGATAAAATCTCTAAATTTGCCCGTGACATCACCACCATTGACCCCAACACAACAGACAACTTCACTAAGAAGTTTTATGCTCACTTTTTCAAATACATTGTATAGCAGTTCCAAATGGAATCAAACACAAAGAGAAATTTAAAAACACCCCAGTGATTAAATATAAACTTTATAACAAGAGAAAAAAAATCTCTTTAAACTCTATAGTAAGACTAGAATTCCTCAGAATGAGGATAGTATACAAAATATTACCAAAGAAACTGAAAAACCATGCTGCAAAGCAGCACAATAACAGAGATCAGCTTCTGAAACATGGGTAACTAGAAGGTGTTCTTTAGCTGTGTTAGTGGATTAAGAAGTAACGCTTAATGCTGCTCTGAATTTTTCCTTAATGGAACCTCCGAAATCCCTAATGACATTGGAAACATGCTAGCAAATAAGTTCATCATAAACTTCACCCCCAAGCCCTGTTTAAACACCATTTAATCCAGAACTTCTTAACAAACATTAAGGTGTCATAAAAAGACCAAAAACACGTGCATGGGTCCAGACAACCTACCTAGGTGATTAATAAACAGTTTCAAACCAAACCTCTCCTTGACATGAGCTTGGCTATAGGCTATATTTTCAAATTGTGTTACATAGACTTAGAACGAACAACAGTAAACTGTTCTGCCCTTGAAACTCACATTCATTGAAGCATACATTCATAGAAAATGCATCTGGCCAGTATCAGATTAAGTGTACCTTTGAGCTGTTTTCAAAGAATGGGCCCCCTGCACATATTGTTAGGACAATCCATAAATATATGTTCTTTAATTCACCTTCCTGATTGTATTAAATTCTTTTCCTTGTTTAACACAGTTAACACACTGTACACATGTTACAGTGTTTTAAATTTGTAGTTTTGCACATGAGAGAGACAAATCTCAAACACCTCCTGCATGGTGCCTTTATCCATTACTTCTATGTTATGAAGTGCATGCACCATTCTGTATGTACATATGATTTGGCAGTACTGAGGGTGATAACCCACACCTCTGTAACTATTAGCAGAAAGAAAAGACTAGCGGCTACACTACACATGTTTTTCAGTTTCTCTCTCAAAGTGCCAGAATTTTACTGTGGTCAGTAATTCTGGTGGCAGCATCATATAACACAAAATATACAAATTTTTGACTCATTCTGCTGTACCATGTACTTCAGTTGCTTTAGCCATTGCCCTCATTTTAATAATGTTATTATGCTATCATTTGTACAATATACAGGCCACAATATTTTACTGCCTAATGTGTTCAATTAAAGTGCGTCTGAATGATGACCACAGAAGCATGGCTGTTCTTTATGCAAATTTGGCTGCCACATTATGCAAAATGTTACTGAATCCCAGCAATGGTTTAAAATAGAGTGATAGTCTTCACAGCCAATTAGAGTAGCTGCTTATAGTAATGAAGTATATGGTTCACAAATGGCCTGAAAAATTAACATAGATACACAGCTGCGGCAATGAGGGGACATTCCCAGGGATGCAAATGTACTTATAATGGTGCATTTTGAAGGATTTGGTATTCAGTACAGCATTTTATTTGCAAAACATTTTGTTTGTTAATTAATTAAAACCATCCACACAAAATTACAAGTTAAAGGCTTCAGTTTTTATACTCCTAGTGTCACACAGAATGGTAAAATAAATGAAAATAACTTGAGTCCTATTTTAGGTCTGAGCATCTCAGGTATCGGTAGAATTTGATACATCTGTTTGGTTCAAGTTCTTTTCTGGCTTACATACCTTTCATTATTACTACTTCCTTGTCAAGCATTACTTTTGCTTCCACTAACAACTGTAGTAGCAACTTTATGGCTGTGAATGTTTTGCCTCTATCTCATGATGCCATACTGTATTTAACAGTACACTAGTTCATATCAATTTTCTGTATCCATTTCCTAACAAAAATTGGTTGTCCCTTTACATCTCGTATTTTCTTTTCTGTATCATGGGTAATGTGATCTTGTCTTCTTGAACTAATGTCTTACCTCGCTCTCTCTCTCTGTCCACACATATAGATAGACAGACAGATAGATAGATAGATAGATAGATAGATAGATAGATAGATAGATAGATAAATAGATAGATAAAATCTGCACAACTTCTGTTTAATGTAGTCTATTATGCCTAAAGAAATATCGATAATGCCTGAACAATTTTGTAAACTTTGAGTATCGACTACATTATTAACTTTTGGACTTTGACATTTTGGTTCTGTGGACTTTGTTATTATTACTTTTTAGAGGTATGCTTGAAACATTTCTTAAAACAACAACAGAAAAAACAGTGATGGATCTAATTCCATACTCGAATTTTAGTTTTACTCTTGCCACATCCAGAACTGACTCATATGATTTCAGTTTCATTTTCAGCTATGTGACGCAATTTCTAACATGTGATCTCTTTTGTAATTTTTATATCACTTATTTTTTCTTTTGGATCTGTTTTTTTTCTATCTGATTCAGCCACTGCAATTTAATTGCCTTCTTTGTATTTATCAACATTTTGTTCTACCATTTTCACTCAATGATTTAATTTTCACACTTTCTCAATATGATCTTTATTCTCCTAGTTTCTTTATATCTGATCCAACAATCAGACTGATTGTGTAACATCATGCTACAATCAACATTTATTTGGTTTGGAATGTACTTAAGACCTATTTTATTAAAACCCACATTTTGTTACAATGCATTGATATATTGAGGCTGCCTTCTTGGATGTTGCAAAGTATTGTTCCATTTCTAATGTAAAGTCTTTCTCTTACAGCAGTCTTTTCCATATGCTGTTGTCTTACATGCCTTACCCAAGCTGGCCTTTCAGTGTTTTGTCTGAACTGACAGTAAATTGATTTTATATATTTTTACTGCATCCATCAATGAAATTTGCAATGTTATTCATTTCCTAGTAGTTTTAGTGCAGGTGATTTTCTATTTATTTTTTGTACTGTGCTGAATATGGAGCCACCCATATGTTTTAGTGTGCTTTCTTAACACAAATGTTAAGATCTTCTTAGCGTCATCAGTATTATGAAAATCACAGTAAAACCCCACTATTTCAATATCAGTTGCTCATTTGGCCATTTCCATTTCTGAAAAACAAGTTGCACTAAAACACCTACACACTATACAAGTCTGCTGGTCCATAGGCTTGTAAATGAATCACTGAATTATTGTATTTTCATCACTGAGGATGTTCAAAGTGAACTCTGGCATGGTGGATGGATACATGGTACGTGGCATTAATAACTCATGTGCCTGCTGCTAATCTGCAACAGGTACCATGTTCTTCTATGGCTGTAGTTTAAAAATGATGTGTGGATACTAGCCCATGAATACACTCCGCTCTGGTCTGCACCCATCAGTATCTATGCAGATGCATATTTCTTTGTCAGTTTAATATTACATATTTTTTAGCACTTAAAGTAAGATCACAGATTAGAACCCGTGCACTAGACAGGTTGCACAATTAGGATTTAAGGAGATATACAAGGTATGCTTGTAACTGCGGTGGTGCAGCGGTAGTATTGCTGCCTCACAGCAAGAGGTTCTCCCATTCGATTCTCAGTTGGAGTGCAGGGAGTGCCTTCTGTGTGGAGTCTGCATGTCCTCCCCGTGGTTGGGTGGGCGATCCAAAGACATGCGTAAATGGGAGTGCCTTCTTTGAAGGTTGAACGTCGAGCTGGCACCTCGGCGTTCGTGAAAATCTACTGCCAATCATTAGCGGACTGGAGTTCCGCTGTGGCGACCCCTAACCGGGAAAAGCTGAAAGACAAACAACAACAACAACAAGGTATGCTTGTCTCTAAATTCCATTATATCTAAACCATGTGGATCAGCCATCATCACAGGACACTCTGTAATCCAGATTCAGGACTGTTTTATGGATCCCATGAACTGCCCTGAGTATAGTATATTTCATACCAGTCTTGGTAACTCAAAGTCACATTTCAATTGTTCCACTGTCAAAGCAATAATTATCCCCTAAGTCATAACATCTTTGTATTTATCTTTCCTAATTCATCATAGAATCACTGTGATGTTAAAAATCACACTTCATAAATTGCTTTTTATTTTCTTTGCTATCAGTTTGCTATCAGTCTGGACCCTACCTTTCACCATTATTGATTTCCTGTAGTTGATGTTTTAGCATGTTGCATTTAAGTAAATAGCTTATATGAATAACATACTTTACATAAATTGTTTAAATGAATGATCATTAAATAGATATTGTATGCAAAAATTATACTATATTACACTATAGAAATTGTTTCTGCACACAAATCATTTTAGAAATTCAGCTTGTGCTGCTTTATTGATAATTGAATAGTTCCGTAAATAACATCTCATTTGGGAAAAAAAAGCCTCAGGCTGCATTGCAGTACAAAAGATATTTCTGTGAATAAATCACTTTGTATAAACTGTACTGCTATGCATTTAGAACAAAAAAATCATGTTTTCATCAAGTAACTCATTTAAGGCTACCAGACAGCCTACACAAATCATTTTATAGTACACTAGCTTATTAGCCTCATAGTATTCAAAAAAAGGCCATTGCATGAGTCCACAGTGGTAGAAATGTGTCTGGCTGCGATGACCTTGGACATAAATTAGGCTTTTCGACTGAGTTTCTGTCATTTGTTTGAACAATTGCCTTAGCTGTTTTATGAATTTGCAGTGGCTACCTTATCATTTGCAGTACGGACCTCTGTTGACATCCTTTATTATTCTTTCTATTACTTTTTACCTTGTCATACAGGCGTAGCCGGCCTTAGGCACAGGCCAACTAGGTGGCCACCTAGGGTCGCCTCTCTAGCAGGGGTGCTTTTCCAGTATTTATTTGGTGTAGTTAGACCAGGATGGGGGCACCGGGTAGTGTGGTGGGGAGAGCCATGGACCCCTTTTGCCTAGGGCAACAGTTGACCTAAGGCCACTCTTGCATACAGGTTTAACTTTTCTATTAGCTTTAACACTGTTTGGCGTTGCAGTTTGGGGGATCATAGACTTAAATTCCAAAATGGTTAAAAAAACTACACTCAGGATTCTTTTGCACCTATTTGTCATGGGTGGTCCCTACTGTTTGGGGGGTGGAAATACTGAGACGCTAACTTAATTCATTAACTCTCCTTTTTTTCTGATTGTTTGTGACTATTTATCATGTTTTTTTTCTTCAGTTCTCCAGAACATTTGTACTAGTGAATATTTTACTGCTCAAACTTTAAATGCTCTTTTCTTTGTGCTGTGTATTTTGCGGCCTATATGAAAACAGCACTAATCCCTGCTTTTATTGTTGATCACTGTTTTCCATGTTGCACTGCTTTAGAAACTTTCAAGAAGATTGAGCAGGCTGTTTGGGCTTATCCTGGTCTGTGCCTGTTCCAGAATCTGAGTTAATAGATTACACCAACTGGGTTTGCATATAACAAACTGTTTTATACCTCTTGTCCATTAGATATTTACTGATAATCAGCTTTGTTATTTACTTTTACTAACTTGTGGATCTTTCACTTATATCTCCCGACTGTCCAGAATTTTACATAATGTCCATGTTTTCGCCAAATATTTTCATCTGTGCATCATAAAATGTGTGTTTTTTGTCAAATCACTGAGGATTAAAGTAATTAAATAATGATACGCGTTTGAGATTCATACTCTGCAGAAAACATATGCTAATGCAAAACATGTTATTCTAACAGTTTTCTAAGTCTGTAACAGCAATATTTAAATTATTTCCTTGAATTTGGCCCTTTGCCCCCTTCCCCATTATTTTTGGCTTTGTCTGGAATTCTTGCACAAAGAAGTTGAGTAATATGCCTCTACTTGTTTTTGAAACAGTTCTGGTGATGTTATTTTATGGATCTGTATATTTTCTTTAAGTATTATTTTGTTATGTTAAATTATTCATAAGTTATTTATATATTTTTATTTGTGTCAATTTTATTATTATGTATATGTGTATTTTGTTTTAATGGTCTGTTCTATTTACTAAGGCAGTATTTGCCTAAAATAATAATTTATATTTGATTTACTATTAATATTCATACTGTTATATTTTAATTTGACTTTATAAAAGATGCATATGAAATAAGTACCGGACATAACTGACTGAAAAGTTCTAAGACCATGCAGTGAATGTAGTCATATAAGGGGGAGGGGGCTAAATTCACCTGCATGGAACTGTAGTGGGGCTTGTTGCTCTACAAAAATGACATTTTTTTACTGCTTTGACAGGTTCTTTATTTGATCAATAAAAATCAACAACTGTATCTCATTGAATATTCACTTGAATTAACACACTGAAAGTAATTGACTTTATTGCCATTTACTGAGTCCACAAATTCATACTTTTAACTAGTTTATAATAAATGATGTCAAGAGTCAGAGCATGGGTTGAACCATTTGTTTACCTTCAGCTTATGCATAGCAGTGACATTGCCAAGAAAAACATTCCCACAGGGTGTTTCCTGATTTTCTAATACCTGCTTCACAGATGTTCTGCCTGGGAATTGAAGAATATGAGAAGGTGAATTATACTACTGTTTTCCTGAAAAAAAAAAAAATATATATATATATATATATATATATATATATATATATATATGTGTGTGTGTGTGTGTGTGTGTGTGTGTGTGTGTGTGCTATGCAATGATGCATGTCACTGTTTTGACTATACAACATTAGTATCATTTAGATATTTTAGTTACAACTACTGGTGTACATTGTAATGGCATCAAACTAATCACAGGAAACGTAACATTATCAGTAAGATAACAGGAGAAGCAGTTGTAGCAGTTAAAGCAAAAGCCAACAAACACATACAGTCTAAATGAAAAGAACGTATACTTAGAAAACAGAAATTAGGCAGATTTATTTAAATCAAAATATACATTACTAGTGGTTATGAGCTCTGAATGTAATAATGATTCATGTTTTTCAAGTACTTTAACAGCTAAAAAACATAATGTTCTATCTAATTGTAGTAGCAGGGGCAAACATTTCTTCTGTGATGACAGGTGACATATATATTAGAACGCACAATGTAACTAATTTACATTGCTGGTACCTTTTGATTTATAAGAGGCATTGAAAGAATTATATAGATGGTTATTACAAAACCCTGGAATATTTCACAGTCATTAGAAATAACAGATAATATTTTACATCAAAAAACTGCTTTTCTTTTCAAAAAAAGCACACAATTTAAAACAGTGGCTTTACGACAGAGAAAATACTAATGTTCAAAATAAAAGTGCAACCACATATGTTGGTACTTTTCCTTGTCATAAGTGTTTGTATTTAAATAACTTCTTAAATACTGCATTTATGCATGTTGTCACTAACACAAGTTACACCTTTCTTTGTTTGCTGATTGTGATTACCACCTCATGGCTTGTCTAACTACTTACACATAATGTTCTGTGCTCTTTGTTGGTAAATATAATTGAACATTAAAAGAACACATAGCAGAACATTTTTCTGACATAAAGAGGAAGATTGAAAGTAAAAACATGTATAAGTGTATAGAGAACAACATGAATATAGCATTGGACAACTTTCTTCAGTGCTGGGTTGAGTTAGAGTTATAGAATGAAGTCACTTTTAAAATGTAAACATATTAAATATCAAAAATGCAGACTGACCACCAGATATTTCTTATCATTACATCTTGATATATAAATTACTCCAATGTTGCTAGCACATAATTTTAGATTCTTTTGTAAGCAGTTGATCAAATTAATTACTTTACTATTATTTAATGTATCTGTTATCTATGTTCTATTTGTATCTCCAGAAGAACTACTCTGGCAATATGAAAGCTTGTGGATGGATTTTAACTTGAATGACGTTACCTCATTTTATTTTCATAAAATGAGTGTGTATACTTCATTTTGTCAGAAATATAATCCATCAAATCCCTGTTTATAAAACTCAATAAATCAAAAGCTAAATTTAGCGAATGATCACTTCCACATTTTTTTCCTAGAGAATCTAATTAGTTTGCCATCATTCTGAATTTGCCCTTTCCCCACTGTAGTGCAATCTTGGCACTGGTATATTTAGTTGGGAGGTAGGGGTGTGGCCCACATTGAGGATATGGGGTGTGCAGCCCCCCACTTGGGTGGTTTTTAAACTATGTGGTTCTTGTGACAGTCACTAGGTTGGTCCACTAGTTAGTTTCCTGGGAAAAATGTTTGCGGAAGTGATTATTTGCTGAATTTAGCTTTCAGCTTATTGAATTCAATAAATAGGGATTTGATGGATTGTGTTTTCTACAAAATGATATAGACCACTCCTGAAGAACCAGTTTGTCAATGTGAAAGCCTATGAATGTATTTTAATTTGAAAGATGTTACCTCATTTTATTTTCATAAACTGAGTAATTGCCATGAGAGGTAAATATATTAGTAATGTCATGTGTTCTCTCAGGAAATATAGTTTTGCCTACACATCTTTTGCCATCCTCAAGATATTAATACTAAAGAAATGTTGCTGTACCATATTTAAAGCCAATAATGCTCAGGGACTATGTATTAGTCTGGAATTTTCTTGCTAATCGTCTTCCTCACATTTTATATTGTTGTTATGTTTTTTTTTTCTGTTAACACTGCTCTTATAACTTCAGTAGCCCGTAAAGTTTTTTTTAAATGTGTGATTACATGTATAATACATCTCTGTTCAGGAATAACAATACAAATAACTAATAAACCTTAAAACAATTAATCATAAAACTAATAACAATAAGTAGTGTCTCATTTTTTAAACCTTTTAGCCACTTTTTCCTGAATATACTTAAAGAACAACTCAAAATACTTACTTGAGAAAATGTTTAGACAGAAATATTGTACTACACAACTAAGCTGTCTGGGCATGTATTCTCCATGGGGAAATAGCTTATTATATTTTGGCCAGTGCTTTTGTGAGTCTATTATAAATGGCATTGTATATAACAGATTGTAACTGAAATGTCCATCCACATGCAATATTTGGACTTATAACACAGATGCTATTTTGATGGAGTAACATACTGGTGGATGAAGACTGAACCCTTGAGCTTCAATTGTGTGTGGTTCAACCCATCAACGATCAGAGTTCCTCCATAATAAATCGCTACCAGTGACTTGTGCTGGAAGAGATTCCTTTTTGGGGAGAATTTCCCCACTTCTTCAAGTGGATGCAAACCTGGAATTGGTATGTATAATTTCTGGGGTGGGAAACCTCCTCAGGGGAGCAGAAGGGCTTGCCCCCTGCAAAAAACAATTTAAAAAAGTGTTCTGTTACAGTTTGTTTTTCAAAGAATACAATTTGGGGATTCTGGTCCTCAGTGCATTTGCTGTTATCTTCTCATAGTAGAAGCATTTTGATGTCAGTTACACTCCTCCATGTAATGGTATTAGTTACATTTTAGGAAGATTCAATCATGATATAATATCCCACTCCAGAAAGGCATCTCACATTGCACAACACTTCTACACTTTAACAAATGCTATATCAGTACATGCCAGTATACAGTATTTGGTTTAACAGTGATCATAGGCTAGAAATAAATATATAATATGGTCCCATATGACAATGAAACAACCTTAGATGTTTGATATAACCTAGCAAATAATTTTTTTTTTTGTATTTTCTACACTTCAAAATAATGACAAATGTTTCCAAAGAAACCTCTAAATAAGTTAATTGTGTTGTATTCTGACTCTGAGCAAGATCTTCCTTTCATGTATTTTCTTTGCTTGAGTTCTCTTGAATATGCATTCAGTGTATTTCTCTTTTTTATGAAGCCTTCCAAGTTATTACTTTCAGCTACTGTGTGCTAAATAATTTGCAAGCAGAAATCATCAAATCTGTTGAAATATCAATCAAAAATAGTCCAGGCATAAAGATTTATAATGCTTCTCACTATAAATCAGCTTTCATTTTGATCATATTGTTTATATTCCAAACACACTGTCTACCACAAAGATAAAAGTGTGTCACTCATACAACAAAATATCTGATTTATTAGCTTTCGATGTTTTCAGGATTTTATGATTTTCCATGATAAAAACATGACCCCAACTGCATATATGGTATTATTCTTAGTTAAGCAGATGTCTATACTATAAAAAAATATGGCCATGTATATCAGCAAACTTGATTTACAAATATGCTGTAATGCAGAAATATATTAGCAATTTCAAAGGACTATTTAAATTGTCAATTGAAACAGTCCTCAAATATTTTAGCTATTGGTGTAAAAAATGCAGGTGTGTATTTTTCAGCTAGGTCCATATTTCATTTAAAATAAAATCATTTGCAAGGCTAGATCACATTAATCCTCTTAGGAGAATCATATCTGTTTACATATATATATATATATATATATATATATATATATATATATATATATATATATATATATATATAGTTTCCTATCAGAAGCCTGAAACACTATAAGCTTGAAAATCAAAATCCTGAAACCAAAAGCCTGAAAACTCAAAATCCTGAAAACCCAAAATCCTGAAACTCAAAATCCTGAAAACACAAATAATGCTAATATGCCAATACAAAGACACTAATATCTACCGACTGACCTTGACCCTAACCCTAACCCTAAGGTCCGTCACTATCACACACTCACCTGACCCGCGCCCTAACCCTAACTCACTTAAACCGCCCCTAACCCTAATTTTTGTCACTATTGCATACATGCCTAACCTGTGCCCTAACCCTAACTCACTTAAACCGCCCCTAACCCTAACATAAAACCAACCGCACACTTACCTGAACCCAACACATGACCTAACACCACAGGGCTAACAATAGCAAAGCCACAATGACGTCAATATGTCTATTTTGTGTTTTCAGGATTTTGAGTTTCAGGATTTTGGGTTTTCAGGATTTTGAGTTTTCAGGCTTTTGGTTTCAGGATTTTGATTTTCAAGCTTATAGTGTTTCAGGCTTCTGATAGGGAACCATGTATATATATATATATATATATATATATATATATATATATATCTAGAGAGAGAGAGAGAGTGATAGATAAGTATAAATATATGGGAGCCCTAAGTATGCTGAACTGTTATTTAACCAAGAGCTTTTTTGTCAAGATAATTTGGTCAACAAAAACTGTTGACATCTTGTATGCAGAACTGGTATTAGCAATTATGGTGCCCAATTTAGGCCATTTTGATGGAGCCCCTCAGCTAGAACTTCACTTACCACCTCAACCCTCCCTCCAGTTGTGGGCTTCCTGGATCCCTCCAATTGTAGGTTTCCTGGACTTAAGATTATTTCACATTAGGTGTCAGGAATATATGTTACTATTGATTATTAAAAATAAAACAGTATGTTTATTTAGTAGCTTATACTTTGTCATAAGACATGCTAAAGCAGAAATAAACTACTGGATTCCTGGATTACATCAGATCCAACATCCCCTTTATTTCCCTTCTGTGTCTGCCTAACTCATTCAGGCACACTATAAAGAGCGTATTTGATGGGCCACTGAGGCCCTTTGTCTACATGGTACTTCATTAGGTGGATGCACCCTGACTTACTGGTAAATATATTCACAAGAACCTGTAGTACTAACCTGATCTCCTGAACCGCAGTAGGAGAGAGATGTACTTTTTTCCCTTTATTTCCAAGCCATGTTACTTTTTTCAACAGCTTTCTCTATTTTCTGTCTCCCTCCTTTCCTTTAATTTCTTCCCCTCATTTGACTCATGCCTTACTCCCCTAAACAACTCATGCCCAACAACTGAACATAATGTAAATACTTTTGTTCTTTGTATATTATTTTCTTATATTATTCTCTCAATAGAGCCTTCATACTGTATGATGTTATGACAGTGTACCGGTACTCTTCTTGCAATTTTGCTGACTGAATTCCTGTATCACTTCTAATTATGATATGATTATGTTCATTTATGCTACATATTACCCTAATTTAAAACCTTTTCTGATTGCTTGCTTGCTTTTTTGTTCATAGGTTAGTACTAAGCTAACTGCCCTTGCGAGCCATTTTAAGCCTAGCCAATTATCCCTTGTGAGACTCAAACCATGCAACTTGTGTTTGCAAGGCAAACATCTTAACCATCCTAACCATTAGGCCACCCTCCCAACTATTTATAAAAGTTTTTATTCTTTATATAATTATTTGTTACCACTGTTACATTGATTTTACTTTTTTTTGTTTGCTTGTTTCTTTGGTCATATTTCCAAAGAGCTGAGGTTCACTATGGCCAAGGTCTATCAGTGCTCTGCTTTGGTTAAAAAACTTAACATTAATAATTACAAATATACATATCTGTAAGCTAATTATTCCACACACTCCAGTGTACTGCTGATAACACTAAGCAGATCATATTACTACGAACCATGCACATTCTGTAATGAGAAACCGGATGAAATCTTGAAATTCTTCAAAGTCCCTAAAACTCACCTCCTATGACTAATATACTTGGATGACAGTACATATTGGGCAGATGAGTCAGTTGGGCTAATGTGAATGGTTGCGGGTAGAATGGGGTGGACTTCTCGTGATCTCTTGCACTTTCTCTGAATGACTAGAATTCCCTCCCTAGTTAATTCTCATATACTGCTAGAGCTGATGTGTTTCCCCAAAATCACATAAAACTGTTGAACTTCGACAGAATGCTTAACAATATCAATAATAATCTCAGGTCTCTCCTTGGAAATTACATTTCTCCCTTATCATCATACTTATAGCTATTTATAAAAGTTTTTATTCTTTATATAATTATTTGTTAAACTGGGTAACTGAACTAACACATGCAGTTATTTCCAGTGATGCAACAAGTGATATGGGCAACAGTAAGGATCACATGCAGGAATAATAAGCATCATGTTTTGGCAGGCAGGTAGAAATCAGAATACCTTAAGAAAATGCTCAGGGATGTAAACAGACCATGCAAAAGCCAGACACATCGCTTAGCTTTCTATAATATATGTCTCCCAAAATCTTCTTCCCAAGTTCAGTTCAAGTTTCTGTTTGCCCTCTATGTTATATCTGACTCTGAAAGTGTGATAACTCTGACAATACATTTATGAATCAGACTGGTTTTGGAGCTGTTTTCTCATTTTTAATTAAGTGAATCCATCTCTGCCTCCCAACACACAAACACACATGGACACACACACACACACACACACACACACACACACACACACACACACACACACACACACACACACACACACACACACACACACACACACACACACACACACACACACACACACACACACACATACACCATGTTTCACTTTTCTGGGATAATTCTGTTACTCTCTGTAATTGCACCAAACATTTGTCTGCCCTACTATTGAACTGATGACATTCTGCCACAAGTCTTAGTGATCTGACATTACCTCACATCTCAGTATCTCTCTTTTTTCCCCTTTTTTATGATCACTAGTCTTCATTTTCATACTCTCTGACTCGTCACAGTAATTTCTTATAATTGTGTTCAGCAGCAACCAATCATAAATCCCATATCAGCAAGAGAAGCAAAAGAAAATGGTGTCCTGTCAGACTTCAAATTAAGCCTGGCCATTATCTTTCAAGATAAAGGCTTGAGCAGTACACAAAACCAGATGTTAAGTCCAACCAGTTTTGGGTTGAAACCCTGTTGAGCACTCAGCAAGAACCACTGATCACTATATAAGTGTGACCATCAAAAGTGTGAACCATGCAGGTGGTGTGTAGTTACTAATAATACTGGATTAGCCTCTAGTGCTGTACATGACAGGAAATGTTGGCCACTCTTCTAACAAGATTTGTAACTAGTAAAGAGCAAGGTTTCCAGTAGGAAAATGCTTTAGTGTCTTTCAGGAAAATTTCTGGACCACAAAAGGCTCTGTCATAGCTTTGAGTGGGGTCCTCTGAAGGAGTGGATCCCAATTGTGCCAAATAGGACCAATTTGACTAAAGCTGACTCTTCTTGTATGAATATGTTATAATACTGAGGCTGAGGAATATACCCTTTCCCTAGTATTGTGGGATCTCTGAGCTGAAATATTTAGTTATCCATTGATATGGAGGGCACAGACTCCACATGGGGTTTGCAAGGGGGTTGCCCCTCCGAAAAAAAAAAGCATGTTTTGATTTCCATGCTTCAAGATTGTGTATTGATATTATTGTTTTTCTTCAGTTATTTTTTTTGTTAAATGCTGACATTGTACTGTTTAGCTGTAGTTAGGCAGACTCATGTAAACATTTGTACTTTTTTACTGACAGGTTATAATATTTGCATTTGTGATCGAGTGGATTTGTTGTAGAAGCATAGCTTGCTGCTTTTGTATTCAGTACCATTCCCTCATCTGGTACACCCTCCAAAATAAGAAAAATGTCAAAGGCTATTTCTTCCCATACATAGAGTGCAAATGAAATAGTGATATTTATTTATAAAGGCTGGTAAGCACTGCATTCGGTGTGCATTAAACGGTGATTGGGATCAAATGATCTTGGTATGCATTAAACAGTGATTGGGATCAGCTGATCTTGGGAAGCATTAAACAGTGATCAGGATCAGCTAATCTCGGTATGCATTAAACAGTGATCAGGATCAGAAAATCTAGGTATGCATTAAACAGTGATCAGGATCAGCCGATCTTGGTATGCATTAAAGAGTGATCGGGATCAGACGATCTTGGTATGCATTAACCAGTGATCAGAATCAGCTGACTACGTCCCTTAACACTTTGCACCCAGGGCAGCTGCTCCCGTCACCCCACTCTAGTTTCACTAATGTTTGGTTGACTGGATATTGAGAAGATTCAGTATGATTAGGAAAGGTAAGTGTATGGACATTTAGTTTTGTCAATAGATGTGAGTGCCTGTGCAAGTCTTTGTGGGTTAGGGTTAGAACAGAGGCTAAGGTAGGTATTAAAGTGCAATAATGTATGTGTGTGTGAGGGGGTGAATGTTTGTGGGAGTGTTACTGGTTTGGTTTAGTGTAAGGATTAGGTAAGGGGATATATCTAATATAGTGTGTGTGCTTATGTTTGTGGTATGTGTCCAAGACTGTATTGCGGTTATGTTATAGAAAGTGTTTTTGTAAGATAACTATCGGGGTATGGCTAAGTTAATGATTCAAATGTATTAGTAAGGTGAGCAAGGACACTTTCCATAACACTACTATTATTCCAAAACATTTGAGCTGAACATAGTGGTAGGCAAAAGCAAGCAATTTGTTTGTTTAATTTTTTCATTGTTTTGGGTTTTTGAAATGCAAATATTAATATAGTTGCATTTTGATATTAGTGCACACAGTTGCTCACAATGTTAAAAAGGGTATTAACATGATTTCTAAACCCAAGCTAGCAGATTAGTAATTCATACAATATACTAATAAAAGAAATAACTGCTTTGTGAGGTTCAGGACTGTAACTTACTATGCAACACTGAAATATAAGCAAATGTAAACTTTATGCAAGTGAACTGGATGGTCCAAGCATTTTTTTTCCCAGATGGTATAGGCAATGCATGGTCAATTTTTCTTCTGTAGAGGGAATTAATTATTGGGCCTGAGTTGGAAAAAAATTATGTATAATTTTTCAAAAAAGCAATGCATAAAATGCGTGACGTGTAACTTTTCACTCCCAGTTATCCAACTGGCATTGCAGCATGGTTTCAATTTCATTAACACAAGTGATAATCACACAGTGGCAGCTCGTGATATCGGACTGCAGCTCCCCCAGCTGTGAACCACAATAGTACAGTCCTACAGTCCTAGGAATCCTCCATACAAAGTGAATATGGATTGCTGCCTTTCCAGCCCGGATTCAGGAAGAAGGCTGCTGGTTCCCCAGAAGTCTATGTGGTGCTAACTGCATAGACTGGAAGGGGATCAGACTGCAGAGTCAGCAGTCTTGGAACAAGCCAAGAAACTGGACGTGTGCATTCCAAGCCAAGAACCAGATGTGTGCATTCCAGTGCGAATGCAGTAAAGGAGAAAGCTGAATGAAGCTGTGGATTTATTTATTGCAGGAGAAACAGTGGATTTATTTATTGCAGGAGAAATGCTAAGTACTGAGACTGAAACAGAAATGGAGTTATTGCAGGAGAAAGGTACAGAGACTGAAACAGCATGCAAGTACGGATTTATTGCAGGAGAAACAGCAGAGTGCAGATACTGAAACAGAAGTGTGTGTTTGGAGACTGAAACGGAGTGCAAGTATGGATTTATTGCAGGAGAAATGACAGGGTACAGAGACTGAAGTAAGTCAGATTTATTGCAGGATACAGAAGTAAGTAAGTAAGCAGAGTGTGAGTGTGTGTGTATAAAGTGGCCCACATCATATCTGGTGGTGGGTAGAAAATAACTCAGGCTTGAACCCTGCACCTTAGAGTCAGGTAGCAAGAGTCTGGATTCCCTACCCGCCACCATCTGTGACAACTCTGTAGACTTTTGCTCATATTTTTCTTCTGTTCCTCATAAAATATGTGGTTTCTGGAATGGATGTAATTCAAATAGTTGTTGATGGTGTAGTGGTGCAGTGGTAACATTGTTGCCTCACAACTAGAAGTTCTCTAGTTTGATTCTTGCCTGGGGTGCCTTCTGTGTGGAGTCTGCATGTCCTCCCTGTGTTTGTATGGGTTTCCTCTTGGTGCTCTGGTGTCCTCCCATGTTACAAAGACGTGTATGAAGTGTTTCTCCCTGAGTCTATGCTAAAAATTGCCTTTTGTTTCAAGTCAGACTTTCCTGGTTAACAAATGTTAAATAAATAATAAATGATAGACATTTCAATTTCAGACTTCATATTCTTCAGAAGGTACATTGTAACACAAAACCTTTTATTCTACCAATTTTCTAAGTTTATAAGGTTAATATTTGAAATTTGTCACTATTTTTGGGACTGTATACCCCCATTATTGGCTTTGTCCAGGATTTTTGTGCTAAGGTTAACAGCTATGGTGAGAATTGACGTCACTAAATAGTAGTCATTTAAGTTCCAGTCTTCCTGTCTTTATGAAAACACCTGATCTGGCATAGTGGTATGTTGCTTTGACTGTTTTGCATGAGGTCCTGGGTTCAAGACATGCCAGTGAAATGTAGGGTAGTAGCACAGTATTTTATTCTAGCAATTTTCCAAGATTATGCAAGCAATGTTTAAAATGTGTCCCTGTTTTTTGGGCTTTTGCCCCCCCCCCCCCAATAAATTTTCCAGATTTCTTGTGCTGCAAACTTGAGAGATACAGCTGAGTGTCTAGTAGATTTTACAAGGAGCTGAGAGCTGCAGGGAAGAGAAGTTTAGTGCTGCTTATGCTGAGTCTGCTTGCATTGTTAATAGCGCAGCAAGTAGTGTACTTGTGTTTGATGAAGAAAGCTGTGGGTTCTACTCCCACAGTATGTAGATGCATTGTTGATACTGTAATGTGTTGTAAAGGGGGTGGTTGCTGCAGTCTTTTTGGTGAAGATACCTAGTAATTATGAACATTTTATCAGTTTGCCATTCATCCCCTATTGCAATATTACTAGCTTATCTTTTTGTAATTTAACATAGGCAATTTATTCCTCAAGGGCAAGAGGTACTTTATTTGTAGATGAAACAATGAAATATAAATTTGTTTGCTAGCAGCAGCCCCTTCATTAGTTACAGATCTGTTTAATGTGAAATTATTTAGATGACTTTGACTTCTTCAGAGATTGTGCATATTTACTGATACTGGTGGATTGTAGAAGTTTGAGTAGACTTTTAAAATGGAAATGTTCTGAATTGGGCAGTTTTGTCATGATTGGTGCATGCATTTTGTTTCATTGTTTGCTGGAAAAATGTTCAAAACAATAAATTAAAATGCCCTCTAACAACTGTACTGTATTATACAAGGAATATTATTTAATACAATCAGGAAGGTGTATCAAAGAACACATCTATGTTTCATGTGCAAGGGGCCTATGATTTGAAAATGGCCCAAGTTAATCTTTATCTGCCATTGGCAAAATATTTTTCTTTGAATGTGGGTTTCAATGCTGTTTCAATGAATGTGAGTTTCAAGGGCAGAGAAGTTTTAATACTAAGTATTTTCATTGTGAAACTGCATTGCTTTGTTTAGCAGATTGTCTATTAGTGTTTGTGCTGTAAAATGCAAAATAAAACTTTCAAATGAAATCCAAATCATCACAGAAGTAAATCAATATGCACATTACAGTGTTTATGGTAAATGGGGCAAAATAGCCAAATAATGGGACATTGGAATGGCTGCAGGGGGGATGCTCCATTTGACAATGAGTCTGTGAGGGGGGAAGGGCAGCAAACTCAAAGACAGCCTCGGCTGAACTATACCTCTCAACTGTCCAGATTTTTGCAGAATGAATACATTTTTGCTTCTTAGTTCTGGTTTGTTCCTCATAAAATGTGTGGTTTTCTGGCAAATCATTTAGGAATGATGTCACTAAATAATGACACAGCCTTCATAACCTTCAGAAAAATGCATGCTAAAGCAAGACCTGTTATCAACTGTCTAAGTTCATACAAGAGGAATTTTTAGTACTGTTTGTATGTTCCCCCAATATATTCGGCCTTGTCCAGATTTCCTGCATTAAGAAGTTGAGAGGTACGTGCAAATAAATCGCTTTATAGAATTAGGAATATCCAAACCTCTCAGCTATCCCCGATTTTGGCTCAAAATGTTGCACTCTCCCTAATAATCCCTCCGCAAAATGGCAATTTTGGAAGAAAACAGAGGGTTTACAATTATAAATAACTGTAATGATCAGAGTTATAGATTACTTTTATTTCAGAAATGCATGTAGATTATTTTATTTTGTCAGCTGCACAAGTTAACAGTGCTAATATTAAAAAAGTGTCCCTTCTTTGACAGGTTGCCAGCTGTATTGTGTGGCAATTTTATATTTTTGCATCACATTTTTGGTCCATTTTTTAAAATTGTGGTTTTCTGGAAAGTTAGTAGCAAATCATTAAAGACTGAAGTTCGAAAATAATGACGGACATTTGGGTTTCAGATTTCATACCCTTCAGAAAATTCATACTAATGCAAGAACTACTACTATTCTATTATCTTTCTAAGTTTATAAGAGCAATATTTAAAAACTGTCCTTATTTTTGGGCCTTTTTTTTTGTCTCACTTCTATGTATGGCTTTGTCCAGATTTCCTGCTCTGAGGTTGAGAGGTATGACAAATGTGTCAGAGCCATAACCGTCAGCCAGAGACATTTCAAATCATGACATACTTGTTGCACCCCACTCCCCATGTAGCGACTCTGCATGTGTCCAAGAAAGGCAAGGAGCAGTTATGCAGTGTAAGTGTGCAGAGTATTCCCCCATCCAAGGTAGGCACAAGTACAACAATGGTTTTCATCTGCCTTTTTTGCAGAATGTTCTGGTTTTCTGTCATATTTTTATACTGTTAATTTATGCTTCTTATTATTTAGAAAATGCATGCTGTCGCAGTGCCCTGTTGCTCTGTGTTTAAATAGCAGTGCTTTAATGACCATCAGATAAACTGTCTGAGATTGTAAGATGCAAGTAAGCTTTAATAAGCACACTGCTAAATAATTACCAACATTGAAAGCCTTTTTGTTGTTGCCATGCAGAGAATATTTACATAACTAGATAACATCAAGCAGACAAACTGAAGATCCAACCACAATGTAAAATCCAATACAGAAAGTAGGAAATCCAAACGAATTCTGAAGCCAAAGCAAAACCTTCTTTATTTTGACATAAAAATGTGGTAAGCGCTTTCGCGTAGGAATACCCACGCTTCATCAGACAACATTATGTAAAAAACATATAAGCCTTAGGTATTGAAATGCATATGACAAGCATTTGTAATAAAGAACAGTATTACAGTATTTTGGAAGTGAAAAGACTGTCGGATAGAGTGATGTTTATGAAGCTGAAATTTGATGGTGTAATGATGAATATTGTTAATGGATATGCTCCACAAGTTGGGTGTGCGATGGATGAGAAAGAAAAATTTTGGAGTGAGTTGGATGAAGTGGTGATGACTGTACCCAAGGGTAAGAGAGTGGTGATTGGAGCAGATTTCAATGGGCATGTTGGTGAAGGGACTAGAGGGGATGAGGAAGTGATGGGTAGGTATAGTGTTAAACAAAGGAATTCAGAAGGTCAGCTGGTAGTGGATTTTGCGAAAAGGACGGACATGGCTGTGATGAATATGTATTTTAACAAGAGGGAGGAGCATAGACATACAAGAGTGGAGGAAGACGCATACAGGTGGATTATATCTTATGTACGAGGGCCAGTTTGAAGGAGAATGGAGACTGTAAAGTGGTGACTGGGTAAAGTGTAGTTAGGCAGCATAGGATGGTGGTTTGTAAGATGACATTGGTGATCAAGAAGAGGAAGACGAGTGTGAGGGCAGCACCAAGGATCAAATGGTGGAAATTGAAAAAGGGTAATCGTAAGGTGGAGTTCAGGGAAGAGTTAAGACAGGCACTGGGTGACAGTGAAGTGTTGCCGAATAGCTGGGTAACTACAGCAGAGCTATTAAGGGAGACTGCTAGAAAGGTGCTTGGTGTGACATCTGGACAGAGGAAGGAGGGCAAGGAGACCTGGTGGTGGAATGAGGAAGTACAGGATAGTATACGGAGAAAGAGGTTGGCGAAAAAGCAGTGGGATTGTCAGAGAGATGAAGAAAGTATACAGGAGTATAAGGAGATGAGGTGCATGGTAAAGAGAGAGGTGGCAAAGGCTGAGGATAAGGCATATAGAGAGTTGTATGAAAGGTTGGACATTAAGGAGGGAGAAAAGGATCTGTACCGATTGGCTAGACAGAGGGACTGAGCTAGGAAAGATGTGCAGCAGGTAATGGTGGTAAAGGATAATGAGGAAAACGTACGCACAAGCGAGGAGAGTGTGTTGAGTAGATGGAAAGAGTACTTTGAGGGGCTGATGAATGCGGAGAATGAGAGAGAAAGAAGGCTGGATGATGTGGGGATAGTGAATCATGAAGTGTGATGGCTTAGCAAGGAGGAAGTAAGGATAGCTATGAAGAGGATGAAGTATGGAAAGGCTGTTGGTCCAGATGACATACCTGTGGAAGCATGGAGGTGTTTAGGTGAAATGGCAGTGGAGTTTTTAACCAGATTGTTTAATGAAATTTTGGAAAGTGAGAGGATGCCTGAGGAATGGAGAAAAAGTGTTTGGGTACTGATTTTTAAGAATAAGGGTGATGAGCAGAGCTGTAGTATTTACAGAGGGATTAAATTGATCAGTCACAGTATGAAGTTATGGGAAAGTGTAGTGGAAGCTAGTTTAAGAAGGGATGTGATAATTAGTGATCAGCAGTATGGTTTTATGCTGGGAAAAGAGCACTACAGATGTGATGTTTGCTCTGAGAGTGTTGATGAAGAAGTACAGAGAAGGTCAGAAGGAGTTGCATTGTGGTTTTGTAGACTTAGAGACAGCATATGAAAGGGTGCCTAGAGAGGAGTTGTATGAGGAAGTCGGGAGTGTCAGAGAAGTATGTAAGAGTGGTGCAGGATATGTACGAGGCTAGTGTGACAGCAATGAGGTCTGCGGTGGGTGTGATGGATGCATTTAAGGTGGAGGTGGGATTACATCAAGGATCAGCTCTGAGTCCTTTCTTATTTGCAATGGTGATGGACAGATTGACAGACGAGATCAGACAGGAGTCCCTGTGGACTATGATGTTTGCAGATGACATTGTGATCTGTAGTGAGAGGGGAACAGGTGGAGGAGACCCTGGACAAATGAAGATATGCTCTAGAGAGAAGAGGAATGAAGGTCTGCAGGACTAAGACAGAATATATGTCTGTTAATGAGAGGGAGGATAGAGGAATGGTGAGGATGCAAGGAGTAGAGGTGGCGAAGGTGGATGAGTTTAAATACTTGGGATCAATAGTTCAGAGTAATGGTGAGTGTGGAAGAGAGGTGAAGAAGAGAGTACAGTCAGGATGGAGTGGGTGGAGAAGAGTGTCAGGAGTGATTTGTGACAGATGAGTACCAGTAATAGTGAAAGGGAAGGTCTACAAGAGGGTAGTGAGACCAGCTATTTTATATGGGTCGAAGACAGTGGCATTGACAAAAAGGCAGGAGTTAGAGCTGGATGTGGCAGAGTTAAATATGTTAAGATTTCCACTGAGTGTGATGAGGGTGGACAGGATTAGGAATTAGTATATTAGAGGTTCAGCCCGGGTTGGAAGGTTTGGAGACAAAGCGAGAGAGGCAAGATTATGTTGGTTTGGACATGTGCTGAGGAAGGATGCTGAGTATATTGGAAGAAAGATGCTAAGGATGAAGCTACCAGGTAACAGGAAAAGAGGAAGCCCTAAGATAAGGTTTATGGATGTGGTGAGAGAGGACTTGCAGGTGGTTGGTGTGACAGAGCAAGATGCAGAGGACAGGAAGAAATGGAAACAGATGATCCGCCATGGCGACCCCTAACGGGAACAGCCAAAAGAAGATGATGATTACAGTATTTTCAGAAGCTCATTACATTTGTTGGAGACTTGCAGTCATCTTTTCAGGCTTTACCCGTAAACTAAACAGAATGCTAATCTATCATGTGTGGTCCACAACCTATGCAGTAATCCTTTAAGCAATTTATCTTGAGCTTGTTTCTTGTTTGCTGTTCATTTTTTACTTTGGTCATGTTTTCCCCATGAAACAAGTAGACAGTTGTCAGGCAGCAGGTCTTTTTTGGATAAGAAACATTTTTACAAGTGAGGGCATCACAGAGATTGCTACCTTCAGCATATTACTTGGTACATTTATAAAGCTAAATATAAATTATAATTAGAATTGCAGTGCAAGGAGAAGTGGTTTGAGCTGAGTGCTGCTTGTTTGTTTTTTTTTTTTATACTTGATTTTGACTGGCATTCCAGTAATGTATTTAAAATGTTATTTATTTTTTCATCCTCACAACCTTTTTCTTTCCATCTAGATATTAAGTAAGCTGTCATGTAGTCAATGCACTGAAATATTTTTTTCTTCTACACTTCATTTTGTCTTGATCGGACATTTGTAACGATGGTTTGGCACCCAGGGCAGCTGTATTTAATTAAAGTTCCAGTTGTTGCAGTTTTGAACATAGCCCTGCCCATTTCTAGTTGACCACACCCCTTCCCATTGGCCCCACCTATTCAGCTGTCTCCTGCAGCCTCTCTGATTTGAAGTCACAAGCTGCCACTGTAATCACATCATTTATATTTTAAATAACAATAACCTAAAACAGTGATTTCACAGATATTCCTGACATATCTTTACTGTCAAGTAATCTGTTCAGGAAGTATGAAGTTGAAAACATTGGAATATAAAAAAGCTGTCCTTGTCTGCTTTTGTTTTACTAAAGTGGGTATACTTTTTGGAAGTCATTGATATTAAATCCCAACAAATTAACCAGAAGAGTTTCTTGACACTTTTTATCTTATAGAATTCTGCAGTTAGGCACCTTTATGTTAACAAGTATACCATTATGTCAGCTGATAATAGTAATAGAAAGATAGAAAGTAAAAGATGTAAGACTGGAAAGGAACTACTGGGGTAAATTAAATCATTATAGCAGTTTTCATCACCACTTCTAAAATGGCACAATTTATTAATTAGGTCCTGTAATCAGATGACTTAATGTGACTGTTTTATCACTAACACCTTAGAATACTCTCAATGAAAGTTAAGGTTGGTAAAATATACACAAAAAAAAGATACAAGCAAAACTGAGAGAGAGAGAGAGAGAGAGAAGCAGCTTTTAATATTATATCTGCCATTCTGCCTTTTTTTCCTCTGATATCCTATAGAATCACTATTGTTGGGATATGTAGGCATATGTAGCACTTTAAGGACATGTAGATATTGAAAAAATGAGAACTACCATTTAGAAAAATAACATAAAAGATCTAACACAGTAAATGATACGAGTGTTTCCACGTTTGCATGATAATGGTACCAAACATTTCTTAGCATATCTAAGTATGATTCAAAAAGCAAAAATAAATTCCTGTATAGATTATTATATGACCATCATCTAGCCACTGGGGATGCACAAGCCAGTGCATTTCTTCATGCCCGTCCCAAGCCCGGATAAATGGGGAGGGTTGCGTCAGGAAGGGCATCCGGTGTAAAACATCTGCCAAATGAGATATGCGGAAACCAATACAGATTTACATATCGGATCGGTCGAGGCCCGGGTTAACAACGCCCGCCACCAGTATTGTTAGCCGACAGTGTGCTGGCGGAAATTTGGCTACTGTTGGCTGAAGGAGGAGAAGGAGAAGGAGAAGAAGAGGGGGAAGGCATGTTCGAATGCAAGAAGAGAGGAGAAAGGTTAGGAGTGTGGTACTGAGGGTAGGAACTTTGAATGTTGGCAGCATGACTGGTATAGGGAGAGAGCTAGCTGATATGATGGACAGAAGGAAGGTTGATATATTGTGTGTACAAGAGACCAGGTGGAAGGGAAGTAAGGCCAGGTGTATTGGAGGTGGGGACAAATTGTTCTATCATGGTGTGGATGGGAGGAGAAATGGGGTAGGGGTTATCCTGAAAGAACAGTATACCAAAAGTGTTTTGGAGGTGAAAAGAGTGTCAGATAGAGTGATGTTTATGAAGCTGGAAATTGATGGTGTAATGATGAATGTTGTTAGTGCATATGCTCTGCAAGTTGGGTGTGTGATGAATGAGAAAGAAAATTTTTGAGTGAGTTGGATGAAGTGGTGATGACTGTACCCAAGGGTGAGAGAGTGGTGATCGGAGCAGATTTCAATGGGCATGTTGGTGAAGGGAACAGAGGGGATGAGGAAGTGATGGGTAGGTATGGTGTTAAGGAAAGGAATGCAGAAGGTCAGATGGTAGTGGATTTTGCAAAAAGGATGGACATGGCTGTGGTGAATACATATTTTAACAAGAGGGAGGAGCATAGGGTGACATACAAGAGTGGAGGGAGATGCACACAGGTGGATTATATCCTACGCAGGAGGGCCAGTATGAAGGAGATTGGAGACTGTAAAGTGGTGATGGGGGAAAGTGAAGTTAGGCAGCATAGAATGGTGGTCTGTAGAATGACACTGGTGATCAAGAAGAGGAAGACGAGTGTGAGGGCAGCACCAAGGATCAAATGGTGGAAATTGCAAAAGGGTGATTGTGAGGTGGAGTTCAGGGAAGAGTTAAGACAGGCACTGGGTGACAGTGAAGTGTTGCTGAATAGCTGGCTAACTACAGCAGAGCTATTAAGGGAGACTGCTAGAAAGGTGCTTGGTGTGACATCTGGACAGAGGAAGGAGGGCAAGGAGACCTGGTGGTGGAATGAGGAAGTACAGGATAGTATACGGAGAAAGAGGTTGGCGAAAAAGCAGTGGGATTGTCAGAGAGATGAAGAAAGTATACAGGAGTATAAGGAGATGAGGTGCATGGTAAAGAGAGAGGTGGCAAAGGCTGAGGATAAGGCATATAGAGAGTTCACAAAGCAGCTACACCAGACCGGAATCACCAGGACACATTTAACTCGCAATAAGGTACTGACCACAAGGCGATGTACATCGCCTTGTGGTCAGTACCTTATTGCGAGTTAAACGTGTCCTGGTGATTCTGGTCTGGTGTAGCTGCTTTGTGGATATATTTATTGGTTTATTGCAGCGTTGTTCTTTTGGAAGGCATATAGAGAGTTGTATGAAAGGTTGGACATTAAGGAGGGAGAAAAGGATCTGTACCGATTGGCTAGACAGAGGGACTGAGCTAGGAAAGATGTGCAGCAGGTAATGGTGATAAAGGATAATGAGGAAAACATACACAAGCGAGGAGAGTGTGTTGAGTAGATGGAAAGAGTACTTTGAGGGGCTGATGAATGCCGAGAATGAGAGAGAAAGAAGGCTGGATGATGTGGGGATAGTGAATCAGGAAGTGCAATGGATTAGCAAGGCAGAAGTAAGGATAGCTATGAAGAATATGAAGAATGGAAAGGCTGTCGGTCCAGATGACATACCCGTGGAAGCTTGGAGTTGTTTAGGAGAAATAGCAGTGGAATTTTTAACCAGATTGTTTAATGCAATCTTGGAAAGTGAGAGGATGCCTGAGGGGTGGAGAAAAAGTGTTTTGGTACCGAATCTTAAGAATAAGGGTGATGTGCAGAGCTGTAGTTACTACATAGGGATAAAATTGATCAGTCACAGCATGAAATTATGGGAAAGAGTAGTGGAAGCTAGGTTAAGAAGGGAGGTGATAATTAGTGATCAGCAATATGGTTTCATGCCAGGAAAGAGCACTACAGATGCAATATTTGCTCTGAGAGTGTTGATGGAGAAGTACAGAGAAGGTCAGAAGGAGATGCATTGTGTCTTTGTGGACTTAGAGAAAGCATATGATATGCTGCCTAGACAGGATTTGTGGTATTATATGAGGAAATCGGGAGTGGCAGAGAAGTATATAAGAGTGCTACAGGATATGTACAAGGGTAGTGTGACAGTGGTGAGATCTGCCGTGGGAATGACAGATTAGTTTAAGGTGGAGGTGGGATTACATCAAGGATCAGCTCTGAGCTCTTTCTTATTTGCACTGGTGATGGACAGGTTGACAGACGAGATCAGACAGGAGTCCCCGTGGACTATGATGTTTGCAGATGACATTGTGATATGTAGTGAGAGTAGGGAACAGGTTGAGGAGACCCTGGAGAGGTGGAGATAATCTCTAGAGAGAAGAGGAATGAAGGTCAGCAGGACTAAGATGGAATATATGTGTGTGAATGAAAGGGAGGATAGAGGAATGGTGAGGATGCAGGGAGTAGAGTTGGCGAAGGTGGATGAGTTTAAATACTTGGGATCAACAGTTCAGAGTAATGGCGAGTGTGGAAGAGAGGTGAAGAAGAGAGTCCAGGCAGGGTTGAGTGGGTGGAGAAGAGTGTCAGGAGTGATTTGTGATAGACGAGTACTAGTAAGAGTGAAAGGGAAGGTCTATAAAAGGGTAGTGAGACCAGCTATGTTATATGGGTCGGAGACAGTGGCATTGACAAAAAGGCAGGAGTCAGAACTAGATGTGGCAGAGTTAAAGATGTTAAGATTTGCACTGGGTGTGATGAGGGTAGACAGGATTAGGAATAAGTATATTAGAGGGTCAGCCCAGGTTGGACAGTTTGGAGACACAGCCAGAGAGGTGAGATTGCATTGGTTTGGACATGTGCTGAGGAGGGATGCTGGGTATACTGGGAAAATGATGCTATGGATGAAGCTGCCAGGTAAGAGGAAAAGAGGAAGGCCTAAGATAAGGTTTATAGATGTGGCTAGAGAGGACATGCAGGTGGTTGGTGTGACAGAGCAAGATGCAGAGGACAGGAAGAAATGGAAACAGGTGATCCGCTGTGGCGACCCCTAACCGGGAAAAGCCGAAAGAAGAAGAAGAAGATCTCTGATGCATTTCTTCATTAACATGTTATATACAGATACAGCAAATGGTTATCTGTTTAAACAATTTTATTGAATTTTCAAAAAAAATCATTTGTGAAGAACATAAAATATACATACACATACAATCTGACAGGGTGAACTTATGTAAGTCCTACAACTGTGTCTTAGATCCTTTTTCAGGTAATCCTATAGTATATCATGTTACCATACTGCCCAGTTTCTTTGCCTTAGTCATTGAATAGCTGTCATCAAATGCATTCACACAGTGACTTTATAAATAGCTGGCATTAAACTTAAAAGAACAGACAACACATGTATTGCAGATAACATATACAAGGTGCTTCCACTTTCCCTGGATTCCCTCCTTGAGCATACCTTAGTTTACTGGTTCATCACATTGATGAACAAGCTTAATGCCTATTGACCATGATGATCTCAGTACCCCAAATTCCATGTTGAAACTCATAAGGTTCATAAGTATTTACTAGACTAATGAATTCTGGGGCCTATAACAAAGCCTATCCAAGCATCCCAATTATATACCACAAGTTTATGTCCATTAGAGGTCATTTTAAGAGGTATATGTAAGCTAGGACAATATTTACAGGCTTCCTCTGTCCATTAGAGACAGTTGCTACACTTAGGGTCCATTTTCAATTTCCCAAACACTAATCTAGGTTTCTCTTGAATAGGGTTAGTGAAGCACTCTGCTTCACGTGGATGTGAAGCCTGCTAAAGAGAAGGGGAATTCTCTGAGGCACATACCTGTCTCTCCAACGTGTCCTATTTATGTCACAAGCACAGTTTATATCCCTAGATCAAGTAATTCTGATGCTATTCATTTTGTTGAAACATGAAAAGTCCATTAGAGTGGGATCCAAGGATGCCTTGCATATCAGGCATCGGTAACCTCTCAGCAGATAGAACTTTGAGGCAGTCTGCATAGGACACACTGTTGAAACTCTGTATTCCTTTTGTGAGGGACATTTCTGGATGTTCCAGTTGTTGTATTTGACTAGTTAGGTATATATCACAGTTGGTGTTGTACTCAATAATGGGCCTTTTGCAGGCTGAATACAGTGGAACAATGACCTCCTTGGACCTAGACGCCATGCCCTTGCTTATATCTTGCACAACATAGAAGAATTTCCTTACTACCTTAGACGTAATTTGGTTGAAAGCCAGGTTACTATCTACATACATACTCAAATCTCCAACTTATGTTTGTGTTATCAGTGAGGTCATTTTCTAGGGTGGCTGACTTCCCAAAGAGTATTAGTATGCATTTTTGGCATTGAGATTTAGGCTATGGCTTTGGCACCAATTATTTGCCTGTGTTAATTATTCCTGTAGGATGTTAGTGCCATGGGTTATTCTATGACTGCTCCTAGTTTGCAACCATTAGCAAACTTGGTCAGCCAGATGCCTTTGGCATTGTTCTTGACTTAAGAAAAGCAAATGCCAAGAAGGAGCAGTACTAACAGAGCCCTGAGGGACTCCAGTAGTGACTTGCCAGTTTATAGAGGTGGACTCCCATTATCCTAAATTCCTGGGTTGTATTTGAGAGATAGCTGTCTATCCAGCATGTAGCACAGAGATGTATGCCTATAGTCGTTAATTTGTTTACAATGCCAGAGTGGGGTATTGTATCAAATGCCTAAGCCAGGTCAAGGTCACCAGTATGCACCATTTTGTCCTCATACATTGCCTTGGTGACTTTCTCAAAGATGTCCACCAGGATGAGTAGGTATGCTCTCCACTTGATGAAAACAAACTGTGTTGGATCCAGTGCTTGAGGGTTTTCTATGTCCTTATTAATTATTTCTTGATAATTCTTTCCCTGCCTTTGCATATGAGACTAGCCATACTTATAGGGCTGTAGTTCCTATGGTCTATTGATGGCTCATCCTTATGCAGAGGGATGACCACTACAGTTCTTCATTCGCATCGCACCAGGCTTGTCTGGAGGCTATGGCTAAACAGTGACTCCAGTGGTCCTGATAGATCATGTTTCAGTCTATTTATGAGGCATCCTGGTATATTAATTTTCCTTATCAGTGCAGTGTTTTTGTCCTTAGAGGGCACATGTAGGATCTGCTACAGAGTGATAGTTGGAAGGTTTTGTTTGATGGTATGTCCTGGGGAGGTAGTCAAAAGAAATGGGGGTAAAATTGGAGATGAATTGGTCATTCGGCAAATTTACTGTATCTTTCAGCACCATGTTGGAATCTTCAAGTAATCATTTCTGAACACTGACATGTGCTGCCTCTGAGGTCCTGGACATATCTAAAGAAAGTTTTGTGATTGCCCTTTGCCTAGGATGCTATCACTACCTCAAATTTGGCTATTATAGACTTAATTTGTCCTCTTAGTTCTTTGTTTAGATCAATAAGCATTTTTAACATAGTGGGTATAGCACTTCCTAATCTTGGCTATGACATTTTTCTTTTATTGTACAAGCTTTTGGATCCCACCAGGGTGGTTTGATTTTTGATCTACTCCTTCTGGTAGGCACAGATTATTGACATAATTGTACAGGGTTTCTATAAACCATTTTGGGTAAGCATTTGAAATGTTGAAACCTGCGATAGTGAGTCCAAAAAGGCAGAGACTGAATAGCTGAAAAATTGACATGTATATATGAAATCTGAGGTGCCATTTCCCAGAATAGTCCCTTTTCTCAGAGGTATGGCAAGCTCAGATCTGCTATATGTATATACATACACACAAAAGTCACAAGTTTTGGGAGTGAGGGTGCATGAGGGGCTTACCCCCCAGCAAAAAGAAATTTTAAGGAGAAGAGTGATATTCATGATTTGCTCTTCTCCTGTATTTCTTTGAGGGAGTTGATTTTTTGGCACTTTGCGTTTTGAGTGATCACATTTTAATTGCATGCCACAGTTTTGCAAAGGCAGCTGTGTTCTCAGGGTTTGGAGGAGCTTGAAATTTTGTCAGGTTGCCACTTAGCAGTTGCCTTAGAAAAGTTCCTAATTGTTGTAGGGTTAGCTTGGGTCACATAACTGATTTTTACTATGAAGGAGATAGCTTTGTGTTTTGACCTTATTAGAAAAGACACTACAGTGGGTGGGGTGGGGGCAGAACATTTTTCATTGTTTATGAGTATCAGGTCAAGTATGTTTAAACCCTTAGTGGGTGCATGGATTATGTAGTCCAAGGAGTTTGTGTCTGCAAAATCCAAGAATCTCTGGGCCTGTAAGTTTATAATGGGGTAGTTGAAGTTTCCCATAAATATGGTATTGGGTTGAATGGTGAGAGCCTGCAGTAAGTGCAAGTATAAGTTATGGGTTTCTTGGGTCATAGAGGGGTGATTTATATCCTGCAAGGATATGATATGGGACTTTGCCTATGGAAGTTTGGCATTGGAAACATCCAAGTCTATCATCCTGCTTGACTAGTCTTGCGGTGAGTTTGCTGATGATATAGATTGAGACATCATCACTTTTGGTGTCTGCTTATGCTGCAGCTGACCTAAATGTTTCACAAGTGCTGTAGTCCTGCAATGCCAGGACTATTCCCACAGATATAAACCATGCCCTAGTAACTGCATACAAATCCACATTCTCCAGGGTTAGGAGAGCCTGGTGGACGTGGAGTTTCTTGTATAAGCTCCTGATTAAGCAGTAAGATGTTTATGTCTTCTTGTGTTGGTTTTTGCTATGTTGGAAGGTTTGTCAGGTTGGCATTGTCGAAAAAAAGCACTATGGGGAGAGCAATATTTTATCTAATACTGAAAAGCCTAGAGGGGACAGGTACAGTTAGGAATTTTTCTACCATTACCAGATGTGCCAGACAGGATATGAGTAGGTTATAGAGAAAAGTTTAGCACTCTGTAATTTGTATAATAAAAGTTGCATACAGGGGAGCAATTACCACAGCGGCATGGTTGTTAATTTGATGGATAATTAGGAGGTCATCTCTGTATCCTTTGTGGACAGTAGTAACTATATGATTATCAAATGAATAGTTATCATCTGCAAGAACTTCAAGATCTTTAAATGTTTTATCATGTTTTTATTCATGTTCCATAAACAGAAAAAAAAGTCTGTCAAGGTAGGTTTGCCAAATGCCAGAATGGTACTTTTTAATTAAAAGTAACTGCATTTCTACTGCACTTTTAATATTCAGTGCCATTTGAAGGGATGTAGTACCTATGGGATTAAAGAGAATGCTCCCAGCTTTGCAGTTATCTGTATATTTGGTGAGCCAGACACCTGTGTCAGTACTGAAAACTGTGAAAAAGATATCAAAAATGAGCAGCTCCAGTACTGACTCCTGCTATTCTTGCATGTTTGAATATGTAGTCATCTGTGGACCCACTTTATTATAGCTTCTCTTATGATTAAGATTTTTGAATTTATGTATAATTTCATCATTGGGGTATAATGCTGGAAATTTTACTCAGAGCAAGGTAAGCTGCATGGAAAGATGTGTCTTCAGACAGGGCAATGGTCATACTCTCAAATAAATTTAAAAGTTTAACACACTCTGTCTCTGAAAACACTGCACTGGGCTAAGTAATGTTGAAGGATATTTTGTGTATCTGCCTGAATATGTTTCATGAAGATTCCATTCATTGCTTTGGATAATGTGCTTGAGAGGCTGATCAACTGGTAACTGTTTAAATCTGTGTTACAGGCATTCTTTATGCACTTGGACTATGATAACTTGTTTCTAGATATCAGGGGGAATAGCCAGCTTTCAGTGCTCAATTAATAATGTGCACAAGTGAGTATAGTAGGCTATCTTTGACTGCACAAATTAGACTCACTCACATCTCACCTGGTCGCAAGGAACTGTTTTTTTTTTCTGGCTTTACCGAGGAAGAGTTTACTATATATATATATATATATATATATATATATATATATATATATATACAATCTTGGGGGAGATCAAGTTCTAGGAAAGAATAGTGGCCAGTGTTCACCTCTGTGGCCTGTAATTTGTGTCAGATCTGTATAAATGTGCATAGGTTATAATCAGTGCTGTGTCTACGTTGCAATTTTTCAAGCAGACAAAATTATTGTTTCTTTCTCTTCATTATTCAGAGGTGGTAATAGAAGGCCTTATTATTGTCACCTGTCTTGATGGCAAACTTAACTTGAATTAACATCTGCTTCTTCTAATTGTTTTAGTTAGTTGTCTTTGGAGGGAGTTGACTTTAACCTTCCTAATATAGATAAAGTTTAAAGGCTTTGACTACACTTTTCTTTTATTCTAATAATTTGGTGATTATGGAGCTCATAGCTCTCAACCTCTTAGAGTAAGAAATCTGGACAAAGCCATAGAAAAGTGGTAAAAATAGGGACAATTTTGAAATATTGCTCTTACAAACTTAGAAAGTTGATAGAATAACAGGTTTTGCATTAGCATGAATTTTCTGAAGGATGTGAAGTCTAAAACTCAAATGTCTGTCAGTATTTTCCAACTTCAATCTTCAATGATTTGCCATTAATTTGCCAGAAACCCACAATTTTATGAAAAAACGAACCAAAAATATAAGGCAAAAATCTGTACATTCTGCAAAAATCTGTATGGTTGAGAGGTATTGAAGCTCCACCATTTAGGTATATTGAAAAGTTTCGTTTTTTACCATGTGTATGCATTTAAGGGAAGGATTTGTCAATGTAGTTGTTAAAGTATTGCAGAGGGATAAGAAGAATTCATCAATAGGTTGACGGGGAAATTAATACTTGGAAGCAGTTAACTGATACAAGAGAAAGATTCAGAATACCTTAGTTGCCTTTAAAAAAAAAAAAAAACATTAAAGATAGTTCCAGTCCAGAACTTTTCTTTACGAATATGTGACTTGTCTTATCACCCCAACCACTGATGTTTTTCAACAAGCTCTCCAGCTCTACTGCACCTTATAATTGTTATCAGCATAGATTCACTTCATAATGTAGTTCTTATTGCCTGTGTTATTTTTTTTTTTGCAGTGAATCTTATAATCTCCCTCCAGTCCACTTATTTCCTCTTGTATTCTAATGCCAGACTGTAAGAAATCAGTTCTTTAAGCATATTAATCTGATTTTTTTTGGTTTACCTAAGAACTTCACACATGTGAAGCTCCCAAGATCTGAGCACCAGTAACAAAATAAAAAATCTGGAAGCTGACTATCATTTTAAATTAAAAAATAATAGTCAGTGTTTCAACTTCAGTTTCGTACAATTTTTAACTGGGGGTGAGGGGCTACAACCCAGCAGCCAGTACAACGAGCCACCTCTGCCCCCTCCATTCCTAGTTCCTTCAGTATTATTTACCTGTTAACTCTATATAAAAACATGACAACATTTCACAGGATGACATTTACGTTGCTTTAAACTATCTCACCTTTTTCTTTTACCAGTCCATGGATCTAGTATCGTACCTCCTCCCCTGTTTGACATAGACAGACCAGACTTGCATCCTTGCTCACTGAGAGCAAGGAATCTCTACAGTTATTCAACTCACAAATGTAGACCTAAAGTCTTTCAATATTATATTCTCTCACCCCCACAATATTACTGTGTCTTAACTCATTCCCTCCATTACAGCACTCTTAAGTATGTACCTTTAACTCACAGCCTTTATTTTATTTTACATCTGTTTACCGGGATGGTCCAACTGGATGTAGGTCCTTTTTCAGCGGAGGCCCAGTGAGAAAAGCTCCACATAAACAATTACATAGACAGTAATCAATGTTTAACAGACAATACACAATAAACAATGTTTACAGTATAATAGTATAACATAATATTACAATCGAGTTGACATTGGTTTCTTGGGATATTTAGTACATTATACAGTAATCTTCTGGTTTGCAACATTCACAGCAATAAAGCACTGACAAGAAATTACATTAAACCTGTGATGACAAATACTCTAGTGAATAGATAGATAGTTTAGCATAAGGTTTGCATTGTAAGATGTCTTGTACAGGTTTTTGTCTTTGGTTTGCACTTAATGATAAATACACTTAGTAGTACAATGTTGATAAAGAACTATTGTTTGGTAACTGGCCTAACAATATCTGATGTAACTAGATATATTTCTTCTAACAGATCCTGGTGTTGCACTTTGGCATCTGCCAGTCAATAATTTGGTGGAGTGAAACAGCTAAGTAGAATTGTAGTAGATGTCAGAGTAAAGTGGAATGGAATGGAGGGGGACTGGTGGATATTATAGGTCAAGTAGTAGATTGGGGGGGGGGGGTTACAGTAACCTGGGCTGCTGCAGTTGCAGAGCCAAGAGTTTGTCAAATGGGTTTTTAAGGACCTTTTAAATTCATTTGTGGAGGACATGGCTGTGATGAAAGGGGGAAGGTTATTCCACTGCTTGGCTATTGTGCTAAAGTAGATGGATGAGCCAGCGGTATTGTTATCTTTAGATACTTTGAGGAGTAGTTTGTTGTTTGAGCGTTGAGTTCTTGAAGTGAAGTTTTTTTTTGTGGATGATGTATAATCTTATGTGACAGGAGTAGTTGATTATGTAGAAGCAGTTGAGGAAGTTCCAACCATTTGGGCTATTTTAGTGCTACACAATGGTGGGATTTGTAGGAGCAGTTGGTGGCGAATTTGGCAATTTTATTATAGCAGGATTGTAGTTTGGTTAATTCTGATTTTATAAAATTGGTGAGAATCAAGGAGGCGTATAGTAGTGTAGAGATAAGATGTGTATGGGCAATTGTGGCTCTAGTAGTGTTTGTTAGGAACTGTTTGTTCCTATATAAGGTACGTATTTTTTATTGACCTTCTTTATGGTGAGAGAGATATGGGTGTCCAGCTTCATGTTACAGTCAATCACAATCCCAAGTAGCTTAGTATGGGTGATGAGAAATATTATAGTTTTGTTATGGGAGTGGATGTTAAAAGAGAGGTTGGGATTATTGTGTTGTGTGGGTCGGACGATAAGTTTTGTTTTGTTTGGGTTAAGTATTAGCTGGTGGTCTGTTAGCCATGATTTGACAGAGAGAAAGGATTGTTGAGTTTGTTTATGTAGTTCCTTTGGGGAGGAGGAGGAACAGATTAATGCTGAGTAATCTGTGCACTGGGTAACTGTGGAGTGGAGAGTAGATGTGTAGAGGTTATTGGTGAAAATTGTGAACAACAGAGGTTCAAGAATAGAGCCCTGTGGAACTTCTACTGTTACTGGGAGCAAGGGTGATAGCTGTTGGTCCCACTTTACTGCTTGCTGTCTCCCTGTTAAATAATTCTGAAACCATGTTAGATTGGCCTGGCTGAGATTAAATTCTGATAGAGCATTTAATAGCTTGTTATGATTGACCATATCAAAGGCCTTGGAGAGGTCTAGGAAGGTAGCTTAAATGTATTTACCATTGAATCTATAGCTGTTAATTATGTGAGGGAATGATATGAAGGCTATGGTTGTGCTATGGTGTGGTCTGAACCTGTGTTGATTGCTGGTCAGCAGATTCTGTGAGTTGAGGTGTTTCATAATTTGTAAGTGAATACACCTTTCTAGTATTTTTGAGAGGGGGGACAGTATGGCTATGGGTCTGTAATTTGTTAGATCGACTGAGTTGCCTCCTTTATGAAGGGGAATAATATGTGACATCTTGCAGAGGTCTGGGACTATTTTTTTCAGAGATGGAGCAGTTGATAAAGATAGTGACTGGGTAAGTTATTGTGTCAGCAGCAATTTTTAAAAATTCGACTGGGAGTTTGTCTGCATCGAGAGTGGTTGGTTTAAGCTTTTTGAGTAATGTCTTAATCAGGTTAATAGACACTGGTTGAAGGGTGAAGCTGTCTTCATTAGTATGGGGTTTATGCTCTACATCGGGGACAGAGGATGTTTGAGAATTTGCTAGTGCTAGTATGGATTCTGTGAAAAATATATTAAATTGGGTTTCAATACTAGTTCAGGTATTTGTAGTGGTGGGGGGAGGGGGGTTGGACTTACCTGGGTGGAGGACATTATTGATAGCTGTCCAAAATAATCTAGAGTTATGCTGGTGTTTTATTTGGATGTTATGGTAGTAGTTTATATCTGCTTTGATCATCTTTTTTGGCTTTGTTTCTTAGTTCTATGTGTGTTTGTTTTGATTGTATTGTTTTTTTCTTTATTCCATTTAGACCAGGCTTTAGCTCTTGCAATAAGCAAAGATCTGGTTTCCTTGGTCATCCAGGGTACACAGTTAGATTTGAATTTAATGGTACTAAGAGGGGCATGGGTGTTTAGTATGTTTAGGAATGTTGAGTTAAAGTAATTAGTGGCTTTGTTTAGGTTTAGTTGCTTGATGGGTTTCCAATTGCAGACTTTTAATGCTGAGATGAAGTTGACTGGGATGAAGTTCTTTTTATTACATATTTGTTGATAGGTATTTGGTTTCTCTAAAGTTGGTCGATGTCTAATTATATAGGTAGGCATGTGGTCACTTAGACTGTAATGTAGGCAGTCAGACTGACTTACCGGGGTTGTTTTTTTTTGTCAGTATCCAATCTAGGATAGTCTGTTTGTTGTTTTGTCTGTTCTGGTGGGTGTTTCTATTTCCTGGATAAATCCATGCAGACTGATATGAGTAGTGGGTATATTAGAGTTGCATTGTGACCAATCAATGTTAAAGTCCCCTAGAATAATGGTTTCTTGAGGGAGTGCCTCTGATGCCCAGTAGAGTAGGTTTTCAAGGGTGGTTATATTGTTGTTGCTGCTGGGTGGAAAGTAACATCCAATTAAGTTAATAGATTTTCTATGGTTAAGTTTTAGTTTAGAAAGTAAAATCTCAGCAGTATCTAGGGATGGAGTTGGTATATCTAGTGTTGTGATGTTTAGATGGTCTTTAAATTATATAGCAACCCCACCTCATTTTTTTGTTTATTCTGACTTTGTGTAATAGGTTATAGCCAGGGGCAGTAATTTCATTACTGGTGGTGTCTGGCTTTAGCCAAGTTTCGGTTAGTAGTACTACCTCAGGTGAATATAAGGGAAGGTTAGCATGGAGTTCATGGGCTTTGTTTCCTACACTTCTGATATTAATATTTAGTATTAGTAGATCAGATGAATTTCTGTAGAGATATAGTGTTTTGTAAGGTGTATTTATTGTGTAAGGGTTACTAGAAGGGGTAAAGGAGCTGGGGTTTGGGTGAATGCCTCTGCTGAGTTTTAGCCTGGATGCAAAGTGTGTAATTAACTTAATAAATTTGGTGATGTACGTATTGTATAGTAAGGATGGATTGTTTGAGTAGGTGGATGGGAGGAGTTTTATTTCTATATTGTGAAAGAGAGCAGGGTGTATGCAGTGTTTGAATGGAGTGGATTGTGTAGTGTAGGAAGTAGATGTGATAAGTTGGGGAGAAGACTCTGGTTTAGTGTGGTGATAGGATATAATGTGTATAAGTAAAGTGAGCGTTGTGAGTATAAGTAAGTGAGAGAGGAACATGTTGTGGTCCTGAAATGTAGTTATGAAGGGTATGTGGGGGTATATATGTGAGAGTTGTGGTGCTGTTCTTAATTATCTATGGCTGAATATTATGTTGAGTGCACTAGTAGTTTAAGTGGGGATGGGTTGCAGTTAGTGGTTAGTTATGAAGGTAGTGTGTAGGCTTGATAGTGTCATTATTGGTCTATTAAGGGTAGTGCACAGGATAGGTGACGCAGTCTGGTGCAAAACCCTTGGCCCTTAATTACTTTCCCACCCCACCCCCGTGAATGTAAATGAGGTTTCATATAT
This sequence comes from Protopterus annectens, assembly GCF_019279795.1. Classification (NCBI taxonomy): domain Eukaryota; kingdom Metazoa; phylum Chordata; order Ceratodontiformes; family Protopteridae; genus Protopterus; species Protopterus annectens. The sequence continues at coordinate 544,057,828 of NC_056746.1, forward strand.
ATCTTCCCAAAGGCACAATTTTTAAACTCTTTCCTTGCTGACTGCAACCTTTTGATGACCAAGACCTCCCGTAAGTGCTTGCTATAACTTTGCAATAGCAACAGTGTTTTTGTTCTGCTATGTATACTGTTCTACTATTTCTGTGTCACCTCCCTATCATCACATGGGCTAATTATCTGTACATTGTATAGTTCTACTATATACAGTTGTGGTGCAATAGGAGCAAACTGTTTTAAGCCATTGCATTTTCTCTTTTTTGTGTGTTAGTACTAAGGAAAAAGCTGAACTAGCAGGAGTAATTATGAACACTTGTGATTTTTGCATTGGGTGCAATAGCATTCTAGTAAAAGATAGTCGCTACCCTACACACCGAATGATACTAGCCTAAAACACAAATACAGTGTTAACAATGGCCGCATACCTTCACCATTACTTGTAATATCATTTAGCATGAGATCTTCTGCTTGAGTGTGTGTAATTAATCAATTTTGTTCGGCTAAGTTGAACAAGACTACAAAGATAAATAAGGAAAAGTGCCTTACAACTCTGTCAGGCCCATTCTCACTACTGAGGGCATATGAGGCTATCACTGACTGCTCAAAAGCCTTCTACAGCTCCTAGAGGCTACATCATTGACTGCAGCAATAGGTTACTGTGGCTCCTCTGAGCCAAAATCATTAGAATGTAATGTTTAAGGATTTCCTACTAAAGTTCTCTAGATGAGGGAGGTTGTAGGTTTTTCAGTGCCACATGGTCCAAATCATTACAGTATACTGAATAAGCATTGACTCCTGCCAATTGTTAATCAGAGATATTGTGTAACTTCTACCATTCTGCTACCTTCTGGTACCTGTTTAATTGGTTACATTGAATGCATTTTATGCTGTGGATGAAAATTAATTAGGCTTTTCTGGAGTATAGCATTATTTCACTGTCCCTCACAGCATTGTACCATTCCTCTAATGTCTCTTTCTCTATCCCTATCCATTCCAGCTTAATAACATCCCTCCGGGCTGCAAACACCCATTAAATGGCCCTCACAGATCAAGCCAAAGCAGTCAATATTTGGAAATAGCAACCTCCCAGGTGATACCAAGCAGCAACTTAGTGCCTCTTGTGAATGGGAAAAGCTCTGTAGACTCCCAGTATAGGTCTTTTGTATTTCTTAATTGTTTAACACCCCTGATTCTGACCAAACTGCTCCACATTACCAGTTTCTTAGTTAGCCAGGGTCAGCAGCAAGGAATCAGCTCCCCCCCTATTCATTTCAATCCCTACTAGCCAATAGTTCTACTTTACAATATTGCTATACCCATATAGAATGTTACAGCAGATGTAAACAGCAAGTACTGATAAATGCTTGCTCTGCTAACTACCTGATACTCTATTACCTGCTCCCTAATAACCATTGCTATAGCTTGTCATCCTTTTTTAGAGGCAAAACACAAAGTTTGGCCTCTTATAATTTCTTTCAGAAACAAAATTCATAATACCCAGTAGAATTGGATAGTGACAGACTTTTTGGCAGTTAATAAACTTATTTTTCCACCCTGAAGTGACCCAAGCCAACTGGCCTTACCATCCTAAACTAGTATTTATTGAACATTTGCTAAAGGATACTATCTGATAGTTGTGGAAGACAATTCTAAAAAGCTAATTACTAATTGTTTTCTTCACACCTGTGAGTGATGCAGTCTGGCGCAACCTGCTCCATTCCCCTACCCTACCCCCATTTCCAACCACCTCCACTTTCCTTAGGGTTATACCCTCTAGGCCACACCTACCAATTAAGCTCAACCTATCACATTATATGCTAGACACACCTCCCCACCCCTATTCATATCTGTGGAACCATAAGTGTTATTAGAAAATAGTAAATGGCAAACTATTCAGGGTAAATTAGCCTTTACAATGGTGGCATTCATTCAGTCTGATGCTTTAAACTGTGTCTTATAAGCCAAAATAAAGGCAGTAAATGTTAATTTTGTAATGTTTGTAAACAACGTGTGATATCTCATTTACTATTCCAGCAAAACACATAGTGCTAGCAGGATTTTCTTCATACAGCTGTGAGCCTACATATGAGTCTATGCAGTTATGTCTGTGTTATCTGAATGTTGAGCTATTTAGGGAAATATGAAAATGATTACAATACAAATAAACCATATACAAATAATATTCACTGTCTCTTTAGCTGCATTAGACATAGGTGAAATATCAATACAGTTGTATTTGCCATTATGTATGCTTTAACATGAAATATTCTGATACCTTATATGTAGCATGGTTTTGGAATTATTAATGTAAATATGAACAAGCAATATTTTATGCCTTGAGGTGTCAGAAGGAGTTAACTGAAGAAATTCCTGGAGGTGCACTTGGCTGTAATGATACTTCTTTATTTCCTTCCTACTTATAGCACTTTCTACCATCTCTCTCTTTCCTTTCTGTTTATCCATCTTCCTGTTGTCCTCTCTGATTTATTTTTTAATATAGTTCCCTTTCTTTTTATCCCAAAACCAAAATTGACAACTAGTCCTACACCCATATCCATCCTCATAAACTGCAGTTCACCTACTATCTAGGTTCTCCATATCTATCCCAGCTTGATGGCAGGCTGTTTGTCTTCTTTGTATTCCAGATGTTTTCCATTTATACTTCAAATGATTGGGTTTGAGCTTGGCCATGCTAATTTGATTCCTTATATCTATATCTCCCATTAGGTCCTGTGATATTTCCCAGGAGAACTTGCTACACACTATGTATGCTACTTTGGGGTCAGTAAACTGGAGTATCCCATAGTATCCTCTGCCCTTCTGCTAGATCACTCCTCAAAACCCTCTCTTTTTGGAAATTTTTGTTGCCCCATGAGGGAAGTGTGAAATTATAGTCCAGATTCTGGTGGAAGTCTACCAGCACAGATGTTCTGTGCTAATGTTCTAGCCACATTCCATCTGCATCTGGACCCTATATACACATGCATACTGTATTCAGTCTTGCTATGTATCGTCATCTCTGCTGCATGTTACATGCTAAAGTGTTATGAAGCTTTATTCTTCTATATGTGACTTGATGGTTCTTAATATACTCCCAGAAATGTAACAATGTTTGACCTCTTAAGATTCAGTGACACTAATAATAAGTCAGAGCAAATGGAAAAAAAACATATTAATTAGTCAGAGCAAATGGGAAAAAACATTATAATTATTAAAGTATATCCATCCATCCATTCAAGGCAAAGCTGTTAAGTTACATCCAGCTCCTGTAATGACTCCGTAAACAGCTGATGCCTGCTGGTTGCTACACAACTAGGGAATGGAAGCAGATTGTCAGGCCATTCTTCACTGGCAAACACATGCACATGCGCAGACACACATACACACACACACACACACACACACACACACACACACACACACAAACTGCACACAGCTGCAGACAATTTAGTCTCTAATCCACCAATCTCTGGGATATGAAAGGAAACTGGCATAGCTAAAGAAAACTTGTGTAGGCACAGAAAGACCATGCAGACTCCATGCAGAAGACACCCAAGTTGAAACTGAACTAGAGAACTTCGTGTGAGATGAAAAACCCTGTTTGTTACACCACTCTGCCACTGAAATAAACCATATGCCATACTTTTAATAGGGCCTAGGTAGTAGCTGTGCTGTTCTTATTAGGTTTTTCTCCCATAAACAGTGAAGAAACTCTTCTTTACTGAATATGGACAAAGATGTTCTCAGCTTGTACATAAAATCTACAATTATATCAACATTCTAGAGAAAAAGCCCACCAAGTATGCATTAATTCTCAGGTAATTGTGATTTTTATTTTTATGGATGGAGGGGCAGCCACTAAAACTGCAAGCCCAGGTTAGCATATGGGCATGTCTTAGAAACCAGAGATACTTTATTTCTTCACTTCAGATTGGTCCCATTTAAGTATAGCCAACTGGGTACCCCTGCAGCTGGTCATTGAAAGAAGCAAATAATTGCATTTAATGCAGTGCAATTCCAACAGGTGACACCAGCACGAAATACAACCTAAAGCGGCATTGCTTCCCTCGATTTTAAAGCTTAATTTGAAATTCCCTGTATTGTTTGTTTAATTCCTTCCAACCCTTTCACTCAGTGTGGTATTTGATGGAGTCCATTCCCCACACCTACAATTCTCCAGTGTGTAGCTCTGAGATTTTCTTACTGAATTTTTGATAGTAGCAGTTTAATTTTAGGTATATGTCTGAAAAGCAAAAAAAAAAAAAAAAAAAAAAAAACTTGAGAGATGTAAATGCAAATTATTTTGCTGTATCTGCATTAATTTCTTCCATCATTCAGCATTACCCAGAAAATAGTCCAAGCAGTGGGTGTTTTATACTTTAATTTTCATCCATCCACTTTGTCATTGACTGCTGTGTCTAGAGTTTGCCACAACATTTGTGCACTTTGCCTCATGGCATGTTACTTATTCTCAGCCTAGTGAGGTTTGGAATTCCATCTTCTGCCACTTGTTTGTATTGCAAAGAAACTGCCCCCAGTTTAAAGACTGAAGGCTTTTCCAGAGAATGTATCTGACTGACATGTCTGCTATAGCCATTCTTTTGCATCTTGACGAGAACAAGAGTTGGATTTCTCTAATAAAGATCTTCATCTCCTTTGAAATGAAAATCAACTTAGCTAGGAGGTGTTGCCTTGGGAACAGCAGTGCATTGGGTATAGAAGGGCAAATTGAGTACCTCTAGCTTTCAGCACATCTCTAACACCGCTGATGCTTTTTCCATCTTCCCAACATAGCTGTGAATTCAAGTAACATTTTCTAATATCTTCTGTCATTAGTACAGTTTTGCCTTTCTAAGTCTGAAATGCTCTTCACTTTCTATTATAATTGCACTGTTTATACAACACATGCCATGGAGACCACCACCTAGCTTGATGGTATTACATCTCTCTGTATGCAGTCTGAGTCCATGCAAGAGTGTGGTGATGTGGTGGTCATTTAATGTACTCATGAAAAATGTACTCAAGTGTGAGAATTCCCTCTTCATTTTCCAGTGACAGAGATCTGTCCATACACATAGCTCTGAAATTCTCCATGACCCCTAACCTTCTGTCTACTACCAGTATATGATTGTTGACAGAATCTATCTGAAAATTCTTTATTCCTGCAATGTATGATCATTGTATCCTTACCATTACAGACAGGACTTCTGTTCTGTCTATGCCTCCACCTGGTCGCTAGGGAAATTGATAACTGAATCTTTGTGATGAGAAGATTCACTTTCATGATTTTGTTTACATTTGATGTGCAATATCTAATTTTTAGGACTGTGGGGAGTGTGAAGAAATTCAGAATGTGACAATCAACATGTCTCTCTAGTTTGTATAAATTGTTGTTAACTCAGGTGGATTTAAAAGATCCCATGGTAACTATTAAGCAGTAGATTAAGTTCCCTTATACCTTGGTCAAATTTCCTTTAGTCAGTATGAATACCACCTATCAGGTTTCCCCATGAAAAGAGGCTGCTGACATAGAGGGACTAACCCAGTCAACAAAACATAAATAAATGCTCCTCCTGCCTCCCAAAAACATGCTGAGTGTTTCCACCTCAAACTCATCCAAGCCTGTGGGCAGCAGCACAATCGCTAGATGGTGCCCTATAGGGGACAATTTGTGTAGACCAACCACTTTGGGCACCAACTGTGTTGTGCAGTATCCTCAAAATAGGAGAACATGGATCACAGACCGTACACTGTGTTAGGGTGAACAAGTTAATGGTGATAAAATTGGCTCTATGTGATTCTGTCATGTTGATTAATGCCGCCAAAGGAATTTGCCGATGATAAGTGGGTTGAGGACCTGGCCTACTCCAATCTATGCCAGGGATCCACACTAATGGTGGGAGGAGTGTATGCACCCTTACTGGTCATTGTGTGCTTGCCATAAAGCCCAGCAGCCCTGAGTTAATAAGTTGCTGGTTGGGCAGTGTCCAAGTGCCCAGCTTGAGTTACCTGGCATAGATCTGTAGAACAAAAGCTGGACGTACAACTAATCAGCTCATCAGACATGAACTAGTAATTGCTGCATTTACTGTAGGTTCACTGCAGAACACAGCTTGAAATTGCATAACATGATAATAAGAAGGAAGCCAGACATCCTATGTATTCAGGAGACAAGATGGAAGGGCAGTGCAGCAAAGTCAATTGGCTTGGGGTTCAGAGGCTACTACACACATAGAAGACAATCTAGAAATTGTGTTGGGATTGTGCTGAGGGGGAGACTTCAGAAGTCAGTGACGGATGTCATCAGAGTTAGTGATAGACTCATGGTAATCAGATGCCAATGTAAGGATAGGGCACTATTCAAAATCTCAGCCTATGCCTCACAGCACGATTGTGATGGTGAGAAAAAGAGTGTATTCAGAAAGGAGTTGCAGCACCTTCTAGATAAGCAGGGCAATGTGAATTTGTGCTGATAATGGGTGAACTGAATGAACATATCAAGAAATGCAGAACAGGATATGATGACTGCCTTGGGCCACATGAATGGCACAACAGGAATAAAGGAATAGCTATTCTAGATTTCTGTCTAGCAAATGCCTTGATGGTGGTCAACACATGGTTTAGTAAGTGAAACAGTCACATGATCACATACAAGAGTGGCTAACATGCAACTCGGGTAGACTTCCTTCTAGTAAGGAAAGGGAACTGGAGTAGAATCAGTGATTGCATAGTCATCCCGGGTTGAAACAGTTTACCTATAGTATAAACCACTGGTAGCTACAATCAGCTACAAGCAGTGGTCAGTGAAGACTCTAAGGTCAACAGAGCATAGACTGACATCCTGGAAGCTAACTACAGAGAAATCACAAGAGTTCATGGAATTACTCAGGGCTTTAGCATGTCAGGAAGAAGAGGAAATAGGTGGAATTGAAGAAGAATGGTAGTGCCTCAAAACAGCATATTTGAGGACTGTAGAACAGGTATGCAGCCAAGCCAAGTATGGAAATAAGGTGCATAAGGAAAGGTGGTGGTAGACTGCAGAAGTCCAGGAAGTCATGAAAAGAAAGAAGGAGAAGCAAACAAAGTACAGGAAAAAGTGGAAGACAGAAAAGCGGAGCAGACAAAGAAGGAATGCTGGCTGACTAATAAAGACACTAAAACAGAGGCTGCAATAGCAAAGACAAGGCATCAGAGACAGCCTACCAACTTCTGGAAAGAGAATCGGTAGATGGCAAAAAGAAACTCTGTCAGCTTGCAAGACAAAGACAGAAAAATAAAGAAGATGGTCAGACATCCTTCATAAGGGATGACAAAAACAACCCGCTCACTGGCCCACAGGAATTCAAAGACAGATAGAAAGAGTACTTTAAGCAGCTTCTGAATGAAGAAAAACCCACAGAAGCTGTACTGCCTGAACAAAATCCCACAAAAGCTGTACTGCCTGAGACACAGCCTACAATGAAAGAAGAGGAGGAGTCCACCCTAGAAGAAAATGAAATAAGTGAAAGCAGCAAGCTCAAATGAGGTCACAGCAGATGTAATCAAGATGTTGGGTGAGATTGGGGAGAAATGTCTCTTGCGGGTACTCATAGCAGTGTGGAGAGAAACATATATTCTGGATGCCTTGGAGAATAAGCATACTAGTGCCAGTGTGTACAAGAACAATGGTAATATCCACAAGTGCGGGTACTACAGAGGTATCAGAGTCCTGTTACATTGTATGAAAGTTCTGGAGACAGTGATTAATAAATGAATATTCAAAGCAGTAGACGGTGACATGGGAGATGAACACTCTAGATTCAAATCAGGATATAGCACAACTGACTGGATGTTTGCAGTGTGAACAATAGTTAAGAAGAAGCAGGAGATGAAGAAAGAGTCTAGCAAGGCATTCCTAGACTTGGAGAAAGCATATAACAAAGTCCCCAGAATGTTGATTTGGGCAGTCCTACGGTGGTTGGAAGTCCCAGAAACTCAGGTGAATTAATTCAGGCTATGTATGAGGACCCAATGACTCAAGTACAAATGGTGTTCAGTCTCACAGAGGAGTATCCAGTGAGAGTGGGTGTGTATCAAGGTTCAGCTCTGAGCCCAATGCTGTTAATACTACTACATTAGCAAACAGGTTGGAGGGGACAGATCAACAAAGTTGCTCTGTGCAGATGATGTGGCATTACAGACAGACTCTGAGCAAGTACTTCAACAAAAGACAGGGGAATGGGATGCAAAACTAAAGGTACATGGGCTGAACCCGAAGACATATAACATAATTGTAATAGCAGCAACTGGGGGAGGTCAGAAGAAGCTGAAAATTGAAATAGAGGGGAAAAGAGTGGAACAGGTTAACAACTTCAAGTATCTGGGAGGAGTAGTTGAGAAGAAAGAAAGTCTGAATTAAAAGGTTAAAGGTAGGATCAGAGGGGACACAGTCATCTGGCACAGAGTGTCAGGGGTAGTGCATGACAGAAGAATGCCAAATAAGCTGTAAGCTAATGTGTACAAAACAGTGGTGCAACCATGTCTAATGTATGGTACAGAAACCTGCTCAGTAATGGTAGAGCACAAGAGGAAGCTAGAGGTGATGGAGACAAAGTGCCTGAGATGGTTGGTTGGATGCATAATGTGAGAAAATGAAGAAATGGAGACATCAAAGCAAAAGGCAAAGTAACTTCAGTTGCAGAGAAGATCAAAGAAATCAGATTATGGAGGCCTGGGCACATGTGTAGAAAAGCATAAGACAACCTGGTGAAGAAGATATGGGACAGACAAGAAGAAGGCAAGAGGAAATGAGGGCATCTAGCAAAGTGATAGATGGATTGTTTGAGAGAAGATCTGCAACAATCAGACATGACTTTCAAAGAAGGTAGGAGAGTGGCATTGATCTGAGAGATGACAACAATTGACATGACACCAGGACCCATTGTATAAAATGGGAAAAATGGGAATGATGAAAATGAAAGATGTGTCTTTGTGTGTGTGTGTGTGTGTGTGTGTGTGTGTGTGTGTGTGTGTGTGTGTGTGTGTGTGTGTGTGTGTGTGTGTGTGTGTGTGTGTGTGTGTGTGTATGTAGTTTAACTGGCTTACTCCCATCAATATTTTAATGTTGAACCTTTTACACATTGTCTCTTAATATTTCAAAACAATGGGGGAATACAAACATTTTTCATATTCCTAGCTCCATTCCTATTCTACATCTTGTACCAGTTTTCTTAGAGTCTCATGCACTAAGCTAATGCCTATAGTTTATGCAATAAGATTAAAGAGATTGTAGATTTGACATGTAGCTCAAAATATTCTGTTACACCTGTTTTCAAAGCATGACAATGTGAGGACATCACTCTGCAAGGGTACCAGATGTTTGACTGATTTAGAGCTAGTATGCATGGAAGTGGAATTAGTTTTGCTCGTGAATCCTTATCTTCTGGATAAGGTGGACAGATTTGAGTTACATATGATAGAGTTGTTAGGGTTTTTTGGTACACAAAATATGAATTTCATGTCTTGTTATAGCAGCTCTAAATGAACAGTGAAGAACAATTACTATTTTTAGAATACACTGCTAATATATTACATCGGGACAATCTGATTTTCTCTGGGGTATTTAGTTTCCCAGATATTTACTGGAACTAAGACATTTGTTATTTCATGGTTGAACATGAATTCCCCAGCTTAGTTATTCCCAAAAATGTGGTAGAAATGATCCATTTTCTAACCATACTTGAAATTTTTGGATTAGTTGTTAACAAATGTTCCTCACAGAATTATCAAAATTAAGTCTTTTAACCCTATGGGTAACTGGCCACTCAGCTTTTCAGTTTTCAAATCATCACAAATGATGTTTTCCAAAGTGAATAGAAGTGTTTATGTCTGCTCTAAGAATAGTAATGTTGATCTCAGTAAAGGGTTACTTGCTGCTGATTGGGCCAATATATGTTTGCATAATAACCATTTCTGCTAAGACAAGTTTTAGAATTCCTATCTGAAAGCCCTGGAAGAATGTAAAATAACTAAAACTATAAATTCCATATGTCCCATTTTTAATGTCATGCTTAAGAAAAATGTATAAAACATGTTTTACTGCCATGGTGGAACAGATCATTAGCTAAACTATGGAGTGCTAAAGACAGAAAACTTAACTTTTTCATTAAATGTGACTCATGCACTACTGAAAGAGCATTTAATGGAGCTTGTAATGGGTTAATGCATTCAATCATGAAATATTAGAATAGCACGAGAGTAATTTATCTGGGTGTCAGGGCAGTAATACATTTTTCTTATGTCAAAACTGATAAAGGCTCCACCTCCTGTGTTGGTCCAGTCATAACTGAAGGCAGAGTTTATATAATGGGAAGGACATAGCTAATGCTTTGAATTCATACTTATCAGATTTTGTTGGCTTAATATGGTGTAACCCAAATGACACTTTAACACTATTTGCTCATCCATTTCACCAAGATTTAGTGAACAGATGGTTAGTCCGGCACTGAAGAGGGTGAAAAGAAATAGTAGTCTTGATTCTTGACTCTAATCTAGGTTGTTTTTGATCACTCTTTATAAGGATTTTATTTTCAAAGTTACAACTCTATTTAACATCCTACTTAAATATTATTGTGTACATAGAACATGGAAGGTGACAAGTGTGATTCCAATTCACAAGACTGGAGATACTGATTTCCTTAACAGGTACACAATCTTTTAGTTTCTTCTGTATACCATGAAAATGTTTTGAAATTTGTTTCTTGGCCAGACTAAATACAGATATGAAATCTGTGGAATGCACCGATTTATCAAAGTGCAGGTTGGGTTTACAAAAATGAGATTCACACTCACTAATTTAGTAGATTTCTATAAACCCATGAGCAAGGGTATTGATCTGGGATTCATTGTGGGTGTAGTATAGTTTGACTGAGATAAATATGTTTTTGACTCCAATCCTCATCATGTTATTACTCAATCATTGATTGATTTGGATATCATTCTCTTTATTATTGCATGAGTTAAATGTTGGTTAGAGAACAGCTGCCAGTGAGATAAGATCCCATTGTTGTATTTTAACTACAGTTATGAAATCTGGGGAATATCAAAGTCAAAGTCAAAGTAAACTTTATTGTCATTTAGAAATCAAGTTCAAAAACTGAATAAAATTCTGTGTCTCTGGACTCAATGTGCAGACAACATATAGACTATTTTCACAGACATTTACACATATAACACCTAGCTATTACATCACAGACATGCAGGTAGACTAATACTGAACATAATTAGAAACACAGTTTTAGACTTGTCAGAGTGAACACTTACTTGCATAAGACTTTAGTATTGCATGGGTACTTGGTTAAGACATTGCATTGATCCTTGCACAGAAAGAGATATTTGAGTATTGCACTGTGAACATTAAAGTATTGCACTGTGGTTAACTTACAAATTTGCAACATGCTTTGAACTGAAAGAAAAGATATTTTGCTGCATTGCTACTGCCCTAGATGGCTTATATGATACAGTCATGGTGAATATTGCACTACATATTAGATGAAATTGGTAACCTGATAACCCGTTTATTGTACAATATGAGACAAGCTTCTAGAGTTTCTACTGACCCAGATGGCCATCATGGAGCATAGTTGTTACTAGAGTTCAGCAACCTGATGACATTAGGGAAGAAGCTATTCCTGAATCTCGTAGTTTTGCAATGTATGCTTCGGAAGTGCTTTCCAGATGACAGCTGCAGGAAGTCTATAAGCAGGGCAAGTACAGTCTTTAATTATTCCTGTGGCTCTGCTGAGACATCTGGATAAGTAAAAGTCATGGATAGGTGGTAAGGTTGTCTTGATAATTCTCTCAGCTATCTTCACCACTCTCTGGAAGGATTTGCACTCAGAGGTAGAGCAGCTTCCATACCATACCATACTATGAGGCTGTTTGACAACATGCTTTCCTCTGAAGAAGGTATTGAGAACTGTCAATGGGAGATTAGAACTCCTCCGCCCTCTTAAAAAGTACAATCTCTGGAGTGCTTTCTTGACTATGGCATTTGTATTGGTGTTCCAAGACAAGTCTTTAATCGATGTGCACTCCCAGAAACTTTGTGCTTCTCACCCTTTCCACTGTTTCCATGTTGATGGTGAGGGGAAAATGTCCCTTGTGATTTTTCCTGTAATCCTGTAGAATATCTTAGCATGGGTTTACAAAAATGAGTTAGAGTCCAATGGTTCTATTCCAAGTAGTCTCGCATTCTATTATGAATGTTTCATTTTGGCCAAACAATTTTCAATATGCTGTTCTTATGTATTCTTTTGCATAATCCTATTGTATGTCTACGTGTGTAGATGATATCTAGTATGAGTCATCCTGTCAAGTTTATATGATTGTAGTTGTTTCAACGCTTATTTATTAATACTGTCTAAACAATTTATTGTTAACAAGCTGCCACATTAATTTTATTAAGAATGATGGTTATGTACTTTTTTGGCTTCCAAAACCAGAGTTCACCATCTCAGTTAGTAATACCTTCTTAAGTAAAAAAAAAATGAATATAAGGACTTTGATATTAGAATTGCTAGTGCCCTCAGGATTAAGGTAAATGCACACATTGTCAAAATAAAGCCTTAGCTATTGAGGCCATTATGAAAAATATTTCACCATGCTGTTATAATACTTTTGTTAAACTATTTAGCTCATATGTTAGTCCAGTTTTAGATTTTAGCGCTATGCTTTGTGCTCATAATAAATGTGTGTGAACTTCTGACTTTAGTGAGCGTTTAGAGAAGATACAGCAAATTAATAATATATTGCAAAAATCTATCCCATCGAAACATAATTGAGCATTTTGAGTTATGGTCAATCAACTACCACTTGTTAAGACAAAACATGTTTAGTATGAAGTCACTTCATGAAGAACAGTTTAAAACATTACTAAATTTGGAATTACTCAAGACTGAGAAGGTCTCAAGGGATATAGAAGTTATCTTCAAATAAGAGAGAGACACAGAACATTGCTTGTGCAAGGTTCTTCTAGCAATCATTAGGAATATTTTAGAATAAGTTGCTTTTAAAAAATTATATATAGCAGTTCTGTAGCAGAATTTAAAATATCATTAGGTACTTTAGATGTATTTTTTTAGTTTACTCTACCAATCCAGAATCTGCATTTTGAATTGTTTTGGTGGACCTAAATGCAGTAGCTATAACATTTGAAGCTATGTTTATGCTTAGTATATTAATGCATTGCTTCTTACCCAGGCATACTCAGCAGGAAAACTAAGTTGCTCTGAATCCTACAAGAACATAGCCATCTGAATAACAGACTTCCCTTGACTCTCGAGATGAGTATGCTCATCCAAAAATGTATTAAATACTTTTTCTTTAAGTAGTACACCTACAGATTGCAAACTAAGCTGTATTTTAGCTTAGTATTCAATTTATAAGAGTAAAAATGAACACTTTTTTAGCATTTTCACATTTTCTTTAAAACAGAAGCATTGTAAAGTTCATTGGTGGTATTCTTAGTAGCTTCCTATTTATTTTGCTTCTTCCTGGCTCAGTTTAAATGCCACATGCCCCTGGAAACAATCACACCTCTGATTTTAGTGTCCCCACATTGCTTATTAAAGCCAGCATCTGTTCTTTGTCTTGCAGTATAGCTATAGACAACGGCTTGTAGAGCCTTTTGTTTTTTCCCCTGTGTTTACATTAGCATCATCTCCTTAGTTAAGTACACCTTCACAAAATCAGGACTTCATTGTGTAAGCTGTCTACACTGAATATGAGATGAGGGGAAGGGAAGACTGTTAGAAAACAACACTGTTCCTTAGCCATACTTTTCTTCACAAATTAAGGCAGTCACTATGCATGAATTTCCCAGTGTGCAGTTAGCAATCAGTAAGAAATCCCTTGTTCACTCTATACATGTTAAATCCTTTGGAAGCGCTATCTCTCTCTGCATCTCCCTTAATAAATATGCAATTGCTTTTCATAACAGAAAAATGCATTCAGATGTTATCCATCCATCCTGCTGTCATGCTAGATCTTATTTAGCTGATTATATATATTTTGATGCTATTCTGTTTCTGCCCCTTTACAGCTGATGAGATAATAAGGGATGGGACTGCAGCTGAGAAACTGATTATTAATCTTATTTAATGGTAATGCAAATACAGTTTTATTTACAAAACAATGTATCATTATTTGTAATATGATGCATGTTTCCATGCATTTTCTGGCAGTTTTAAAAGAAGAGCATTTGGTGCTAAAAATCCTTTGCATCTACATTTATGAGCCCTAATTCTACATACATCTGGCGGCTGATTTATTCTTATCAGTTTGTACAGCAGCATTTCTTGTGTAGACCATATGGCAGAAAATACTACAGGTAGTGAAAGCACCAACAACAGTACAAGCTCTCGGATCTGACTTGGTTACATCAAAAAGGAATACATGGGCACCCACTTTGGCCACTAGCTGGAAGACTTAAGCTTTATCTGCATCACAATATGGGTAACAGGACTAATTCTTACAGGACTCCTCAGGGAATATGATAGCAGTGATCTTATTTGAATTTTTAAGTGACTATTCAGAAGAATTTTAACCCTTTCATATTTGTGAGTCTCATTTTGCTTTTCAGTAAAGGCATTTAGAAATAGGGAGCAGACAATCGGGTCAAAACGCTTTCAAGACAACAAACATAAACTCTATTAGCAGCCTCTTACTCATGTCTTTAAGAATATAATCTGAAGGTATTTATAGTGGTGCTGTGATACTACTGCCTGTACAGGAGACATGCTAGTGCTCAGATAAAATTGTGTAATTTATATTCTATAAGTTGGCAGCATATTTTTGAAGCAGTGGGATTGTCAGAGAGATGAAGAAAGTAGACAGGAGTATAAGGAGATGAGGTGCATGGCAAAGAGAGAGGTGGCGAAGGCTAAGGATAAGGCATATGAAGAGTTGTATGAAAAGTTGGACACTAAGGAGGGAGAAAAGGACCTGTACCAATTGGCTAGACAGAGGGACCGAGCTAGGAAAGATGTGCAGCAGATAAAGGTGATAAAGGATAACGAGGGAAACATACTCACAAGTGAGGAGTGTGTGTTGAGGAGATGGAAAGAGTACTTTGAGGGGTCGATGAATGAAGAGAATGAGAGGGAGAGAAGTTTGGATGATGTGGGGATAGTGAATCATGAAGTACAATCGATTAGCAAGGAGGAAGTAAGGATAACTATGAAGAGAATGAAGAATGGAAAGGCTGTTGGCCCAGATGACATACCTGTGGAAGCATGGAGGTGTTTAGGTGAAATGGCAGTGGAGTTTTTAACCAGATTGTTTAATGAAATTTTGGAAAGTGAGAGGATGCCTGAGGAATGGAGAGAAAGTGTTTTGTTGCCAATTTTTAAGAATAAGGGTGATGTGCAGAGCTGTAGTAACTACAGAGGGATTACATTGATCAGTCACTGCATGAAGTTATGGGAAAGAGTAGTGGAAGCTAGGTAAAGCCTGGACGTGATGATTAGTGATCAGCAGTATGGTTTCATGCTGGGAAAGAGCACTACAGATGCGATGTTTGCTCTGAGAGTGTTGATGGAGAAGTACAGAGAAGGTCAGAAGGAGTTGCATTGTGTTTTTGTGGACTTAGAGAAAGCATATGACAGGGTGCCTAGACAGGATTTGTGGTATTGTATGAGGAAGTCAGGAGTGTCAGAGAAGTATGTAAGAGTGGTACAGGATATGTAAGAGGGTAGTGTGACAGTGGTGAGGTCTGAGGTGGGAATGACGGATGCGTTTAAGGTGGAGGTGGGATTACAACAAGGATCAGCTCCGAGCCCTTTCTTATTTGCAATGTTGATGGACAGGTTAACAGATGAGATCAGACAGGAGTCCCCGTGGACTATGATGTTTGCAGATGACATTGTGATCTGTACTGAGAGTAGGGAACAGGTGGAGGAGACCCTGGAGAGATGGAGATATGCTCTAGAGAGAAGAGGAATGAAGGTCTAATGAAGGACTAAGACAGAATATATGTGTGTGAATAAGAGGAGGATAGAGGAATCGTGAGGATGCAAGGAGTAGAGGTGGCGAAGGTGGTTGAGTTTAAATACTTGGGATCAATAGTTCAGACTAATGGTGAGTGTGGAAAAGATGTGAAGAAGAGAGTACAGGTAGGATGGAGTGGGTGGAGAAGAGTGTCAGGAGTGATTTGTGACAGACGTGTACCAGTAAGAGTGAAAGGGAAGGTCTACAAGAGGGTAGTGAGACCAGCTATGTTATATGGATTGGAGATAGTGGCATTGACAAGAAGGCAGGAGTTAGAGCTGGATGTGGCAGAGTTAAAGATGTTAAGATTTGCACTCGGTGTGATGAGGGTGGACAGGATTAGGAATAAGTATATTAGAGGGACAGTCCAGGTTGGAAGGTTTGGAGACAAAGCCAGAGAGGCAAGATTACATTGGTTTGGACATGTGCTGAGGAGGGATGCTGAGTATATTGGGAGAAAGATGCTAAGGATGAAGCTACCAGGTAACAGGAAAAGAGGAAGGCCTAAGATAAGAGTTATGGATGTGGTGAGAGAGGACATGCAGGTGGTTGGTGTGAAAGAGCAAGATACAGAGGACAGGAAGAAATGGAAACAGATGATCTGCTGTGCTGACCCCAAACGGAAACAGCCAAAAGATGATGATGATAAAAGTTAACAGGATTGAGAACTGACGTTTAGTTTTGGTAGCTTTGGTTACTTTTTGAATAAGTCTGGCTATTATAATTTTCCATTGGTTAAGCAGTGTTTGCTGACAATTTACTCAGTTATGAAATATTCCATATTTTCCTAAATAAAGTAAACACTCAGATTGGTACTGTGATGAAATGACGGCCTTTGTAAGCACACTGTTAAACCAAAAATGACAAGAAAAAGAGAAAAAAATTGTAAGAAAAATGTGTTCTTACATACAACTGTGTGCTTTATGTATAAATGATTACTTTTAACAATATTCTAATACCAGTGTCAGTATTTCATGAATAGTCGATCCTGCCAAAGGAAGCAGCAGATATTAGAAAAATGATACTAAACATGCTTGGGTGAGAGACACAGTCAGATGTATAGTTGTTTATTTAATATATACAGTATTCATATTAACTATCTTCTAATATTCAGACTAGTGCCTTGGACAGTACATCATTTATTTTATTTTATTTATTTTATTTTAAATTTGTTAACCATTAAAGTCCGACTGGATACAAGTCCTTTTTCAGCAGAGGCCCATGGAGAAAAGCTCCACATAAAAGTAAGCTAATACAACACAGGTACAATTAAAATATAACAAACATAGTAGAACACAGTTAAATATACAATGTGTGACACATAGCATAATTAAACATAGTACTACATATCATTTGTGTGTATATGTACAATCAGTAATACTGAATCCAATATAGTATCAGCATTAGGAGCAAGTAGGTTAGTCAGAAGCCATACATGGACATATCCAGTTTTTGGATATGTGGGTTTTTAGTAAAGGTTTAAACTGAGTGAGGCTGTACTGGATATTAGACTGGGAGGTAAAGTATTCCAGATTCTAGCTATACAGTTGAAGACCCAGCCTGATTATTGGCAGTGGAGACTTTTATCAGGGATTTGTTACTGGATCGTAAAGTTCTGGTACTGGAGTATGATTGCAGTAGATTTTGCAGGGCAGCTGTCTTTTCTCTCTGATGGAGTAATTTGTGGGCCATGGTTAGTTGGGTGTAAAGTAGGAGTTGAAACTCTAGCCAGTTGAGCTGCCAGAGTGCTTTACAGTGATGAGACCTGGAGTTGTTTGAGTTGGTTGCAAATCTAGCAATTTCATTATAACATGTTTCAAGTTTTGCAAGGACATATTTTCTAAGGTTGGTGAGAATAGGTGATGCATACACAAGGGTTGAGATCAAGTGCGTTTGAGCTACTGTGGCTTTTGTGTTGTTTGTGAGGTAAAGTTTATTCCTATACAGAGTACCTAGTTATCTGTGGACTTTTTTATGGTTTGAGATACGTGGACAGTGGGAAATGGCTTAGTGGTTAAGGTCTTCACCTCCCATGCACAAGGTTCAATCCTGACCTCTGACCAATGCCTGTTTCTAGTTTGCATATTTTCCCTGCACCCCCATGGGGGTTTCTCCCATGTCCAAAAATCATGTTGAGTGTTTCCATCTCAAATTCACCAATAAATGGAGCTGTGGGCAGCAACACAGACTCTACATGGTGCCTTATAAGGGGAAGAGTTGTACAGATGGTATGCAGTATCCTCAAGATAGAAGAACATGGATCACAGACTGTGTGCCTTGCCACTTGACAGTGTAAAATATGGTTATAGGTGATTCGTTCATGGTGCCCTTATTGGCCAGTGTGTGCCCACCACAAAGTCCAGCAGCCCTACTGGCCAGTGTCTAGTTGCCCAACCTGGTAACCAGGGATAGCTCTGTTGAGCAAAAGCTGGATGTAAAAACAACTAGCCTGCCAAACATGAACTGAGAATTGCTACGCTTAATGTTCACTGACAGGACGCAGCTTGGAAGTGGATGACATGATGATACAAAGGAGACTGGGCATCCTATGTATCAAAGAGATGATATGGAAGGGCAGTGTAGCAAGTGGCTTGGGATTCAGAGTCTACTACTCAGGTGGAGGGAAGGCAAGAAATGGTGTAGGAATTGTGGTGAGAGAGAGGCTTCAGAAGGCAGTAAGGGGTATCATCAGAATTAATGACAGACTCATGGCAGTCAGACTCCAGTGTAATGATAGGGCAGTATTCATAATCTCAGCCTATGCCCCAGCAGGGTTGTGATAGTCAGGAAAAGAGTGCATTTAGACAGCAGTTACAGGACCTACTAGATAAAGCAGGACAACATGAACTGGTGTTGATAATGGGTGACTTGAAAGTACATATCGGGATAGACAGAACAGGATATGAGGACTGCCTGGGCCCACATGGGTGGGGCAACAGGAATAAAGAAGGAGAAGCCATTCTAGACTTCTGTCTGGCAAATGGCTTGGTAGTAGCCAACACATGGTTCAGAAAGAGAGAGAGTGCCACAAGATCACATACAAGAGTAGTCAACATGCATCTCAGGTAGACTTCCTCCTAGTAAGGAAAAGGCACTGGCATAGAATCCTTGATTGCAAAGTCATCCCCAGTGAAATTGTTGGCCCACAGCATAAACCACTAGTTGCCACAATCAGCTGCAAGCAGTGGTCAGAGAAGGCTCTAAAGTCAACATGGACCAGGCTGAAGACCTGGAAGTTTACTGGAGAGAAAGTACAACAGTTCAAGGAATTGGTCTAACACCTGAAGAGGAGGAAATAGGTGGAGTTGAAGAAGAATGGCAGCTCCTAAAAACAGCATGTGTTACAGAAAAGATATGTGGCTGAGCTATGTATGGAAATAAGGTACATAAGGAAAGCTGGGGGTGGAATGCAAAAGTCCAGGAAGTCATCAAAAGAAAGAAGGTGTAGAAAGAAGTGGGAGATAGAAAAGACTGATCAGGCTAGGAAGGACTACTGGTTGGCTAATAAAGAAGCTAAGGAAGAA
Source organism: Protopterus annectens (assembly GCF_019279795.1). Taxonomy (NCBI): domain Eukaryota; kingdom Metazoa; phylum Chordata; order Ceratodontiformes; family Protopteridae; genus Protopterus; species Protopterus annectens. The sequence goes on from NC_056746.1 coordinate 544,077,374, forward strand.
GTTGCAATAGCAAAGAATGGGACATCGGAGGTACTGTACCAACTTCTGGAAAGTGACTCAGTAAGGGGCACAAAGAAACTATATCAGGTTGCACGGCAAAGATAAAGAAGATAGGCAGGCACCCTTCATAATGGATGCCAGCAACAACCTGCTCACCAGTCCAGAGGACATCAAAGGCAGATGAAAGGAGTATGTCCAGCAGCTTCTGAATGAAGAAAACCCCACAGAAGCTGTACTGCCCCAGAAACAGCCTACGACAAGAGAAGAAGAAGAGCTCACCCTAGAAGAAGTAAGAACAGCACTAAGGAAGACGAAGTCAGGGAAAGCAGCAGGCTGAGATGAGGTCACAGCAGATATGATAAAGATGCTCGGTGAGATAGGGGAGAAATGGCTCCTGAGGGTACTAATAGCAGTGTGAAGAGAAAGGCATATCCCAGATGAATGGAGAATAAGCATACCCATGCCAATGTACGAGAACAAAGGGAGCATCCATAACTGTGAGTAGTGCAGAGGCATCAAACTCCTATGACATTGTATGAAAGTTACACAGAGTAGTAGAATGTAAGATGGGAGATGAGCAGTTTCGATTCAGATCAGGATGCAGCACAATTGACCCGATATTCGCAATGAGACAGATACTTGAGAAGAAGCTGTAGATGAGGAGAGAGTCCAACTGGGCATTCCTAGATTTGAAGGAAGCATATGACAAGGTCTCAAGAAAGCTGATCTGAGCAGTAGTGCGATGGTTTGAAGTCCCAGAAACATTGGTAGAATTAGTGCAGGCTATGTACAAGGACCCAATGACTCAAGTACAAACAGTGTTTTGCCTCACAGTGGGGTTCCCTGTGGAAGTGGGTGTACATCAGGGTTCAACTCTCAGTCCACTGCTGTTTATACTGGTGATGGACTACATTAGTAAACAGGTTGGAGGGGATGGATCAACAAAGCTGCTGTATGAAGATGATGTGGCAGTACAGGCAGACTCTGAGCTAGAACTTCAGCAAAGGATAGGAGAATGGAATGCAAATCTGAAGGTTCATGAAATGAAACTAAGCACAGATAAGACAGTGGTAATGGCAGCAAATTGGGGAAATCAGAAGAAGCTGAGAATAGAGATAGAAGGGAAGACGTGGAACAGGTAAACAGCTTCAAGTATCTGGGAGGGGTGGTTGAGGAGAAGGGTAGTCTGAATGAAGAGGCCAAAGCTAGAATCAAAGGGATGCAGCCAGCTGGCATAGAGTATTAGGTGTAGTCTATGACAGAAGAATGCCAAAGAAGCTGAAAAGTAAGGTGTACAAGACAGTGGTGTGACCAGTACTACTGCATCGAACAGAAACCTGGGCAGTAAAGGCAGAACAGTTGAAGAAGCTAGAGATGATAGAAAAGAATTGGCTGAGAAAGGTGGTAGGATGCACACTGTTGGACAGATGAAGAAATGAGGACATAAGAGCAGAAGCTAAAGTAGTGCCAATTTCAGAAAAGATCAGAGATAACAGATTACAGAGGTTTAGGCATATGTGTAGAAAAGCAGTAGACAGTCTGGTGAGGAAGATTTGGGACAGACAGAAAGAAGGTAAGAGGAACTGAGGACATCCAGCAAAGAGATTGATGGATTGTGTGAAAGAAGATCTGTGACAGTCAGGCATGAGTGTTGAAGAAGGCAGGAGTGTGGCACTGAATCGAGAGAGTTGGCAACAGTTAACATGATACCACAACCCCATGTAGAAAAATAGGAAAAAGGGGGCTGATGATGATGATATGTAGAAATCAAATCTCATGTTATTGTCTGTTTCAACTCCTAACAGCTTAGTATGGTCAGTGGAAAAGATTCTGGTTTTGTTGACAGATTCGATAGTGAAAGAGGAAGGGGATGCTGTAGTTTTGGTTGGGTGAAATAGCATAAGTTTCATTTTGTCAGGGTTCAGGATGAGGTGGAAGGTTGTTAACCAGGTTTTGAATTCAAGAAAGGAGTTTTGGCTGAGCACATTGAATTATTGAATAGTAAGGGCAGCAGAAATTGCAGTGGAGTTTTCGGCATAAGGAATTAGGGATGCAAGTGTCACTGAGGTGTGGAGGTTGTTTGTAAATAATGAGAAAAGGAGGGGACCGAGTATGGAGCCCTGGGGGACACCTATGGTGGTAGGTAGAAGGGGTGATAGATCTCCTTGCCATTGTACTGTTTGGTGGCATCCAGTCAAATAGTCTTGGAACCAGTCAAGTGCAGACTGAGAAAAGTTTAGTGATGAAAGGGCGGTTATGAGTTTGCTGTGGGAGACCATATCGAAGGCTTTCGATGGGTCTAAGAAAATAGAGGATACATATTTGTGATCGTTTCTGTGTTGATTTATTGTGTTGGTAAAAGACAACAGGGCAGTGGTTGTACTGCGATGTGGATGGAAACCATTTTGTGACTGAGTTAATTGGTTATTTGTTTGCAGGTACTGCATGAGCTGTGTGTAGACATTTCTCTCTAATATTTTGGATAATGGAAATAAGATAGCAATAGGCTGGTAGCTGGCTAGATCAATACAATTGTCTCCTTTGTGAAGTGGAATTATGTGGGAAGTCTTCCATAAGGTTGGGATTTAGTGTTCAACTATGGATCTGTTTATAAGTATTGAAACTGGGTATGCTATTGCTTTAGCAGCTGTCTTTAGATATTAGGATGGTAAATTGTTTGCGGCTAGAGTAGTGAGCTTTAGTTTACTAAGCATTTTTGTATAAATTTAGCTGAAACTGGCTGAATGGAAAAGGTGGTTTCAGCTTTACTGGGGCTTGGACTGTCTAGGATCCTGTAGGGTGGCTGCTTTCTAAATAGGGCTGCTATGGATTCAGTAAAGTATTTATTGAAGTGGGTAGCTATGTTATCTGTATTACCTAAGGTAGTGGGTTGTGGATTAGTTGTTTTACCTGGCTGGAGTATGCTTTTTATTGCTGACCAGGATTTTTAAGGGTTCTTTCAAAATAATTTTTTATTTTTGAAAAAGGTGAGTAAACAAAACCATGCACATACATAAAAGAACAAGCAATGAATATGCGCAGCAATTACATACATGGATGCTTGTGACCTTGATACAAAGAGAGATGAACATAAGAACATATTTAACATGAATAAGGAAGAAGACTGCAGCCTCTTGAATTATGCATAGTAAACAAATTAACAACAAAAACCCAAAGGAACAATATATACAGTGCTACCAGTACTAAAAAAAAGAACAAACATTGTCAGTACATTAAGACTACCTATTAACAGCCCTACTAGTACTTTGCAAGAGAAGAGAGGACCACCAATAAAAGAAAGAGAGTATAGGGAAGGGTTTGTAGGGAAGCCAGAGTTTAGTCGCACAGGATTATTTCAAATAGGCTTTTCCAAAGTTTACTGTAATAGACTCTCTTCTTAGGTCCATTTATGATGAATTTCTGAGCCGAGATATATTTGGTGGCCATGTCTTTGAATCCCCGCAGCACAATTTGGTCCGATCTAACCAGTTATATGTGATGTAGAGTTTTATGAGAACCCATCGTAATTAAAATGTGAAGATTAAGTTTAGGCAGGCCGGGAGGTATATTTAGTATAGCCGTATCTCATGAGGAGAGTGGAGCTAGTAACCATTTTTTTTGAGACACTTGAGAGAACACCATAGTTTTGCCGTATCCCATGAGAGAGTGGAGCTATAACTCATTTTTTTTTTTTGACTTTAGAGAACACCATAGTAAGAATTCTTGCAGTGCCACATAATATGCAGTAAGTCAGCTCTCACACCAGGGCAGCAACCGAACAGAAAAGGGAGCTATTGGAATTAAATTTATTAATTCGGGTATAGTAAGAGTTGTTATTCAACATCAATTGATATAAGAGTTTTTAAAGGGGAGAGTTCTATAGTGGTTTTTATAGCTAGTAATTTTTGGTCTTCTGTAATAGGAGAGTTTTGCTCATCCCAGTATTTGGAGAATAGACAGTTCCCTTTGTAAAGTAGAGGATGTAATAACTTGTATGACGAGGATGTTGTTTTGTTGTCATTAGCCATTAGGATTTTTAAGGGTTCTTTTGGTGTTTAGTTTGGATATTGATATAGTACTTTATTTTATCTTGCCTGATTTGTTTCTTAGCTTTGTTTCTGAGCTCTTGGTATTTTTGTTTGGTGTTATTGGATTTAGTTTTGTACCACTGACTCCATCCTTTATCTCTTGTAACTAATAGAGAACTTGTTACTTTTTTAGCCATGGGGCATAATTGGAATTTTACACATATGGTTCTGGTAGGAGTGTGATTGTTTAGAATAGAGAGGAAGGTTTTATTGAAATGATGGATAGCATCTTCCAAGGGAAGATGTTACCGTGTCAGCCAGTTGGAATGGACTAGGGAGCTGATGAAGTTTTGGGGGTTAAATTGTTTTGTGCTTCTTATTTGTTTGTATGTTATTGGTTTCTTTGAGTTGGTTCATTGTCTGATTATGTAGGTTGGGAGATGATCACTTAGGCAGCCTGGAAGACAGCCAAAGTGAAAGATAGGAAGTGATTTGTTAGTTAATATCTAGTCTAGTTAGGAGTGTTTATTGGACGTTTTACTGATCCTGGTAGCGGTTTGTATGAGCTGGGTAAAGCTATACAGATTAATGTGATTAGTGGGATTTTGGGAACCACAAGCTGTCCAGTTTATATTAAAGTCTCCAAGGATAATCATTTCTTGGGATAAGGATTTGTCAGATCAGCTTAGTATGTTTTCCAATGTAAGGGTATTGTTGCCAGGAGGGATGTAGGTTCCAATTAGGTTAACATGTGTTAGGAAGTAGGACAGTATCTGCAAGCTGACAAGAAATTGTAGATATCCCAGTAAAAATATCATTATGGGAAGTACAGGACTTGAGTTGTGTATTTGTAGAAGGTTACAAAATGAGTATTTCTTATATTTGCATTAATACATTAGAAATTGGAGTGTGATATTCTAATGCTTTAGGGGGCTGTGCAGGCACTGTGGGCTAGGAAACAAATTATGATAAACACACTTTGGCAATGGAAATATGTAACTACTTATTGAGAAAATCCCATAGCATTAATATTAAAATTACTCTCACATTGACAGTAATAGCTCATGAAGAGCAAGTCACACTTTAAGAAGAAACAAGACGTTTCCATGCTTGTGGGATATAGTGGGTACCTTCAATGTAAATATTCTTCTGGGATGCACCTTCAGTGTAAATTTTCTTGTGGGATGCACATGGATTGAGTTAATAAAGATCATTAGCAAGAGGTTATGACAAATACGAAATATTTTATATACTTTCATTAATAAAACAAGAAATAATGTGATACTGTCATGCCATGATTATAGACTAGTAGCGCATGTTGGAAGATAAACAACAGTAGACACATTTGAGTAAGACAAATACAGACATAAGTGCCACACTCCCAGCCCAGCTAGCTGGAATTTTGTGAATAATTCTATGTCATTTGTGAATATTAATATGATTGATATACAAGTGTGACAAAAGAAGATACTGCCAGCCCAGCTATCTGGAATTTTATAAGTGGTTATATGTCATTCGTGAATGCCAAAATGCTTCATGCAATTGCTTGTGTTATCACTATATTAGAAATGTATGTTATGTATGTATCAAACTGCTGCTAGTATAGAAGTGTGTGTAAAGTACTGAGCTAAAATGTAACCCACAGCATGCCCTATTGGAATAGAACAGGAATGTACCTGAACTATTAGATGTATATGTTTAATGGAAATTGGAACACAGAAGGTTAACTTGAAAAAATTCAGACAAAATAGTTGAAATTAAATTGTTTCATAACCATGTAATAAAAGAGATGTTATCTCTCAATTTCAGTGTGGTAGCAGACACAGTGTCTAGTGCTAGAAGTGTTTTGTATTGAATTGAAAGGTAAGTAATTACTAGGTTTAAGATGTAGAAGGGTTTTATTGTTTTATGTCTTCCAGGATCTGCAAACATCAGAGAGATATGTATTTTTCACAGGGAGATGCTAAAATTCTGTTAGTTTCTGACAAAGGGGGGTTAGCGTTGGAACTGAAGTCAGGAGACAAAAAGTGATGTTATCCAAGCTAACCCAGCAGTAGTATTTGGTATTATTTAAGAACTCTCTCAGAGAGAAACTGGGCATTTTGTATTTTGCTTGACCTGGAAAAATCCACTCATCATCACTTTTCTGCACTTGCCTTCCTGTAAGTAAGTTTCTAGGGCATAGTAACTCTTTCAGATTCAGATAGGGATATAGTAATGTATAGGTTAGATGTTGTCTTTGTTTATTTGAGAATGTCCTGCAATGTTGTTTTAAATATTCCCTGTGATTTTGAACTCTGATGTAACTGATTACTTCCTGAGTATTGTCTTGTTCTTCTATTATTCATTATTAAATACATTTAAAAGTTTTAATTGTGGCTGGTCTGTTTAGACATATTTAAGCTCTTAGAGTACTTGCATATCTATTTGCTGACTGTTAGAAAAATATGTATTAATGTATATGTTTAGTGCTTATTAAGAAATAAGAAAGATATAATGCATTTTATTCTATTGATGTTATGACAAGAAAAATGAATTCATATGAAACTGCAAGACGCTTTTGGAAACTGCAGTGTGCCTTTATTGCAAGTTGGCCTCTGACCCCAGCAGCTGCTAGCTCAACAAGAATTGATGTTTATGCTTCACACAAGTGATTATCTGCTGGGTCAGGAAATTAAATGTGTGAAATAATGAGAATCTTCTGCTCTTTCCTGCTTGAGCAATCGACCTTGTATATGTTGCTAGATAACGCACCAGCTGCAAGGAAGAAGTGATACATGTAACAAAAGAAATGTATTGAGAACTGTATCTGCTATTATGCTCGAATTAGCTCAGAACCTTGAGTGGCAACTTTTGTAAAAGGGTATTATAACTAACCAGGTGGCTAGCAAGGCCACGTTGTTTACCAGAAAAACTTTTTAAGCAAAATGTAGTATCAGCATTTTAGATGAATAGAATATTGTAAGCTAAAGTGATGTAAAACCCCTTGTGACTGCCTACGTTAGCCTGGTGGGTTAATACTAGTAAGAAATACTATAAAAGTTGTGTTCTTCCTGTTTTATTCAGACAAAATTCTGTACTTGTACGTTTTTTGCCTCCTGGTGTACACTAGTAAAGAACCTGAACCTGAACCTCTTGTGTATTGATCTTTTTATTACAGTGTTTTTCATTTAACAGATTGGTCCTTCGGGCCGGAATCCCTCAGACGCTGCAGATCAGAATGTAGCTGTGGTCGAAGACTGCATGCAAGAGAAGATACCGAAATGGTTCTTCTTGAGTGAAAAGACCTCTGACTGAATTGTCGTTTAAAGAGGCTGGCCACTTTCTGATCTGTGGCTGAAGAGCGGATTTCCACTTCGAACCGTGACTGGTCAATAATGGAGGCTCAGGTAGGGAGACTTTTTGCCTTTTTCTCTGTTTTAGATCAGGGACTAGGTTACAGTAAATATTGTTTTTTTTGTCAGATTTGTCATACAGATCAGGGACAAGAAAAATTACTGTTTATTTGGTCATAGATCAGGGTAACAGAATAAGGCAGGCAGTTATTCTAGATAAACTGTGAAAGGAACTGAAGTTGTGGTACCACGTGGTAAAAGGGTTACGTAACATTTATTGACATGGTAAATCAGTGCACTAAAACATTGCGAGATCCGCCCCTAACCAAAGACGCAAAATATATGCAACTACAACGTGCAGATAATGTTAGATATTATGCGAAATGGGTTAACAAATATGAATTTGATGGAAAATTAGACAAATCTTCACTTGTTAAACTTCTTAAACAGCTTAAAAGTGATATGAAAGGTCAGGCAAAAAAACAACGGCAATTAGGCATTCCTCAGGCACACAGGTGGATTGAGGAAGCAAACCGTAGGGAACAAAAGAGTAATAATTCAAAGGCATTGTTTTTAGACAAAGAAGATAATAATATAGTAGTAGCAATGGCTCCTCTGCCCCCACCACTCCCTTTTTCAGGATATGAAGCGAGTGGACAAGCTGGTCCACCTCCACGGTATCCTGATGTCTCAGTGAAACCGAAATCGTTTGTTAGAGATCCCATTGAAACTAGGTCCCAAACATGTAAAATACTGGAGGACATAGAATCATATAAAATGGAGAGAAATTTACAAGCTGAGAGTGAGGAAGAAATATGTCCACTTATAGAGGTACCAAATCCTCAGGCAGGACAGGTTGGACAGGACCCAACCCTCTTGGTATATAGGCCGTGGACACCGGAGGATATCCAGAAGGCTACTGAGGGAATTCCCCATCCAAAAGTTAATTTTACAAAATTCCTAGAAGATTTACAAGGTATGAGGTTAAGTTACCACTTAAATGGGGAATAAGTAGAAAAAATAGTTAGACAAATTGTAGGTTCAGATTGGCACATGATTGGTGGCACCTGGAATCCTCGTAATGCAGAATTTAAGCCACTCCCGCATAGTGATGCAGAACATGACAATAGAGTAAAAGGCCTTACAGACCGAATCTCTGAGAAATGGAAACCTAGAGCAGACTGGACTTGTATTAATCAATGCATACAGCAAGAAAATGAAACAGTAGATGTGTACTATGCCAGATTATTAGAGTGCTTCAACAATCATAGTGGCATGACAGTTCCCGAAAATCAAACGAATGATTCCCCATATGAACAACAATTGAAAAATGCATTTTTAAAAGGTTGCATTGCACCTATTAGTAGCTTCATTATGAAGCATATGATAGATCATCGAACAAGTAGGTTACAAGCCTTACTTGAATATGCTAGACATGCTGAAAGACATTTTAATAGCAAAAAGAAAAAGAAAGCGCAAGTCTTCACTGCTGAAGACAGAGCTGAAGTTTATGTATTACAGTCTGCTAAAAAGGGTAAGAAAAATGCACAGGGAAATAAACAGTCTGACAAAAGGTCAGAGGACTTTAAAGAAAGGAAAAAGAGGGGTGAATGCTTTAAGTGCGGGAAGAAAGGACATCTAGCTAGGGATTGCAAACAAAATAAGAAGGTAACCACAGAGGATAAGGGAGATGAGGACTGACTATATGATGGTGAAGATACACCATATGAGAGTCAGAAATCATCGGGAAAAGACAATAAAGAGAGGATAAATGTAAATGTGATAGAAGGAGTAGAGGAAGTGCAAGAAGACATGGAAGATGAAGAAAATGAGATTTTAGATTTAGTATAATTGAGCCTAGAGCTCTATCTAGCAGACACAAAACCGGAAGTTACACTTCTGGTGGAGGGGAAGGAAGTTAAATTCCTGTGTGATATAGGAGCATCACGGACTCTGATACACCCCTCCAAGTTACCGGAACATTCAGAATCACCTTATTATATATTAGTGAAAGCTGCAAATGGACAGCTATACTGGGAACCACTTTCCCATGATATAGCAATAATTGACCCTGTTTCAGGGATGACTCAAAGGAGTAAAATTGTTGTTTCTGCAAAATGCCCAGTGAACCTATTAGGTAGGGACCTTATGCAGATATTTGGCATAGCAGTAGTTCCGACTATGCAGGGTATGGAGGCACAATGACAAATGGATACTTTTTTGGTGCGACCGGAGGATGAAACTTTTTACTGGTACAGCCAGGACTTAGTTACGACTGGTCCAGGGGCAGTGACCGAGGAACTGATGAATGTAGCCATCGGTAAATCCCCCTCCCTTGACACTGACAGACAGCATTTGTTACATTGTACTCTGTATTACTGTAGCACACCAGGACCTGATAAGGAATATGAGCAAGAATTGTTCAGAAATCGTGCAAACAGATTAGTGTTACGTAATCTGTACTGGGATACTGAGGGAAACAGTGTTGTTAGCTTTTCATTACCTCAAGAATTCCTTGCACTATACAAATCTAATCGATTACCACATGTCAGTTTAACTAAGAACAAAAATGCAAAATGGGCAGACCTAGGAGAAAAGGTAACAAGATGGGAAAAGCAAACTGGATTAGAATTATCAGAACAGGGAATACAGAAAAAGAGACTGAATTGGTTAACACAGGCACATCCAGCTTTACACTTGCAGTCTAGCGAGGACAGCTGATTGGCATTTTTATTAGAAGAAGAAGAAAAAGCCTTATGTGACATACCAGACATTCTTTGGTCAACAGGCAAGTCAGATGTAGGACTTATTCGAACAGCAGGACCAGTTATTATTACGTCAAAGTCAGCATTCAGACCACAGAAGAGACAATATCCTTTAAGAAAGGATGCAGAAATAGGAATCAAACCTATAATAGCAGCATTACTTAAGGAAGGAGTACTGGTAGAATCTCCTGATTCACCATGTAATACACCCCTATTTCCTGTTAAAAAGGCAAATGGGGAATGGCGTATGGTTCAGGACTTACAAGCTGTAAATAATGCAATAATACCTAGAGCACCTACGGTGCCAGATCCACACACTTTGTTAAATGATTTGAAACCTCACCAGAAATATTTCTCTGTGGTAGATATCAGCAATGCTTTTTTTTCAATACCTATACATCCTGATAGCCAATATTGGTTTGCATTTACATTTCAGGGAAAGAGGTATACCTATACTCGACTACCACAGGGATATTGTGAGAGTCCAACAATATTTGCACAAGAAATGGCTAGTAATTTGGCGGGATTCACCCCACCGGGGGGTAGTCAAATTCTACTTTATGTAGATGACATCTTGCTAACAGCCCCCACCCAGCAGCAATGCAGGGAGGATACCATAGCACTGTTACAATTCTTAGCAACACAGGGACACAAAGTAAACAAAAGCAAACTACAGCTTTGGAGAAAACAGGTTAGATACCTAGGATATGTAATATCCAAAGAAGGTAGAATATTAGATGAGGAAAGAAAGACATCGATTTTACAAGCACCCAAACCAGCGACCAAGAAGGAAATTATGTCCTTCCTGGGAACAACTAACTTCTGCCGGAGTTGGATACCAAACTATGCTTTGGAATCTGCTCCACTGACTGACCTAATATACAAAAAACTGATGGCAGCACAAGATTTATTACAATGGACACCTGAAGCAGAAATGGCTTTCTGCAGGTTGAAGCAATTAATAGCTTCTTCATTAGTCCTAGGACTACCAACCTATCATAAACGTTTCTTTCAAACTGTAGACTGTAAGCAGGGATATATGACATCAGTACTGACACAACAACATGGGGATAAGCAATGCCCCATAGCTTACTATTCATCACAGTTAGACCCAGTGGCACGATCCTTGCCCCACTGTGTACAAGCAGTAGTCGCAGCTGCAATGGCAGTACAGGCTTCAGCCTCAGTGGTGTTATTCCACCCTCTCACATTGAGAGTGCCTCATGCAGTTGCGATAATTTTACTGCAAGAAAAGGTAGCATATCTTTCTCCTGCTAGACACCTTTCCTGTATGACTATATTGTTGAGCCAACCTCATATGACAATTGAACAATGCACGACATTAAATCCATCAACTTTGCTCCCAACTCCTGCGGATGGCACACCACACAGTTGCCTGCAGGAAATTGAGCAGAAAACATTACCCAGACAAGACCTCATGGATATTCCCTTTGATAAGGCCGAGGTGACATATTACGTGGACGGCTCATGCAGAAGGGGCCCTACAGGAAAAAATCTAGTGGGGTATGCAATAGTCACAGACACTGAAACCTTAGAAGCCCAATCCTTACCACATAACTTGTCTGCACAAGCAGCAGAATTGATTGCCTTAACACGAGCCTGTACTTTAGCAAAAGACAAATGTGTAAACATATACACTGACAGTCAGTATGCTTTTTCTACTGTACATGTTTTTGCACAGCAGTGGAAAAATAGAGGGATGATAACATCTAGTGGTAAACCAATTAATCATGCGTACTTTATTTTAGAATTGTTAGAATCTATTCAATTACCTACTAAAGTAGCTATTGGCAAATGCGTAGCTCATACGAAACAGCAAGACAGAATTTCAAAAGGAAATGCAAGAGCTGATGCAGCCACAAAACAAGCAGCTTCAGACTCAGAAACTTTACTTTTAGATGAGGAATTACAACCCTCTGAAATTTTAGATTTAGAAATGTTAAAAACGATGCAGACGCTTACCACAAAAGCAGAAAAACAAAAATGGGAAAGACGAGGAGCAATCCTTGAAAACGGGCTGTACATCTCCAAAGAGAAAAAAACAATTTTGCCGTCTAATTTGTTTAGATATGCAGCTTTGTTGAGCCATGGGCAGTGCCATGTCTCAACAGGGGGGATGGTACAGTTAGTAAACCGAATATTCCAAACATATGGATTCACAAATTGCACAAAAAAAAAGTTTGTGCGGCATGTCATATTTGTAACAAACATCATGCACAAGGGGCATTAAAACCTAAACAAGGAAGTTTTCCTACACCTCTATATCCGTTTCATACTATTTGTATGGATTTTATAGAATTGAACAAATGTGATAACAAAAAGTACTGCCTTGTCATTGTAGAAATGTTTTACAAATGGGTGGAAGCCTTTCCGACTAAAAACCCGGATGCAACAACAGTGGCAAAAGCTCTCATAAAGGAGATTATCCCTAGATTTGGTATACCGGAAAGGATCTATAGTGACAATGGTACACATTTTGTGAATCAGACCATACAGCAATTGGGACGCTTCTTTGGGATTTCCCTTAAGAACCATTGTGCTTATCACCCTCAGTCTAAAGGACTGGTGGAGAGGCACAATGGAGTCCTCAAGAACAAACTTAGGAAGTTAGTCAATGAAACTCAAAAGAACTGGGTGCACTGTCTGCCTCTGGCACTGCTGAGTATGCGAACGGTTCCAAATGCAAAGGGTTTGACTCCTTTTGGAATGGTGTTTGGGAGGGCATATTATGTACCTCAGTGGAAAGCTCTCATGCCTGCAGACCAGGAGGCTGATAGTTCGCTAGCTAGTTATATGAGGAAACTGTTAACAAATAAATCTCTTTTGCAGTTTAACTCTTTTTCAGACAAAGAACAGACCAGACCATTGGAAGCGATTCTAGCCCCAGGGTCCTGGATCTGGGTGAAGGTCACAAAGAGGAAGAATTGGGCAAGCCCGAAGTGGGAAGGACCATACCAGGTGCTGTTGGCCATGCCTACTGCGGTCAGAATAGCTGAGAGGACTTCTTGGATTTATTTAACGCATTGTAAACCGGTAAAGAACTTTCAACTTGATAAAAACATTGTAACTGTTACGCAACAAGAACAAAATGTCCAAAGATAGAAATTCAGACCAACCTCAAAAATGTTGCATAATCATATTATTGAGCGTACACTTGTTGAATATACTTTTGACAATTTTCTTTTTGTTGTGGTTTTTTCATTTCTCAACCACACAAGTAAAACTGGATAAACGTGATGAAACATCCATAGACTGGCATCCAGACTTTAACACATACCTAGCAATTAAACGTGTATATGCTGAGACTATGAACATTTCAAACTACTGGGTTTGTACAGCTATACCAACAGCATATGGAGGACTACTAATGTCCGCTGTTCCTTTAGGGATCAATGAGACTTGGGAAAATTTACTTTTTGACACAGAAACTGTGAGATCACAGGATAAAATAGCATTGTATTTACCTGTTACACAAAAGGGGATTGTGTGTTTTTTCAAAAATGATACTCTCCAGGTGGGTTGGAGTAACTGTAACATAACAATATCTTATAAATGTTATATTAAGACTAAAACTCGGGGTACCGTTTGCAATGCTAACTATGATTCATATTTGAACTCAATGAAAACGACATTGAATGAAGTACAAAGAAATCCTGTTTTGATTAAACAATTGTCAATCATAGATAAGAAAATGTTTCATGCAGGGCTAGTGCATATTAGCACTAAAGTTGAAAACTGTTATTTTGTGTGTGGGAAAAAGGCATACAAATGGCTACCTGAGAATTGGTCCGGCAGTTGTTTTTTGGGCTACCTGGTTCCGGCCATATGACACACTGCGGAATTACCTCTGGGTAAAATACGGAACGTGAGAGATGTTTCCAAGAAAACCAAAGATCCAATCGAGAAACCTGTGAATCCAGTAGGGCAAGTTGAAGCAGGTTGGAAAGACCATAATTCCGTGAAGGACAAAAACAAATTGACTCATATGGACTTGAGTGACAGTGTTACATCTTGAATAACAAATACACCAAAATGGCCAATGCAGATCCCCTGGACTCGAGCAGTGAATAAATACAAAAATGGATCACGGTCTTCTTTCGTCACACAACTTTAATGTAGCAGCAACAAGATACAAGGCTGATAGTGATGGTTAAGCACTTTCATCTGCAATACAGATTTCTTCAGAACCATTTGCCTACACATCCTTTTTAAATCATTTTGGCCAAAATTCCATTTTGTTGCAATAAAACATTAAAAACATATGTATACCATTACATGTACAATGTAATGGTATACATATGTTTTTAATGTTTTATTGCAACAAAATGGAATTTTTGGCGCCAAAATTGATTTAAAAAGGAAGTGGTATGTGTAGGCAAATGGTTCTGAAGAAATCTGGTATTGCAGATGAAAGCGCTTAACCATCACTATCAGCCTTGTATCTTGTTGCTGGCGTTTTTACATTAAAGTTGTGTGACGAAAGAAGACCGTGATCCATTATTGTATTTATTCACTGCTCGAGTCCAGGGGATCTGCATTGGCCATTTTGGTGTATTTGTTATTCATTTTCTGCTGTTTGTTACAAGTCGTGTGATGGCAGAGGTGGATTCTCTTGGGACTCCATTGAGTCGTGAAGAATACTGTTCCCTCCGGTCGGAAGTGACGTCACTCCAAGGAGACGTCAACAGATTACTCGAACTTGTGCAAAAGCTCACTGAGGCAGTAACGGCAGGCGGTGAATCTGCCAAAACTTTAAAAACTAATGCTGAGACATCGCAAGTGGAAGCGGTGTTTGTGGAAATCAACAGCGATGGTAGCGATATCCCTAACGGACAGGGAGAAGGGATTATAACGAATAACCAACACGATTTGGACATAAGGGACGATAATAGAAATGTATCAATGGAAGCTGATTTCACTTTTGATTTCAGCTTATTTCATGCCAATAGTGAGAACATCAGAATGGGGGCACGTCCAAAACAACAGCGTGTACCATTACGGACATATTCAGCAATTGCTGGGAAAGCAAATGCTAAAAACAAAGGTACTGTAAAGACAGAGAAAATATCTAGTCCTAAACTGAAGTATACTCAAAATAGGGAGTGTCGAGAACATGTCACAAATGTGTCTAATGTATTGAATGATTTTTTAGCCGAAGAGGATGATTTTGTGGGGAAAAATATAAGTGAATATAGGTATAAACATCATGAGTGTGAGCAAAATGCTACAAAAGATGATGTGAAGACCAGGATTTATTCGCTGGGTAAAAAATTGATACAACTAAGAAGTGTGAGGATTGACAATGCATATCTTGAAAAATGTATATTGTTACAAGTGGTACCTAAAGATTTGAGATTTTTTAAACTACCTTTGGGTTTAAGATATACTCCGAGAATAGAGCAAATGTTTAATAAGATGTTTGATGAGTTTGGTTTTTCCTATATGAAGGCACTTATCAAATGTAATGAGGAAAAAATTAATGTTCTATTACAGGAAGTCGAACTTTTGAATGAATCTATTATACAAGATGTGAAATTTGTTGAGTGGTATGATTTGTATTCCAAACAATTTAATAATGCAAAAAGTAAAGTGCATAATGTATACAATAGAAAAATGAACAAAATTGAGCGTGACCTAGAAATGTACAGGATAGGAAGAGCATATATTTGGCCCCAATATGAAGATGAGGGGGAATGAGAATTTGAAGTAGTACAAACAAAAGGAAGGAGAAGAAAGTATAGGATGAATGAAGATGAAAATTTTCAAGGGGGGCGATACTACCCGGCACCCAAGAGATGGCAAAGGAGGTACCATTAACTAGAAATATTGCTGGATTATTGGATGATGTACCAGGTGGAAACAATATTAAGGAATTTAAACTTCCCTCCCCATCTATATCAAGTAACTTACACAGTGAGAAGGATAAAGCACATAGTTCTTTTGCATCTAGGTCTGTGGAGAGCTCAGTAAGGTACCCTAGTATACACAGTTTTGAAGGGTTCAAAGTATACAATTATACACAAGTTCAGGTTACGAATGAAATTATAACATTGTTCAGTAAGGGGATGAAATTTATTCCCACTGTAAAATTTGATATTTTTGATGCTATTAAGGAAGTTAAACTGTTTTGTAGAAGATTAAATCTAGCAGTACAGTTTAATGATGACCCTAATAAGGGAAATGGGAATACTAATAGTAAGAAATTAGTTAAGAAAAGCACATATATTCCTGTTATGAATGCACAAATTGCTTTATATGAGAAAATGGTGTGCAAGGATTTATATACTTTATATAGAGACATTCAAAATAATAGGGTTGATTCTTCTGTTGCCATTGATAATTTAAAAATAGAAGAAAGGAAATGTTTGGAAAACCTTATAATGAATGATGAGATAAGAATTATGAAGCCCGATAAGGGTGGAGGGATTGTGATTTTTGAAAACCAAGTATATCAAAGTGAAATACATACAATCCTATATGAATCAGGTAACTATGAACAAGTATCCCTGAATCAAATTAATATTGGACATAGAAGGATTGACCTAGTGATTGAGGAATATTTATTAGATAATAGAATAACTAATGAACTATATGAATTCCTTAGAAATGAATTTCCATTATTGTCCCATATTATAGGAATACCAAAGATACAAAAATTTGGAACATCCGCCTTTCAGGCCAATAATATCAGGCTCTAAATCTAAAACTTTTAGGTTAGGGGTAGCAATAGATCATTGGATGAAACATATATATATATATATACTAGGGTGAATCACATAGTGAAAGACTCATGGGATTTTTTGAGCAAATTAACTAAGTAAGTTTGGGAAGAAAATTTGGTTTTCCTTACAGTTGATGTGCAAGATTTATTTTCTAGTATACCTGCACACACGGGATTAGAATACTTTTGCAATAGTATGACAAAATACTCAGGTTGTAGTTGGGATCGGATAAATCTAATCATGGATATGATGGGACTTGTTCTCGACCATAAGTACATCTTCCATTCGGGCGAATACTTTAAACAAATTCGTGGGGTTGCAATGGGGGCCTCTTGTGCCCCCATTTTTGCAAATTTGGTTATGCTCGAGTGGGAGAATATGTATATATTCCCCAGTGAATATTATCAATACATCGGATTATATACAAGATTTCTGGATGACATGTTCATTTTATGGAAAGGTCCGGTGGAGAAGATACCAGAGTTTATTGAATATCTCAACAAGACCACGGAATTTCTTAAATTCACTTATCAATATGACAAAGTAGGAATAGCATATTTGGACACCTGGATTAGTAACACAGGACAGGGGTTTGCGTCTAAAATTTACAGAAAACCGACGTTCTCAAACGATTACATACATTTCAGTAGTTGTCATCCAGCTCACATATTCCGCAATGTAGTGAAAGGTCAATGCATACGAGTAGCCAGAATGTCATCTTCCAAGGAGGTTATGAACAGAGAATTGGACGTAGTATCCAAATTATTCATTGATAGAGGATATCCAAAAACTATGTTGGACAACATTATATCATATGTTAGGACAGAATGGGGACGTAAATATGTACCCTTGTTGGGTAAAGGAAGTACGGTTTGTACTAATACCAATACTACAACAGATCGAGACAATAGAGTATGTATTATAAGGTTTAATCCATATACCAATATAGTGATTGAAATTTTGAAGAAACATTGGGAATTAATTTCGACTTCACTCCCTATAGGTCATATTATTGGTATGAAACCTTTTATAGTATATAAGACAGGAAACAATTTGAAAAGGATGATAGAAAAAAAGAAAAAAGAATATATAGGCAAAAGTAAGAAGGGAACTATGTGTTGTGGTGCATGTAGTCAATGTAAAAATATTAACACCAATGTTAGGATTAGGTTAGAGAATATTACTAGATCTATAGTATATCCTAAGAAAGGTAATTGTAACACACAGCGTATAGTGTACTTAGCTATGTGTGTTAAGTGCTCCGCGTATTATATAGGAAAGACCGAGAGGAAATTCAAAGCAGCGTTTCGAGCACTTATATAGAATTAAGAGAGGAGACTCTAAGAATGCACTGAGTAGACACACTACAGAAAAAGGTAGTGACCACACATTTAACTTTGCCATTATAGACCAGGTTGAGGTGAGTGATAGGGGTGGTAATTGGAAAACATATTTGGCATGGTTGGAAAGTAAGTGGCAGATCTGTTTAGATGCCACATCTCCACCGGGGATAAACGATCACATAAGTATAAAACCCTTTTTAGTTTTAGAATAAAATGTAACCCAACTGTTCAACATATATTTTATTATAATTTCATGGGATTAATAATAGGTAGATGGTAATGAATAATAAGGGTATCCATCAAATTGATACATAATTGATTTAGTATACTAATAGATGTATTTAGTATAAGCAGAATGTATATAGATTTATGCGTTCATTGTTTTAGTAAGAGTTTCATAAACATTTGTTTTATAATTTTATTTAAATAAATATGTACATTTATGTACAATGTAATGGTATACATATGTTTTTAATGTTTTATTGCAACAAAATGGAATTTTTGGCGCCAAAATTGATTTAAAAAGGAAGTGGTATGTGTAGGCAAATGGTTCTGAAGAAATCTGGTATTGCAGATGAAAGCGCTTAACCATCACTATCAGCCTTGTATCTTGTTGCTGGCATTTTTACATTAAAGTTGTGTGACGAAAGAAGACCGTGATCCATTTTTGTATTTATTCACTGCTCGAGTCCAGGGGATCTGCATTGGCCATTTTGGTGTATTTGTTATTCATTTTCTGCTGTTTGTTACAAGTGTTACATCTTGGGCAGGTATACTCCCAGCGTATGGTGCAGTCAAATCAATTTGGGAGCTGAGAAAACTGTCGAAACTTCTCGAAGTAATGAGTAATGCAACTTTTTCTGCTCTTGAATTAGTGACTGATGAACTGAATGCCATGAGAACCGTTGTGTTGCAAAATCGGATGGCTCTTGACTTCACCCTAGCAGCGAGAGGTGGTACATGCGTGCTTATCAAAGAAGAATGCTGTGCATATATTCCAGATAATAAGCATGAAATTAATAACCATCTGGAGGTGATTCAGCAGGTGTCGGCCATGACCAAACCAGGCCCAAACCCTCTGACGGATTTTTTCCAGAATCTGTTTGGGGAGTGGGGTTCCATCCTAATGAATATTCTGATTGTCAGGTTTACTCCGATTAGGAGCATGTGTTTGTTGTGGAATCCCCTGCATGAAAAGATTAATTAAAGATTTTATAGATATGTCTGTCTCTGAAACCTTGTATCAAGACATTGAACTTGAGGAATTGGTTCCAAATGAAATTCTCCTTGAAGTCTAAACTGAATGACTCTCTTAACTGCAAATCCTAAGTGGAAGAGGTTAGGAGAAGAAATAAGACTGTTTTCACTTCTGAGAATAGAAGAAAAAGTATTAACAGGGGGAAAATGTTAGAAAAATATGTATTAATGTATATGTTTAATGCTTATTAAGAAATAAGAAAGATATAATGCATTTTATTCTATTAATGTTATGACAAGAAAAATGAATTCATATGAAACTGCAAGAAGCTTTTGAAAACTGCAGTGTGCCTTTTTTGCAAGTTGGCCTCTGACCCCAGCAGCTGCTAGCTCAGCAAGAATTGATGTTTATGCTTCTCACAAGTGATTATCTGCTGGGTCAGGAAATTAAATGTGTGAAATAATGAGAATCTTCTGCTCTTTCCTGCTTGAGCAATCGACCTTGTATATGTTGCTAGATAACGCACCAGCTGCAAGGAAGAAGTAATACATGTAACAAAAGAAATGTATTGAGAACTGTATCTGCTATTATGCTCGAATTAGCTCAGAACCTTGAGTGGCAACTTTTGTAAAAGGGTATTATAACTAACCAGGTGGCTAGCAAGGCCACGTTGTTTACCAGAAAAAATTTTTAAGCAAAATGTAGTATCAGCATTTTAGATGAATAGAATATTGTAAGCTAAAGTGATGTAAAACCCCTTGTGACTGACTACATCAGCCTGGTGGGTTAATACTAGTAAGAAATACTATAAAAGTTGTGTTCTTCCTGTTTCATTCAGACAAAATTCTGTACTTGTACGTTTTTTGCCTCCTGGTGTACACTAATAAAGAACCTGAACCTGAACCTCCTGTGTATTGATCTTTTTATTACAGTGTTTTTCATGTAACAGTGACACTGTACAGGCCCTCCTAAATAGCCTTGCTGCTTGGTCAGACTACTATTTGGATCAGTAGAAACATTACTCAGTAGGATTGGACACCCTTTGTGAAGGGCCTTAAAGTAGCTGATAAGTAGTGGCTGGCAGCAGTGGAAACTACCTTATAGTCTGAGCAGAAGGAAGCATAGCTAGTAAACCTGTGCAAGCCTTTCTGAAGAGTGTGTGTATGTTTGTATATAAATCAAATCACAAAGAATTTGTCTGTCAGCTACTTGGGAAGGGACATGAAGCACTGGTTAGACAGAGAGGGTACTGGAGATCTTGGTTTGGCCACTCAGCTGAGATCTCATCCATATAGCTGTGCCAGTGGGGAGTCTTACTTGGGACCTGGATAAAGAGGAAGAAACCAACCCCAGACTGACTGTGAGCTCTGTGTGCTCTTAAGGGAAATTGCACTTTACGGTGTGTGTGTACATGTCATCCTCCCAGTGTCTATGTTTCCCACTGTTGCCAGTGGTAAAGATTGAGGCTCCTTGATTACTGGGCCAGTGCTGGGTATCACATATTAATTGGTTATCAGTGGTGGGAGAGCCACATCACATATTAATTGGCTTGTAGTGGTGATCTACATATTAGGATTCAGTGGTGTGAATATTGAATTCCTGTAGCCTGTAAACAGTGGTCACTAAGGAAGATGTTTGTACTCTCAATTAGCTCCACAGTGAACATTCAGAGTTTCATATCACAATTGTTTTATTTATTTATTTATTTATTTTTTGTTAGTTTAGTTAATCAGGGAGAGCAAGCAAGCATGTCAGCAGAGGAGTATGGCAAGCTGACAAAGAGAAAGTTGGCTGAGATGCACCAGGCTAAAGGACTGGTGCATGTCAACTTGACTAAAGCAGAAATTATTGCAGCCTTGGGCACAGCTGCATCGAACACTAGCAATCAGGAGGACAACCAGGCTGGCCTTGGAGATGTACCACTCTCAGAAAATGGACAGTTCAACCTTTCCACAGAGAACTTAAAAATCTATCTGGAGATAAAAAGACTTGAACTGGAGGCCAAACATTTGGGAATAGAAGCAGCAGAGAAACTATGATGTCTGGAAGCTGAGGAGAATGAGAGGCAGAGGCAACATGAAAAGGAGATGCTGACTCTTTCCCAGGGTCATTAAGGCAATGGGGAAGGGAGTAACCGAATCCCAGAAACAACAAAGGTCAATAAATTTCTTCCACAATTTAGAAAGGGGGTAATTGTGATAGTTTCATTCATATGTTTGAAAGGGTATGTAAACAGAATAATGTTGACCAAGGGCTTTGGGTATGGTTCCTGACCCTCTTACTCCATGGTAAAGCTGTAACTGCTATTTCTAAATTGTCTTATACTGATTGCTTAAATTATAATACTGTAAAAAATGCATTTTAGAGTGCTTTAAGTTAACACATGAAGCTTATAGTAAAAAGTTTTGTGAGCATAGACACAGGGCAGATGAAAGTATGTGGAAATATATTGCTGCACTAAGCACTTATTTTCATAGATGGATGAGTGGATGTCAGGTTACCACTTTTGAAGGGCTGGCAGACCTTTTGGTGAGGAAGCAAGTCCTTTGCACTTTGCCTGAGGACATGAGAATCTGGTTAGCTGATAGACAATGCAATACTGCAGATGAGTTGGGACAGAAAGGAGACCTATACCCTGCAAGCAGGGCATCACTGCACAGGAAAGGGACAGCCAGTGTGCTCATGGGTTTAAGGGAACCCATGGTGGGTAGTCCAAACTGCCACAACAGAGTCCAGCAGTATCAGAGGAAGCCACTAGTGCAGGTACTAGGACCAAGGGTTAAATCTTTTAAATGCAACCAGTGGGGCCATGTGGCATATAGATGTCCATAGAGGCAAGGTGGGGAACAAAAGGTGGAAGAGCCAGTAAGTGGGAATGACAAAATGCCAGCAATAAGTTGTCTTGAGACAACAAGGGTACCAAACTACCACAAAGGGGTTATATCTTATCTTAGTGGATGAGAAAGAGGCCACTGCTAAGAGAGACACAGCATCTGACCTTACCATTGTGAAGACTGCAATGGTTAAAGAGGAGTATTACTTGCTTGGGCAGTTTACTCCAGTCAGAGCTTTAGGAGGGACCCCATTCCAAATACCTTTGGCTAGGGTTCACCTTGACTGGGAGGATGAAAAACAAAGCAAGCAAGTAGGGGTGTTTGAGGATATCCCTGCAGATGTCCTCATAAGGAATGATTTTGATAATGCAGTACCTTGTGTGCATGCAGTTACATGCAGTCAGACTTGGAGACAAGAATGTGGGTCTGGTAGCCTGGGGGAGACCCAGACAGACTGCACACATGCAGCCAGGTATGGTGAGGTGGTTACTTCAGGGAGGGAGCTACCCTGTATGAGTGAGACTAAAGGTGAGCCACAGCTGCTTATGGGTACTGATGTTCTCTTGGACAGAGTGACTGCAAGGGCAGAGGTGAGTAGTAGTAGCCAGGCTGACAGTGAGGCACCGATGTCAGAGGATACCAGACTTCCTGTGTAAGGGAAGCTGTGAAGGGTTATAAAGAGAGAGTTGCAACATGCTCATTTGTCAGATCCTACATTACAAGGCCTGAGGGAGGTAGCCAGTGAGGCACCTGATTCTCAAGGAAAATCTGTATACTGGGACAAAGGGTTACTGTATAGAGAGTGGACCCCTGAGGGAGGGCTAGAGGATGAGAGAATATAGCAGTTGGTAGTACCCAGAGCCTACCGTCTGGCACTCCTAGCCATAGCCCATGATATTCCATTGGAAGGTCATATGGGCATAAAGCTTAGCAAGAACTGTACTATGCAAAACTTTTATTGGCCTTGGATTTCTAGAGATGTAACATGGTACTGCAGGACCTGTGAGCAGTGGCAAAATGTAGGGAAGGCAGGAGGTAAGGTGAAAGCTCCTTTGATGCCCTTGCCTGTGATTTAGGAGAAATTTCAAAGGATAGCTATGGATATTGTGGGTCCTCTGAGTACCCCAAGTTCCACAGGGAACAATTATATCCTAGTGGTAGTAGATTATGCTACCAGATACCCTGAGGAAGTGGCATTGTCCTCCACTGAGGCAGAAAAGGTGACAAATGCTTTGTTAGAGATTTTCAGCAGGGTAGACTTCCCAAGAGAAATACTGACTGACAGAGGTCCCAATTTCATGTCAGACATGCTGGCATGTCTGTGAAAGTACTGTGGGATGAAGCACCTAAAAACCACCCCCTACCATCCTTAGACTAATGGTGTTGTTGAGAAGTTAAACCCTAAACCCAAGACGATGCTTCAGACATTTGAAGACCAGTTCAAGAGGGAGTGGGACAAATATTTGCCACATCTGTTGGTTGCTTACAGAGAGGTTCAGCTGGAATCCACAGGTTTTTCACCCTTTGAGTTACTGTATGGGCATAGTGTTAGGGGATCTCTAGATTTGATTTGTGATGAGTGGGAGGGTGAGTGTGAATCCCACAAGGAGTCTGTTCTGGCATATTTCCTAAACCTCAGCACAAGGCTGAGGGAATTCATGGGCTTGGCCCAGGAGAACCTGGCAGAAGCCCAACAGCAGAAAACGGTCTGGTATAACAGGAATGCTCAAGCTAGAGAGTATATGGTAAAACAAGTCCTGCTGACTGTAAAGCTTTGCTCAACCACAAACCAAGTAGTATGAACAAAAATGTAGAACACAGAACCACAGCAAACCAATAAAAAGCAGATGGCAGAGAGCAGTGTAAAATCCAAATAGACGCTTATTCAAACACAGGTGAGCGCTTTAGCGATAAAATCGCTTCTTCAGACCATACAAAAAATTAGCAGCATCTCAAATATTTAAAATGCAATCAATTAAATATCTACCAATAAAAAACATTCAAGTACAAAAGCCATAAACATTTAAAGGCACAGCTTTATTTTAAGGCAGAAACCATAAAAGGCCTTTGCCATAAAAACACACATAGCAGTATACTTATTTAAGAAGCTTTCTTTCTTTCAGAACTGGCTTAAGAGGTACTGATTCATTCAAACCTGCACCTCTATGTGCTAATAGTTTAAGAATCCATCTTAATTCTTTCCCTTCCATGACATTAGTTATATTACCCAACTTAAAACTTTCATAAATTACTTCTACTGCCATGCCTTTCTCTAGTATATGTTTAGCTAAGGCACTATAACTATGGCCCTTATTGGCACAATAATAATGGTCTCTAATTCATTCCTTAAGTTGCCTATTAGTTTTTCCTATATAAAAAGTTGAACAAGTCGCACATTGTGCTAAATAAACTAAGTTTTTAGTGTCACAATTAGCTTTAACTTTAAAAACATAATGATTACTATTGCCTGGTTGTATAAATGTATTGGATACATCAATGTATTTACAAAAAGTTAATTTACCACAGATAGAGGTACCAAAACTAGTTGTTCTAATACTAGGTTGCTGTAGTTTACTCGTATTAGGGAAACAAAGCTGTCTTTTCAATATTTTTATTTTTATAAACATAATTTGGGGCTGCACTACAAACTCATATAGAATAGGGGCAAAAGATAAAATATGCCAATTTTTTGTAATAATATTTTATATCTATACTGTCAGTACTAAAAGTCATACAATAAGCTACATTGCTATAACTATTATTATGGCCAGTCTTTCTTATGTTTTTTTTTACTTGAAAAAAACGGGCGTCCACTACTTTGTCTGTCGAATTTGACCTTTCACATGCTTTACTAACTTCAAAAGGTTTATAACCACGTTCTATAAATTATATACTAGTGGAACACATAGCTGTTTCAAATTCTTGTTCCTGGTCAAGGAGCCTAGAAACTTTTAAAAGTTGACCTCTTACCACATTTTAAAAAATATGTGGTGGATGCATACTATTACGTTCAAGATAACTATGTGAATAACATGGTTTTCTATATCTTTTAGTGTGCAGCTTTCCATCTATGCCCCTATACAGGGTAACATCAAGGAAATCTATGTAAGTGCAAGAATGTTTCATAGTAAACTTAAGGAAGGGTACTTGAATTTATAGCACTTAGCAAATTATTTAAACTTTCAAGGTCTCCTTTCCAAAAAATATACAAGTCATCAACAAAACACCAATAGAATTTTGCATGCACATTAAATTGATCAACAATTAAGATGTTTACATTTTCCCAGTATGCCATGACCATACTGGCATAGTTATTGGCACATGACATGCCCATAGCTACACCAGAAGTCTGCAAGTAATATTGCTTCTCAAATAGAAAAACATTATATTCTAGTTCCAGCTCTGTAAGGCAGCAAATAAACTCTATTTTTTCATCAGTGAGAGAGTCTTCTTCTTTAAGAAAATTTTTTACATAGGAAAGATCTATTTGGTTAGGTATAACTGTAAACAGAGACATAACAGCTAAAGTTACCATAATCTCTGTACCAGTTTCAACATAACTCTCAAGAAAAGAGTAAAAATCACTTAAGAAATGTTCTGTATCACACAAAACAATAGCATACTTGTCTAAAATGGGTCTTAAATGTCTTTCTACGTATAAAGACACTGGTTCGGTTAGCCATCCACCTCCAGCTACTATTGGTCTAAAAGCTGGAGTTACAAGATTTTTATGTATTTTTGACAAACCATTCAATGTAGGTACAACAGGATGTTCTACTATAAGATACTGGAACAGTTCTTTAGAAATAGCTGTTTCTTCAAAGCAGTTAACAAGAGACTTAGTGAACCTTTCAATTAACTTTTGTACAGAATCATCTCTAAGCATGGTATTCATAGTAGTAACATAATACTATTCATCTAACACAACAAAGGAATTGCCTTTATCGGATGGTCGTATTACAATGTCACTATATCTCTTTAAATTTTCAAGTGCGTTCAAGCTAGAGAGTATGCTGTGGGGCAGCAGGTAATGGTTTTCACTCCTGTCAGACATAAAAAGCTTCAGGCAGCTTGGGAGGGACCCTACAAGGTGGCATGAAAGGTCAGTGATGTTAACTACATGGTAGAACTGCTATACAGGAGGCAGGGGCATAAATTGTACAATGTTAACACAACGAAACCTTACCATGATAGGGAGGATGTTGTGCTGAGTATTTACAGTGGATGGCAGGAGGAGTCTGAGGGGATCTGGTGACTGATCTCCTCACTGAGGCTTAGACTGACACATCAGTGGAAGGGGTAGCAATGTCCCAGCAGCTATCCCCTACCCAGGTTCAAGAAATCTGAGCAGTGTGACAGGAGTTTAGGGACATGTTCACTGGGAAACCAGGGTGCACCCACCTGGTGCTGCACCATATGGATACAGGACCCTAAATACCTTTTAAGCAGCCCCCTTATAGGGTGCCTGAGAGGCTCAAACAGACTCTGAGGGAGGAGATACAGGAAATGTTAGAACTAGGGGATAGGAATGCCAATGCAGATGGGCTCTTAAGACAGGGAATGGGGTGAGGTATTCCCCTGATAGTCAATCCTCTCAAGCAGAATTTCTCAAGGGATACTTGAAAAACTAGCTTGAGTTTTTTTTTTTTTTTTTTTTTTTTTTTGAGGGGGGTGTCTCACTGCCAGCCCAGCTATTTGGAATTTTGTAAGTGGTTATGTGCGATTTGTGAATGCCAACATGTTTCATGCAGTTGCTTGTGTTATCACTATATCAGAATTGTATGTTATGAATGCATCAAACTGCTACTACCACAGAAGTGTGTTTGAAGTACTGAGCTAAAATGCCCTATTGGAATAGACCTGCACTATTGTGATGGTCTAGATGTATATGTTTAATGGAAACTGGAACACAGGAGGTTAACTTGAAAAAAATTCAGAGAAAATCGATGAAATTAAATTGTTTCATAACTACGTAATAAAAGAGATGTTATCTCTCAGTTTCAGTGCAGTAGCAGATACAATCCCTTGGATTCACTAATCT